>NC_042619.1:89747058-90066537 GCF_901001135.1 Rhinatrema bivittatum
AATCGACCACAACAAGGGTAAAACCTTACCTTTCGACCACGGAGAATAGATATCAATAGGGGGACCTCTATGGGGTAGAATTTTTTTGAAATTTTTGAAAGAAGTTCCGTGAGAAAAATTCCTGTCAGGAATCTCAAGAGAGCTCCTTAACCCACGTGGCTACTGCTGCACGGAAAAAAGAAGACTGAAGGGGAACCTCTGCTGGTTGCAGGGTCAGTGCATTGTTGGGCATGCCCAGTAGGTGCCAGTCAAAGTTCTAGAAACTTTGACAAAAGTGTTCCATGATTGGGCTCCATCCTGATGATGTCACCCATATGTGAGGACTACCATCCTGCTTCACCTGTGAGAAAAGGTGGTGCTATTTGCTGTGCTATTGCCAGCGAAAACGTCCCTCACATTATTGCCAGCTGCAGTGCCGTGGCTGACTCTTCCCCCTCCCCGCCCCACCTCTTCCCCTCCAGCTTATTTGCATCCTATCGCACGCGAAAAGGCCCTTTAGAAAATAACCTCCTAAGATACTTAGGCCTCGATTTATCAAAATGCACTAAATATCGCATGTGATAGGAAAAGGGGTGTGTTTTATGGTAACAGGCAGTTTATCGCAATTTGCGCTAATACCTATCAGGCTGATACAGTACAATGCGCTCCGGCGGAGCGCACTGTTAGTCTGCGATTGGCCGCATGTTTTCGACGCGCTATTCTTACCCCTTATACAGTAAGGGGTAATAGCGAGTCGAAAACGTGCGGCCAAACCCCTCGAAACTAAGAGCTCCCACAACATGCAAATGCATATTGATGGGCCTATTAGTTATTCCCGTGCCATACAGAAAGTAAAATGTGTAGCCAAGCCGCTGGCGTTAATTTTTGCCGGCACCGGGAACATGTACAGAAAAGCAGAAAAAACTGCTTTTCTGTACACCCTCTCAACCTAGCTTGATGGACTCTCTAAACATCAAACTAGGTTGACAGAACTTTGGTGTATGAGGTAGTTGTGGGTGGATCCTTGGGCCGGTGACCACGCCCCCGGGGGAAGATCCCGAGAGGGACCACCAGTCAGGCTCAGAGTATGGAGACAGACACACACTAGTTCTTTTAATAAACAGTATATTGAACCACCAGAGGTGGCAGTAGTGAGCTGGAAGTGCCCGGCAGGGCTGTAGTCCCTCAGGTACTGGAACAGTGATCCTGGATAACTGAGCTGTAGAGAAACTGAATATAGTGAGTAGGCAGGGTATGCAGAGTTCAGGAACAGAGCCTTGATGGTAACACTCACACAATAGTCTCTAGAAGTAGTCCAGGTGTTGGAATAGGTTAGGCCCTCGAGGAGCGAGTACCTGGTTCCAGGGAAAGCTCTGAGAGAGAGAAGATAACTCCCTGGTGTAGAAGACAGCAATGACTTCCAGGCAGAATGAGTATTCAGCAACCAGTCCGGGAACATGGGCCCTCGAGGAGCAAGTGCCGGTTCCTGACTGTGACCTGAAAAACAAAGAGAGAGCGAGGCCCCCGAGGAGCTGGTACCTCTGATAAGTACGAGGAGGCAGAGTAGCTAGGAGAGTGCGAACTGGTCCTTTCCAACTCCTTGCTAACTCGATTAGTTAGAGATTTCTAAGACCTTATATATCCAGTACTGATGACATAGAAACATAGAAACATAGAAACATAGAAACATAGAAATGACGGCAGAAGAAGACCAAATGGCCCATCCAGTCTGCCCAGCAAGCTTCCCTCATTTCTTCTCCCATACTTATCTGTTTCTCTTAGCTCTTGGTTCTAATTCCCTTCCACCCCCGCCATTAATGTAGAGAGCGGTGATGGAGCTGCATCCAAGTGAAATATCTAGCTTGATTAGTTAGAGGTAGTAGGGGTAGTAACCGCCGCAATAAGCAAGCTACACCCATGCTTATTTGTTTTTACCCAGATTATGTTATACAGCCCTTATTGGTTGTTTATCTTCTCCCCTGCCGTTGAAGCAGGGAGCTATGCTGGATATGCGTGAGGTATCAGTTTTTTTCTTCTCCCCTGCCGTTGAAGCAGAGAGCTATGCTGGATATGCATCGAAAGTGAAGTATCAGACATCATCTTAGGGGGACACCCCTGAGGTTTGCACCATTGCTGGTACATCAGTCGGGGCCGCGCCACGCATGCGCCCTTAGGCCCTTGTGAATCATGGCGGATCGCAGTGTCGAGCTACTCCGGGGACGCCGGAGGAAGACGGCAGAGAGATGCCGCAGCAGCCAACCTTCCACTTGAGCAAGAGGGAGTCGCCAAAGAGGTGAGGAGGGCAGAGTGGAGACGTCGAGCAGCGACAGTCACAACAAGAACATTGCACAAATTTCATCTTTGGGTGAGTTTCCTCACTCCGAAGGTCATCAAATCTTCACAAGAGAGCACTGTTCTGTTCTTTTGTCTCACTTTGAATGTCAAAGTGGCCCCTAACCCCTACACTAATACCTAAACCTCACCTCGCGTTACTAGGTGGGCCTCCCATAGAGATATAAATACCAATCTAGTATGAGGGCATTATGGCTAGTCTCAGTCTCTCTCTCTCTCTCCACTGATGACTGACTCTCCAGGAGCTTAAAAACAGCATTTGCAAAAACATTGCAGCACGATAAAGCCCTATCACACAGCTTTATGCAAATGAAAAAGGTGTAGTTATAGCCATGTGATACAGCTTTGGAAAATTGTGAACCCAGCCCACTCAGTCACAAATCATGCCCCAAAATCCTTCCTTTTTTCTGATTTGCATCACACCATGTGTTATGGTGCTTTCGCATGCGTTAAGGCGTTTTCGCATGCAAAAACGCCTTATAGCAATTTGATAAATGACCTTGTTAGAGAGGTGACAGGGCTGGAGAGAGCAGGAATTAGGCCCGTGCCAGCTAAGAAAAGTAGGCCCCTATGTAAGGTTCTGATGTGATACTTAATAAGAGAAATCGTTTTCTAAATTTCCCCAATCATTTTTTTGTATTTAAGAAGGCTTTATGAGCTTTTTTGTTAGCAAATTCTTGAATTACAATTGAAATTTTTATTTATACATGTTAGAAATAGAAAAGTAGGCCCCTTGAACATTGTAGGCCCTAGCCAAATGGCCATACTGGCACCCCCTCTCTCCTGGAGTGGGTGACATGTGGACAGAACTGGAGCACTGGAATGGGTGAGAAAGAGAGGGGCAAATGGAGGAGTAGAAATTGGAAATGGGGGGGTTATTTAAAAGCGTTTAATTTACATAATTTTGAAAATGGAACTTGACATATTTATATGTCTTAAAATACATTGTCAAAAAGTCACTCTCTTGTATTTCACATGTTTATCCTTTTAAACATAATTTTCATATGATTAAACCTAATACGTGAAATAAGGAGTCTTCTAATTTTGTGTAGAATGGAATATTAAAAAATTATTTCATTCTTTCATTGATCCTATCTAGTGTCCCATGTTCAATCATTCAATCCATTTTTCTAGCTATCTTATGCACAGCATTCCAAAGATCTTCATTATCTCCTTAGTCCATCAATTTCACTCCATTTTCTTTCAATGTTCCTTAGGCTGTGTCCATCAATATTGCTATATGGAAGGTTGGCAGTAAAATAACCTTAACCATCACATCTGAGTGATGTATATTAGACTGGTTACATTAAAAAAGACAATATATAATGTGTAGTTAATTTGTTGCTATTGTATACATTTTTGTACTTCTATTGTCATGTTACTGTTACTACTAAAAGAAAAGTATATCCCTATTCTTAGAACCACAGGCTACAAAATATTGTTGGTAGTAACATTTTATGTAGCTTTAGGTGGGCATCTCTTGTCAGTATTTGTTATTAAAATATAATTACATTACAATCCACGAATGCATTCAGATCTGCTGCTGGCATTATGTTATGCATCTTTGTTAAATATTTAAGAGGCTAGCCAAAGAAATTGTTAGTACCTGTCGAGTGCCTTAACACTGTCTTAATCGACAAATCTTGCTGGAAAAGGCACACAGGACAAATACAAATTAGAATTAGGAGGACTTTAAATACAAATATCTAACACTTTGCCTCTTCCTGACTACATAGCAGTTTAAACATTTCACAGCTGGTGGGAAGAAACCTAACCCTCCAAGAGAGGAGATCATTGCTCCAAAGAGAAAGACAAGCTCAGAACTAAAAGGAGCTCAAGTACATCTGAGGTGTCAATTTTAGACAGTAACCTCAAAGAGCAAAATAATTCCCTTAGACTTAAGGCGAGCTCTGAACCGCTCACACTCCAGCACAGCTGATACCTCTGTCAACAGCCTACAGCAGCTGCTATTTTGCGCTTCTGACCTGTGCTATGGAGTAATCGGAGGAGTTGGTTGCCTGCATGCCCTCATTCCCACTGATCCCAACTCCAACGTGTGCGGTCTGGATCATTCCTACATCGTTGGCACCATCTCCAACGGCCAGTGTGATGGCGTTCACATGTTTCTTTACCATGTCTACTATTTCAGACTTCTGGATTGGAGACACTCTGCAAAGTAAAGAGAGAATGTCAGTTAGCTTTCCTTATATTAGGTTATTCATATCTTTCCAAAGAGACAGCTGTAATCCAGATTTAGATATTCTCAAAGAGAAGTTCTTGGAAAGATTCCCAATTCAACATTTAAGCTATAGAGCAGATGCCAATAACTTTTTACAAAAGTATGCACAATTCAGTTCTCTCTCTTTTTTTGTTTTAAACATATACTATATTTTATAAAGACGTAGCAGTTCTGTCAACTGACTTCAGGCTACAAAAAACAGCTGTGTCAGTGTTGATTTAAAGGGTGAATATGGGTTGCTAAAATATATAGGTTGATCTACAGGTAGATGGGAATCCAAAGAGGAGAAGCAACAAGGTTAACTGGCACATATCAACAGGATGAGTTTGTCCTCGCCAGTTGGAGGACATGCTCAGATGCCTCTGCAAGTGAGGCAGTCATTTGTGGCTGATATCTGGGAGGCCTTTTTAATGAGAAGAAAGAAACTGAATATTGCTCTTATTAAAAGAGTTGCTTAAAGTGAGGTGTGATGAGGTTTGAAGGGTAGATAGCAATTGTTGGAACTGTAATATACTAAGGGGTAGATTTTCAAACCAGTGCGAGCGTGTCCATGTGCGCGTGCTACCCGGCCCATACATGGACACGAGATTTTATAACATGCGCGCGCATATTATAAAATCGGGGGTTGGCACACGCTAAGGGGTGCACAATTGTGCACCTTGCGCGCGCCAAGCCCTCGCCGAGTCACGCTGCCTTCCCCCGTTCCCTACCCCCCCTGCTCTTTCCCCCCTACCTTTTTCTTTTTTTTTTCTTTTATTCTAAAATTTACTTCAGTCTTGGGGCTGAAGTAAGTTGTGTGCGCCAGCCAGCTGCCGATGCATGATCCCCAGTACAGCGGCAAATGGCTGCTGTGCCTGGAGCCTCTGGCCCCACCCCCTCCCCACCCTTTTTTGCAAGCCCCGGGATTTACATGCATCCCGGGGCTTTACGCACTTCGCCGGGGCTTTTGAAAATAGGCCTGGCACACATATGTCCGGATTTACGTGCGTAACCTTTTGAAAATCCGGCCCTAATAGAATAGCAGCCTTGTTTACAACTAAAACAGTCTATGGTATGGGAGGATAGCAACTGTGAATATAGATGGAAAAAGTTAGATCTAGTTAGAGATCCAAATAAATGGATTTTACAGACATTCATCATTTTATTACTTTTTCATATCATTAAGATTAAGCCATTATATTCAGTGAAATCTAAAGATCCTGTAAGAAATCAAGAAACACAACTTGATGAGGTTTACATAAGGATATGGAAGCTACTATAAGTTGGATCAAAAAAATTGTGAAACCTTTGTAAAATATACATTGATAAATGTATACAGTATCATGCTCTAAGAAAGATAGAGCCCGATACTGAAAGCGTGTTTTTGCTGGATAGCCGGATAAGTAGGATAGCTGGATAAAGCAGAGTTGCTTACCTGTAACAGGTTTTCTCCCAGGACAGCAGGATGTAGTCCTCACTACATCTGGTGGTGATGTCATTAGGCGGAGCCCTATTATGGAACACTGAGCATACCCAGCATGCCATGATCCCTGTGTCCACAGGTGTCTCCCTTCAGTCTAGTTTGCAGCAAAAAAGTGGGAGCGAAAAATAAAATAACAAAACGTAAGTGGACCCAACTCCACAGGGTGGCGGGTGGGTTTTGGTGAGGACTACTTCCTGCTGTCCTGGGAGAAAACCTGTTATAGGTAAGCAACTCTGCTTTCTCCCAGGACAAGCAGGATGATAGTCCTCACATATGGGTGATTAGCAAGCTACAGGCTGATTCATATTACAACAGGCCAATAGCAGACAACTTGTGCGACAGGCACAATAATTGGGGTACTACTGGCAATGATGAGGCAGCCTGAAATCACAGCAGGTGGTTGTGGAAGGAGTTGGGCAATATACTGGAAAAACAAATTTCAAGACAGATTGTCCAAAGGCAGAGTCTTGACGGCCTTCCTTATCTAAGCAGTAGTGGGCTGCGAATGTGTGAAGAGAGCTCCATGTTGTAGCCTAGCAGATGTCAGCAATTGGTACTGAATGATAGTGTGCTACCGACGCTGCCATGGCCCTTACAAAATGTGCCTTCACTCACCCCTGGAAAGGAAGGCCTGCTTCCTCATAGCAGAATTCGATATAGTCTGCTAGCCAGTTGGAGAGAGTTTGTTTACCCACTGCAACTCCCAGCTTGTTTTTGTCAAAAGAAACAGAGTTGGGTGGATTTCCTATGGACTGCAGTGCGGTCTAGATAGAATGCAAGTGCAGCTTACAGTCCAAGGTGTGCAAAAACCTCTCGCCCTGGTGAGAGTGAGGCCTTGGGAAAAGAGTGCGCAGACTATAGACTGAGTAAGGGGAGAGACTGTGTCCACTTTTGGAAGAAATTTTATAGTGAGTCCAGAGGACCACTCAGTCACAGAGGAATCTAGTGTAGGGTGAGTATGCAACAAGGGCTTATAACTCACTGACCGTTTTAGCAGATGTAGTGGCTACGAGGAAAAGATTTTTCCATGTTAGAATTTTTAATGGCATAGGAATGCAAAGGCTCAAACGTTGTGACATCACATGGTTTTGCGCCTTTTAAAAAAAACAAACGCTGGATATAAGAGGAATCTTTAATATACACCGCGGTTACTTTTCATCACTTGTTGGGTGATATTGTGCTTATGCTCTGGAAAAACTTGAAGGTATGTTGGCTTTTCCAAATCAATCGTAGAAATGAATGACTAAAAGATAGAACGAGAATAATTTATTGGAGCAGCTTTTAATGTATATATTAGTTCGCGGTGCTGAACCTTGTAAAAAGAATAGAATTCAGCGATGAGTAGCAAGGGAGATTTTTATATAACACCCGAACCTTATCAACAAATACATGAAATGTATCTTAATACGATGACGGCACACATAGACACCTCACTTTCTGTACTCTTTTAGAGTTTTGATATAGCCATTTTTGAATTGAGCACTGTTGCCACTTCAAGTCATAGAATATTGACAAAATTGATATTTAAGCTTCTTGCACCCATATCACTAAGGATTTTTAAATAAATTATTTTTGTGTTTTTATCAACTTTTTATTCATTTTTTAAGTTTATTTTATACTTTTTAATATACTATTCTTATATTTTATCATTATTATACTGTTTAAGTTATTTTTATTCTTTTATTCATTTTTTAATTTTTTTTTATTTTCTTACGTTAATTACAGATTCTTTCGGCGCAAAATGCTATTGTATATAGCATACTACAGCATTCTCAGCGACGGATATAAAGATGGTTTGAGGTATTCAATTCAATGAACACAATACACAAATATAATAGAGTGTCTCACTGTACAACTTATGTGTTCTTTTTAATTTTCTACTTCTATTTTTTAGCGTATACTTCCAAAATCACAAAATTGTGTCTGAATATATACTCTAGAAATCAATCTCAAGGTAATACTGACTCACACACTTCTTAATTGATTTTTATTTTTACAGGTTTAGTTAATGTGTCCTTCTTAAATTACTTTTATTTTTACTTTTTTAGTGTAACCTTCCAAAATCACACATTGTGCCTGAGTACATACTCTAGTAACTATCCATTATCAAGGTAATCTTTTCTCTGTTCTTAATTTTTATATTGAATATGTTGTCTCCTTTGTTCATCTTTTTTTATATATGTTGCATTTATTATATTTTTAGATTTTACTTAATGTTTAATGTGTTTATTTTACTTCATTTTTATTGGGTTGTTTTATTAATATTAAAGTATATATTTATTGTATTTTTAGTGCCCCTGATGCAGCCGTAAGGGCAAACCTCGGCCAGAGTTGAGCAGGTACTGTATTATTGAATAAACCTCCTTTCCAAAGCATCGGTCTTCTTTCCTGTTTTTTCACATCCGTGGCTATCTTAGACCGACTACCGCTTTGCTTTTTGGGATATATATAGGAGGCTTTTGTTCCAGTGGTGAGCAAAGGCATCCATGGCTAATGCGTGTTGTTGCCTGTGTAGGGAGCAGAATCTGTCCACTTTGTGGTTCAATTCGGACGCAAAGAGGTCGATGGTTGGTTGACCTCAGCACTAGAAGATTTTGCTTACTACACATGGGTTCAGAGACCACTCGTGTGGATGGAGAAATCGATTGAGATGGTTTGCTAGTACGTTCGGTATGCCTGTTAGATAAGTGGCCCGGAGATGCATGGAGTGTGCAAGGGCCCAGGCCCAGATCTGTGCAGCTTGCTAGTAGAGCCCATAAGAGCTTGTGCATCCCTGCTTGTTCGAGTACATATATTCAGGCTTTTAAACAAATGGAAGGAAACTCAAAGAGCAAATAAGTGGTAATTTACAAAGTTTTTAGGATTTATTATGTTATTTTATTGGATTCCTTTCTTTTATACTTTCAGTAATTTTATTTAAATATGAATGTTTTTAAGTTTTATTTCGATATTAGTATTTAATTGATTATTTTCTATTATTTTAGTATAATTTTATAACTATTTGATTGATAAGATTGTTATTTATATTTTTATGATGTGAACTGTGAACCATTGTGATGGCAAACCCATATGACAGTATAGAAAAATTGTCAAATAAATAAGTAAATATATTAAAAAATAAACATTTAAATATAAAAATATATAAATAAATAAATTGTTTTAATCAGCCATTGTACACTAAAGTATATTAATTTTGATTGTAATGTTATTTTATTATCTATGTCTTTTATTATGTATGTGGCTTGTGTACACCACTCAGATGGTCAGATTACTGCCCCATTTTGCAGTATATAAAAAAACTTGTAAATAAATAAATTAAATTAATAAATAAATACCACATTGCCACTATGTTATCTGTCTTTATCCACACAGTTTTGTGTGAGAGGCAGTGTTTGAAGGCATAAAGGGCATAACGTATGGCTCGAAGCTCCAGGAAGTTGATCTGAGACTGTTCATCGAGCAGAGTCTAATCATCTTGAGCTTGGAGGTTGTTAATATGAGTTCCCCAACCCAAGATGGATGTGACCATGGCCAAAGTCACCTGAGGAATTGCTTACTGGATCGGTGACATGGATCATGGACGAAAGTGGTTAAATGGCTTAGAGCCACAGAAATTTTAAAGTCCACTGAGTTTTCCCATGGCTAGTCTAGCCATACGAGTGATGTGGACCGTGGAAGTCATGTTGCCAACAATGGGAAGAATTGATGGGCTGAGGCTATGTTTCATGAGCGCAGAGATGTGGACAGTTTGATAGGATGTCTGCGAGGTTGTTGGGCAGGAAGGCCTTTTCGACTGTAGTGCCAAGTAGGTATGTGCAGAGGGACCGCATATGTTGCATTCGGTATTCGTATTCATCGTTGGGGGGGGGGGGCAGATACGTTGCATTCGACAAGGGGGGCCCCCGATATGTTCATGCATTCATTTTTATTCATTTCCCAGCTAAAATTTAATTAACTACAACCCCCCACCCTCCTGATCCCCCCAAGCCTTACCAAAACTCCCTGGTGGTCCAGCAAGGGGTCCGGGAGCCATCTCCTGCACTCACGCCGTCGGCTTCCGGTATTCAAAATGGTGCTGATAGCCTTTGTTTTACTATGTAAAGGGGCTACCGGTGCCATTGGTCAGCCCCTGTGACATAGTGAGGGCAAAGGCTATCGGTGCCATTTTGAATACTGGCAGTCGACGGCCCGAGTGCAGGACGTCACTCCTGGACCCCCGCTGGACCACCAGGGACTTTTGGCAAGTCTTGTAGGGGTCAGGAGGGTTGCCAGAGGATGTGGTTAGTCTTGTGGGGGTCAGGAGGGTTGCCAGAAGATGTGGTTAGTGCAGTTAGTATAGCTGTGTTTAAAAAAGGATTGGATAAGTTCTTGGAGGAGAAGTCCATTACCTGCTATTAATTAAGTTGACTTAGAAAATAGCCACTGCTATTACTAGCAATGGTAACATGGAATAGACTTAGTTTTTGGGTACTTGCCAGGTTCTTATGGCCTGGATTGGCCACTGTTGGAAACAGGATGCTGGGCTTGATGGACCCTTGGTCTGACCCAGTATGGCATGTTCTTATGTTCTTCTTATGGTGCCATTTTGAATAACGGAAGCCAACGGTGTGAGTGCAGGAGATGGCTTCCAGACCCCCCGCTGGACCACCAGGGAGTTTTGGTAAGTCTTGAGGCAGTCAGGAGGGTGGGGGGTTTGTTTAAATTCATTCCTTTAGATGGCCGAATAATTCAGTTAAGATTCATTTTATTCATGGGGAATCGCGATACGTTTCGCTTCCCCACAAATACAACGAATATGGCCCTATACGTTGCGGATTACCAATATGTTGCAAATGAATGCACACCCCTAGTGCCAAGATCTGGTCTGTTGGAGGCAAGGAAATGAGATAGATCCATATGGGATTTATGGTAGTTGATCCCAGCAAATTTAGTAGATTTATAGTGAATTTTAGAGAATTTAGAGCTCCTTGTTTGCATTGACTCCTTATCAGGCAGTTGTCCAGGTAAGGAAACACCTGAACGCTAAGCATTTGGTATAATATATGAGGTGTGGAAGCTAGTTCAAATGGCAGAACTTGGTATTGAAAATGCTGATGACTCACTAGGAAGAGTATTGAAGGTCCAGAGAATAGAGTCAACCTCCTTGTTGTAGTAAGGGAAGCATGGTGCCGAGAGACACCATACTGAACTTTTCTTTCTGAAGAAATTTGTTGAGATTTCTGAGATCCAGGATGAGTGGAGGTCACCTGTTTTCCTTGGAAGTAGGAAATAGCAGGATTAAGATCCTCTGCCTTGCTGTGTCCGGGGAACGGTGTCCTGAGCCCTGCTCTTCAGTAGGATGGACCGTTCTGTTCTCTGGCAAGGTTTCAAAATCCAGAAGCCTGCCCGACTGGCGTAGCTGGTGTCATCTGGATATCAGTTGTTGATATGTACGTGCTTTTTGAAGTGGACTGGTTGGTCTCACACGGGAGCTGGATAATACTCGTGTGAGCGGTAAAAGATCCTTCTAGCATCCCTCTTCGCTGTTTTTCTAGCTGAGGAGTGAGGATTTGTAAGAAACGTAGAGAGCTGTCACAAGGTTTCGTGGTGGTCTTGCAATTGAGGCACTGTCTGCTGGATCTTGTGCACAAAGAGATGATCTGCGGTGCATGGCAGATCAGCTAGTTTATCTTGGACTTCGGGCTGTAAATCAGGGGTCATAAGCCAGGTTCACCATTTAGCACTGAGTCCTGTTGCTGGCAATGGGAGGACATTTCGAAGCAATCACATTTTGTTCGAACTTCACGTTGATGGCAGTGAGGTTCCCTCAGTGTTGTGACAAACATAGCTGGTAAACAGCAATATGTGACACCAAGATGGATCCCCAGAAGATTTTATGACCTAGACCCTTCTGAAAACTTCTGCTCCTCTTTAGTGACAAGGTCAAAAGGGATGGTTTCAGACATTTCCTTTACAAAAGTGGCAAAGGAGATGTCATTTGGAGGGATCGTCTCCACTCTTCTGGTGGAGAAGGCTCTGAGAGGAGGTTGGCTTAGGTCTCGGTGCCAAAACAGGATTAGAGTCCCCATCGCCCTTTGAGGATCCCAGGATAGGTATAGGGGCTTGTGGAGGCTCAGAAGGATGAGTCGGTGTCGATGACTTAGTCTGTCGTTGGTAGAGTACCAATGAGGGCAACGTCGCGGTGTCTCGATGCGAATATCGATGGCTCCGGTGTTGGTGCCGGTATGGGGGCCGGCATCGATTGAGGTTGTAGACTCTGGAAGGCATCGAGAACTGCTCCTCCCTGGAAGTTGGTATAGGTAACACAGCTACAGGGGGAGGCAGGCTAGGCATTACTGGCACTTCCACATGGATCTGTGGTGGCTCAGTACCCGGCACTATTGTCGATGGGAAACGCCTTGATGCCTCGGGTGCAGAGGAGCATGGAGGCTCATGTAACTAGGCCCACTTCGCAACTGGCTTGATGGACATCAATGCCAATGCGGTATTGGTGCCAGCACCGAACGCGGAACCCTATCGGTGCGGGCGATGATGTTTCCCCTCGGTGCTCGGCCCTGTCATTCTCCAGCACCGAGGAAGATGCCACCGATTTCCAGATGGCATCGGAGATGGACGGTTACTGTGGCAGTGACGATGTTTCCCTCGGTGCTCGGCCCTGTCATTCTCCAGCACTGAGGAAGATGCCACCGATTTCCAGGATGGCATCGAAGTCGGACTGTTACTGTGGCAGTGATGATGTTTCCCTCGGTGCTCGGCCCGGTCATTCTCCAGCACCGAGGAAGATGCCACCAATGTCGTAGATGGTGTCAGTGATGGATGGTCACCATGCTGGTGATGATGATTGCCAAGGTGCTCGGCCCGGTCATTCTCCAGCACCGAGGAAGATGCCACTGCTATCTTGGATGGCATCCGTGACGGATGGTCACCGTGCCTCTACTGCTCCTGGCGTTGTTTTTTGCCCAAGTATTACATGGGGGCTCTGTTTGAGATCCCAAAGTATGGAGCGTTTTCATTAGTCGAGGGCACTGAGGCATCGATGGAGGTATCGATGGCGGCTTCGACAATATCGACCGCGGCATCAATGGTATCGACGGGATCAATGGTGGCATTGACGGTATCAATGTCGATTTTGATGGAATCGACGGCGGCATCGATGGCATTGACAGCGGAATCGACGGGATCGATAGGGGCCTTGACGG
Source organism: Rhinatrema bivittatum (assembly GCF_901001135.1). Lineage (NCBI taxonomy): Eukaryota > Metazoa > Chordata > Amphibia > Gymnophiona > Rhinatrematidae > Rhinatrema > Rhinatrema bivittatum. Next base: position 89,760,290 of record NC_042619.1, read on the forward strand.
CACCAATGACATCAATGACGGCATCGATGGCAGCCCCGATGGAATAAATGGGGGCCTCGAAGGAATCGATGGTGGCCACGACGGGGTTGATGGTGGCCTCCACGACATTAATGGGAACCATGGATGCCCTGATCCCGCTAGCTCCGATGGACCCGGTGGAAGAACGCAGCAAGGACACCTGCGGGCATCGTGGGGTGGACCGAGTTTGATAAACATAGGGAGAGAAAAAAGAGGGCCGCAAACGGTTGTTAACCCAGGGGAACCGACAGTGAGGTGACAGGAACCGACCGGAGAACACAGAATAGTACTCCACGAGTGTTGATGAAAATGTATGTGAAGGGAGACCTGTGAAGGGAAATTATTTGTGAAGTAAAACTTCAAGTTTTTCTGTGAGGAAAAGTTGTGAGAAAAAATCTCACAGAGCTCCTAAATGCGAGGCAAACTGCAGCACAGAAAAAAAGAGACTGAAGGGAGACCCCTGTGGATGCAGGGATCATGGCATGCTGGGCATGCTCAGTGTGCCAGTCAAAGTTTCTAGAAACTTTGACAAAAGTGTTCCGTAACAGGGCTCGTCTAATGATGTCACCCATATGTGAGGACTACCATCCTGCTTGTCCTGGGAGAAGTCACTTATCTGGCTATCTTGTAGCCAGCCAATCTTTTGGTGGACAGAGTGCTGATTTGGGAGATGGTACATATCCAGTTAACTTAACCAGATAAGTAGTGATATTCATTCTTATCTGGTTAAATTAATTGGATAAATTAGATCAGTCACTGAACTGATCTAACTTAGCTGGACTTAACTTATCTGGCTAAGTAACATCTTGACTATGGATATTCAGTGGCTTAGCCATACTACTAATACTACCACTTAACATTTCTATAGTGCTACTTGACATAGGCAGTACTGTACAAACAATACAATACATAAGAGACAATAGAGCTTACAATCTAATCAAGACAACCTACAGGTCAAAAGACTTGAAGAGTTTAATATACTAAGACAATGGTTAAAATTATTTAATGAGGCTGAAGGTGGACAATCAGTATTAAGATTTAAAAGTAGCCTAAAAAAGGTGGGTTTTTAGATGGGATTTAAACAAGACAAAAGAGGGAGCATGATGCACAAGTGCAACGGGGTGGAAAGCATGGAGTCGGGAACTGGTGGTAGAGGAGAATTACATAGATAGAAGTGATTTGCTGATGAGCGGAGTGTACAAGGAGAGGTGTAGAGAGGTAGTGAAGAACTGCAGAGTGAAGGCACTTGTAGGTGAGTAAGAGGAAATTGAACTGATTGCAGGAACGGACAAGGAGCCAATGCAGTGACTTCAGAAGAAGGGTTTTATGGGTGTAGTGACGTTGGCAAAAGATAAGCCTTCTTTGCCTTTGGAAAGCAGGCTCACAAACAAAAACTCAGGACGAAAATGAAAACAAAGTTTTGTATTTGTTTCAGAAGGGCTAGACTGTAGAGTTAGTTCCACAGTTGGCCATCATGAGATACTGTCTTGATGAACGGTCTTTGTAAACTAATTCTACAAGCAATGCACAATATACAGGGATTGAAAATTCCTCCAGAACTTACTCAGTGGAGAGGAAATGCACTCATCCAAAAATTCACTCATTCTTCCCCCTGTCTCTTTCCTCCCAGGCAGTCCTGCTGCTGCCACCCAGGCAATAGGACTGAAAATATTCCTTCATGCCCCAATCAGGCAGAGATGCATTCATCTCCTCCAGGTTCTGATTAGGCCAAAGATGTGACTACCTCCTCCTGGCCTCATCCTAGTCTACTTGCCAGCTGTGAAATCTATTTATGCTAAGTAAGAGGATTTTTAAAATCTTTACAATATATATAATTCTGTGACAGCACAATTTTTTTTATAACTTTCATTTATTTCCTGCATAAATGTATGTCGAATGAAATTAAAAACTAGTCCACATGGCACTCACATAAAACTTTTAAAAAATGCTGTTTCGCATATGAATTAAAATATATACATATCTGCATAATATAATTGAAACCCAAAGGCTTTGCTATTAAATAATTATTATTTCTTTATACTGCATTTCTTTCATAACTGTTCTCCTAGCAGGAGGACTTAAATTTAACCACACAATACATCTGTGGGAGAATAACTACTGATTTAAAAAGCACTCAATACATTTTAGTGTATTACTCTATCGACTGTAGCGCAGCATTTTTTAAAGTTTAATTTTATAAAACAGTAACATTATTTTACAATAAGGCTTTCTAATGCTTTTGTTGACTCAGAGCATTATTATGCAGCCCTAGCAGCTGTTCTGTCTAAAAAAGACTGTAACTAAAACAAATTGACAGAGATATAAAAATATTTGATACACGTCTTTGTTGAATATACAAACTTCATTTGTCAGATTTATTAGACCCTCAGCTAGAATCTATTTCAGAAACCATGCTGAATCACACCTAAGGCTCAAGCAAACTTCAATGGCCTCTGTACTAGTCAATATGGAGGTGTGTAAAAATGTATCTGCAGTGCGAAAGAGCTGAATATCTCCAAGCCAATCCAAATATGTTTTATGCAGCAGGATAAAAAATGATGTGAGTGGCGTATCTACTAATATTTAATCATTTGTGTAAATCAGGAAGTCTGTGGACTTGAGATCTATATAGTTATACCAATATTTCTTCTCTTCTATTGTCTCCATGTAAAAAGACTAAAAATATGCATACTAATAATTTTAACCTTTGACTTGTGAATTTGGAACTACAAACAACTTTTATTAACATACCCATTGGCAAACATAAACTACAGTATATTTTACTTTATTACATTGTTATTTTATTCTCTACCCTTGCTCTGCTCCTGGGAACATCTCTGCGGAATGCAGTAGGGGTGTGCATTCATTTCGAATGAATGTTAAAAATGGGATGAAAGACACCAATTTTTATTTGTTCCGACACCCCCTCCCTCCCCTTCCAAATGTGGCTGAGGCCTCCCTAACTCCCATTCACTCCTTCTATGGGGGTCCGATGAATGCAAAAGGCAGAATGATGGCCCTTGCTCCTGCCCTGTTACGGTCTGTTAACATATGGGGGCGCCAGCCCTCCTGAGTGGTGCTGAAGTGACATCACTTTGGCACCTGTCTCAGGTGCAGCTGGTGTCATCGCTGCTGAACCTTTGCAACCACTGGACCCCTTAGAGAAGGAACAAGTGGGGTCAGAGAGATCTCTGGCCCCTTTTGGGAAAGAGAGGGGATGGATGGGGACTAGCTAGGCCCAGCTAAGCAGGCCCAGGCCCCAAGCTCTTTTAAGGCTCAGGCCATGAGGCTTCTGTTGGGGCAAGAAGGGGGGGGGGGGGGGGGGGAGAGTTGCGGGGATTCCAGGAAACCTGTTTTAATTTATTTTTCTGGTTTGAGGTTATTTTAATGATTTTTAATATTTGTTTCTGGTTTTGAAAATGAACCAGACAGAAACAATTTTAAACTAATCGGAAAACATAAAAAGAAACCCGAAAACCAAACAAACCAAAATTAAAATCTTGGGCTTGCATATTCCTAGCATGCAAACAAAAGTATGGGTGTTGTTCAAGGCCTGCTTTCTTCCTCCACACCCAGCAATTCCTTCAGAATTCCGGAGTCTCCGGGCCAAATGCGGAGAGTTCCTAGACATGTCAGTTAGGTACAATTGTCCAGATGCAGATAGCATTTATCCTGCTGGATATCTGTTCTACTTTTTTGAATATTGTTCTCTCAGTATTTGCCACACCAGTATAAATAGTATAACCTTTCATCCAGAAGGCCTTGAGGGGGAACTGCTGCTGGTAAGAACTAAGGATGTGCGATTTTTTTCCTATTTCATTTCATTTCGTTTTCAAAATGGAAAGAAAAAAAAATTCATTGGTATTATTTTTGTTTTGTTTTGGGAAAAAAAAGCTGACCCGAAGATTCCTTGGGTCTCCACAAGGCTTTCACGGGACAAGCCTGGGGATACTCCAGGGGTCCCCGAGACTGCCCCAAAACAAGTTGACAGCCGACCTGCCCCACCCCCAATAAAAGTGGTCAGGAGCCTTCAAACTATTTTCCCCCCCAAAAAAAAAAATGTTGCTGGGGCCTGGGGCTCCTCTGACCTCTCCTGAAAAGGCACTGAGGGCCAGGAACTATCCCAGTCCCCACTTACCACGTCCATGGTGATCCTGTGCTGTAAAAAGGGACAGGAAGGATGTCCACTTGCCTCCAGCCCATGGGTAGTCCCTTTTCAAATGGAGGCCAGTCCTGAGACTGGTACTATAGTGACTTCAAAATGGCACCAGTCTTAGGGCCGGCTGGCGCTATTATCCTATATGACTGTATATTTGTACAGCTGTACAGGAAAATAGTATCAGCTGAACCCAAGATGAGCATCATTTTGATATTAGTATAGTACTAGTCTCACAGCCAATCAGCACCATTTGAAATGGGACTAGCCAGAGACTGGTGGCAAATGGGTATCCCTCTTACCTCTTTTACTGCATAGGACCACTATGAATGGGGTAAGTGGGGGTTGGAGTGGTTTCCAGCCCTGGCACGTTTTGGGGGCAGGTGGGAGGAATCAGGGACTAGTGTCCAGAGAAGTCCTGGATTGTTTTTAGGATTTTGTAAAATGTTTATTTCACTTCAGCAAAGGAATAGAAACAAAGTAAACATTAAATAAAACAATACCCAGGAAATCCATATCCCAAAAACAAAAACAAAAAGAAATGTTGGAGGCTGCACACCCCTAATAAGAATAGGGTTATGGATTGGGTAAGTGCTGGGATTTGCCTAAATTCAAGTGTATTCTGTTTGCTGAGATAAGTGTGATTAACTGTAGGGTAGATAATCTGTCTGTTGTGGGGAAGAGAATGTTTGATTTTGATAAATTAGATGCTTGATTTTTGTGGGAAAATGCTTGTTTTACCCACAACTCACCTCTCACTCCTTACCCAATTCCCACCCACCCCAGACTTAAAACTTGGTGTAGTGACTACTGCCCATTTAGGGGGTTGGGGAAAATAATTATGCATAATAGCAATCAATTAGTGGCCTCACACAAATATATTAAGTGTAAAATTAATGATGATTAATATTAAAAGAAATAGCAGGTCAAGCACAGATCATAAGCAAATGTGCTAGGTAGAAATATTTATCACTGGTTGGAGAAAATACTGCTGTAATGGGTATGGTATCCATGAGCCCTTGGTGTTGTGGCATGGTTGGTACAGCCTAGTAGGCTAACCTGCTAAGCCCACACTGACAGCTGGTAAATGCGCCCTACAGTGGGATAGGCTGGAGCTTTGCCTATGGTAGCAATCTTCCCCACAGGTTGAGCCCTTGGGTTCTGGTGGCTGGCAGGACTTAGGTGGGTCCCAAGAGTGGTCAGGAGCATGACAGTCCAAGGCCAAGCAAAGGTCAGGGTAGGCAGCTGACAACGGATACCAGACAACATGCCAGAGGTCAAGGCAGGCAGCAGACAAGGCAAGGTCAAGGTCCAAGCAGAGGTCAGAATCCGGTAAGGCAAGTCGAGGGAGGACAAAGAGAGACAAGACATAGAGAAGGACCAAGACAAAGGTAAGGACAATGACTAGGATACAGCTGAGGCAAGGGGGACAAGAATGGGGTAAGGCAAGACGGACAGGAGCTCAGGAACAAGGCAGGAAGGTGAGAGCAAGATAGGAATACAAGAACAGGAATACTGGAACCAAGGCAACATGCACTGAGGCACAATGCACATCGAGACCTGTTGCTAAGGTGTCTCTTGTCCTTCAGAAGGAGATTTTTGTAGAGGAGCTGGTGATGACATCAAAGGGCACCGCGGCTTTCCTCCTGCTCGGGTCCTTTAAGAGTTAGCCCATCAGGCAAGTGTGTGTCTAAGAGAAGTCGGGGGAGCAGTGGCTAGCAGCATCCCATGCTGCATTGAGCGAAGCTCGTGGAGCAAGTCAGTGTTTTGGCTGCAAAACAGATCCAGCGGTGTCAGGAATGATTGAGGCAGCTCGTGGAGCTGTCCTGCGAGCCACCACATGTAACAACTGCTTTATAGTAGGAAGGAAAGCATATGTAAGTAATTTAGGTCAAATTTTAGTCATCTACAAACAGAACAATATTTAAGTAAATTTCAGGAGGAGGCTGACTTCAATATAGGGATGGTCATAGAGTTGCAGTACACAGAGAACCATAAGTGGATTAAAGTTATACCTGGCTATAATCTAGTCAGGAAAGGTAGCATAGAAAGAAAAAGAGGAGGAGTGTACTATAAATAAAAAATAATATTAAAGCAACAGAACTACAGGGTTTACAAGAAAAAGAGGGGGCATTGTAGGTTCATCTAGAAAGAGGGAATGGAATATCCATTTATACTGGTAGGATATACAGACCTCTTTTGCAGGCAGAATAAATAGAAAGAGATTTAATTGAAGACATTAAGAAAATTGCTATCAAAGAAAGGTACTATTGCTAGGTGATTTCAATATATCGGATGGTGATAGAATATTACAGCTGCAATGTCATTTGGAAGCAGGGAGTCCTGGGCTGTCTGCAATTTTCCAGCAATTGATAATAGAACCAACATATGAGCAGCTAATACTGGATTTGGTACTTACAAATGGGGAAAACATATCTGATGTTGTAGTGGAAGATCACCTGGGATCCAATGATTGCCAAATAGTGTGATTCAGTATTAGAGCACAGGCACTGTGGCTTATTCAAAGGAGAGGATCCTGGCCTTCAGGAAAATTAACTTTGCTAAGATAGTGTAGTAACTCAAGTTTTTCACTTATGGGGGAAAATAAGGGAAGAAGACGAGCAGAGGGGAAAACTAAAAGGAGATATTGCAAGTGCAGAAAATCTTGTTGTTAGGACAGTAAATAAAGAAGTGGTTTCCTAAAGAATTGCTTGGAAAAGTAAGGGAAAAAAGGTTAGAATTCATAAATTACACGAGATCATAGAAAGAGGAACACAAGAAACAATATCTGAAAAATGGGAAAGTAGTCAGGAAAGTAAAGGCACGAATGGAAGAAAAAATACCTAATACAGTAAAATAGGAGAAGGTTTTTTTTAATTTTTAGATATATTAGTAACAGGAGGATATGCAAATGTGGGATTGTAAGGCTCAAAGTTGAAGAGGGAGAAAAAGCAGAGGCTAATGAGGAATTGCTTAACAAATATTTCTGTTCTGGTTCACTGAGGAAGGGCTTGAAGTGGAACCACAGGAAACTGTCACAAATAGGAATGGAATTTAGATAGATCTCAATTAATTTTCAGAAGACTGTATTCATGAGGAACTAGCATAACTAAATATAGATAAAGGAATGGGACCAGATGGGATACATCCAAGGGCATTAAGGAAACTTAAGGAAGTCCTGGCAGCTCCAGTGTCTGATCTTTTCAATGCTTCTTTTATGTCAGTAGTGGTTCCAAAGGATTGGATATAGGCAGCTGTGGTTCCTCTATACAAACATGGAAGGAGGATTCTGAAAACTACAGGCCAGTTCATCTAATCTCAGTGGTGACTAAATTAACGGAATCACTGCTAAAACAAAGAATTGTGAAGTTTCTGAAATCCAATGGATTACAGAATCCAAGGCAGCATGGATTTACCAGAGAAAGTTCTTATCAAATAAATCTAATCAATTTATTTGACTATGTGATCAGAGTTAGATCAGGGTAAAGCATTAGATGTAAGGTACTTGGATTTCAGCTAGGCCTTTGACAGGATTCCACATAGATGACTTAAAAACAAACTGAGCACTATAGGTATGGGTCCTGAAGTCACCGACTGGGGCAGAAAATGGTTGAATTGGAGGTGGCAGGTGGTACTGGTAAACAGAGTTCACTCCAAGGAAATGGGTTTATCAGTGGTGTGCCGCAAGGATCAGTCCTTGATCCAGGTCTGTTTAACATTCTCATAATTGATATTGCAGAAGGGCTGTTGGGAAAGGTTTGCCTTTCTGCAGACATCCTGGAAATCGTGGAAAACATCCTGGAAATCGTGGAAAACATGAGGCGGGATCTAGTGAAGCTTGAGGAATGGTTTAAAGTCTGTCAGATAAGATTTAATGCTAAAAAATACAGTCTCATACATTTGGCTTGCAAAAACCCAAGGAAGCAGTACAGTATAGGGGGTGAGGTACTTCTGTGCACAAAACAAGAGCAGGATCTGGAGATGATTATATCTGATGAGCTTAAGGTGGCCAAACAGGTAGATAAGCTGATGGCAAAAGCCAGAAAGATCTTTAGCTGACCAGGAAGAGGCATGTTCCGCAGAAAAAGGGAGGTGATAGTGCCCCTATATAGGTCCTATATAGGTCAGACCTATTTGGAATATTGTGTACAAATATTGTGTACAATTCTGGAGACTGCACCTTCAAAAGGATATAAACTGGTTGGAGTCAGTCCAGAGGGTGGCTACTAAAATTGTCCATGGTCTTCATTCTAAAGCAAATGGGGATAGACTTAAAGATCTAAAGCTATACATCCTAGAGGAAAGGCGAGATAGGAAAGATATGATAGAGACATTTAAATATCTTAAAGGTTTCCATGCACAAGAGGTGAGCCTCTTTAAACAGACAGGAGACTCTAGAATGAGGGGGGTCATGGAATGAGAATGAAAGGGAATAGACTCAGGAGTAATGTTAGGAAATAACCCCACCCACTAGACTCAGGAGAAATGTTAGGAGATAACCCCACCCCCTAGACTTTAATTTAAATGAGGGTTCACTGTCGCACGAGTGACCTTGCAGACATCCCGTTTATACACTATGATGGTGTGCTCTCTTCAATATTATAAAGTTACATCCTTAAGTGTTTTTGGAGGTCTCTCCCGTGTAAGAATTATTCTATACCGGCATTCATGATAAGATCATATCATGCCGGTTTACATATAACAGGGGGTGCAAAACTGTTCTTTTAACAAGTGCGAAGGAAGCAAAAGTTACAATAAAACAAGGTTGTAGAACTGGGGGAGGAAGGAGATAAGGATAGCAGCGTAAAAAATGTACAGAGGTAACTTATTTACAATGTGCAATGATGTCTCTTTATGGATATTTACATTGGGCAGTGAGGTCTCTCAATGAATATTTGACTCCGGAAAGGCTTGCTTAAATAGCCAAGTCTTAAGTTTTTTTTTGAATGTTGGTAAGCAGGGTTCAAGTCTAAGATCCGGTGGTAAGATATTCCAAAGAGAGGGGCCCACTGTAGAAAAGGCCCGGTCTCTGAGTGCCTTATGGAGTGTAGCTTTAGTTGGGGGAACGGTCAAGGAGCCTTTGTAGGCATCTCTGATAGGTCTGGATGATGAGTGCCTTCTGAGGGGGATTTGGAGGTTGAGAGGGGCCTGTGAATGGATGGATTTGTGGATGATGGTGATGGACTTGTGTAGGATTCTGTAGTGTATTGGCAACCAGTGAAGATTAGATAGAATTGGCGAGATGTGGTCTCTTCTTCTGGAATTTGTCAGAATTCTGGCTGCCGCGTTCTGTAGCATCTGAAGTGGTTTTAAGTATGAGGCTGGGAGACCTAGCAAGATTGAATTGCAATAGTCCATCTTGGAGAAAATTACGGATTGCAAGACTGTTCTGAAGTCATGAAAGTGTAGTAGTGGTTTCATTCTCTTGATTACCTGCAGCTTGTAGAAGCAGTTCCTGGTTGTATTGTTTATAAATGCTTTTAGGTTCAAGTGTTTGTCTATTACTACCCCTAGGTCTCTTGCTTGTGTAGCAATGGTGTTAACTGGTGCAGTTTGTGGGGAGTTGCTGTTTTCAGGGGTGATGAGGAGGAGTTCTGTTTTGGCCGAGTTTAGAATCAGGTTTAGGTTAGCGAGGAGTTGGTTGATCTCTTGTAGGCAGTTTTCCCAGTGTTTGAGGGTTTTTGAGATGGATTCTTTGATGGGTATCAAGATTTGTACGTCGTCGGCGTATAAGAAATGTTTTAGTTGTAGGTTAGTTAACAGTTGGCATAGAGGAAGAAGGTATATGTTGAAAAGGGTAGGGGACAGTGAGGAACCTTGAGGAATTCCTTGTGAGGAATTGTAGCGGGGAGATTCTTTATTATTGATTTTAACTTTGTAGCCTCTGTTACAGAGGAAAGACTTGAACCAAGTGTAAGCAGAGCCTGTAATTCCAATGTCTGAAAGGCGGTTGAGGAGGGTGGCATGATTGACCGTATACACCTCCCTCCCGAACACTTGTACAAAGCTAATTGTTTTCTTCAGACAGCTGCTCGCGTCCTGATAAATCCCATTCATGTTCTTTGACTATGATATATTTCCGCAAGACTTTGTTATGAATCATGTTCTGCATTTCCTCCGTGTGTGTTTGGATCCAACTACACAGTAACCTGCTGGGACATACTATCTCTAGTTGATTTTCTAGGTTTCTGTCCCTTGCAACGCAGCCCTTGTGGCAAAACACGGTCTGTGTTGGGGAACCAAAATCTTTCCAGTATTTTGCAAATAAAAGGTGAAAATGCTTTCAAAAACTTTTCTTCATTTATTGATTGATTCACACACCTTTCACAAGGATCCAAGAATCCTAGCACTATACCATCCTCATTAGGAAATATTTCTTTACAGAAAGGATAGTGGATGCATGGAATAGCCTCCCAGTGAAGATGGTGGAGACAAAAACAGTATCTGAATTCAAGAAAGAATGGGATAAATACAGGAGATCTCTAACGGAGTGTTGAGAATTATAAAGCTCAGTTAATTGGGCAGATGGGCAGAATAGAAGAGCCATATGGTCTTTTTCTGCTGTCATGTTTTTATGTTTCTAGAACTTTACTATGATTTTCCTTCCATTTTGTGACCATGTTTGTGTGCATCTTAATATGTAACCATGATTTCTAACAAAAGCATATTTCATTCATTCCAGCATCAGGCTGTTTCCTCTTTCATTATTATCTTCAATATGACATACTACATGTTTAGTTCAGCTGGAATGATTTTACAAATTGGATTTTTAATCACCCTCTTCTGCAGGTCTTCTGTGAGGATAACTCTTAACAAGTGGAGTTCCCGCAACAATAATTTATTGCATTCCAGTGGTGGTTACTGGAAAAGAATGTGAAATCTTCTGCACTGAGCAGTGAAATCTCAAACTCCTGCAGGGTTCGGTGAGAGTGACCTAGACTTCAGGCACATTAATAAACAGTCAACTTCCTGCTTAGCATCCTGTCAATACCATAGAGGTCTGGTCTCTTTTCATTTGCACAGACCATAAAATCTTCCCTTAAGAAAGATCATTGTGTTATCTTATGCAAATTATCTTCTGGGAAGCTGAACTTGTGGACAGCCCTCCTGAGAATCAGCTCTTCAGAAATGCATCTTGCAAGGAAGAAACAAAAGATCAAGTGCAATTACCATAGTGTTAATTTCTTCAGCAGAATTTTCATTTGTTCATTAGGTGTTACACAACCTGTGCCTTGACAAGAAAATGAGCTAGACAGAAGATTACATTTCAGGTGTTATTTTTCAGCTAAATGAATGGAGAGAATTAATGTACATGCACACTGCATCAACAGTGTTCTTAAACCGAAGGAGAGGCAAGAGAAGCTTATTTAATTTTCAATCTGATGCGAATCTGGGGACCTCCTGAGCACATCTGATGATTATATCAACATCTGAAAAATTTCATGCTGCTCTCTTTAGTAATGTACAGTGTGTAAAAATTAACAACCAATTTTAATATGTATTTCCATTTGAATAGAACATAAAACTGAAACGTCATCTATTAAGTCACTCAACTTATAATATATTTGTTTTGCAATTCTTCTGATTTGTCAAAACACCACCTCTAGAAACAATTTATGCTTTCCGGAATAAATTAAAACAAGTACTACATTTAAGTAGTAAGCTAAATTTAAGGCCTTGCGGGATAACGTATGTTTCTTATTTTCTGATATGCACTTTCTTTGAATAACTGTGCCTATATGTCTAGAAAAGAGTTTTAGCCTCCCTTGTGCTGCTACTGCTCTGCTTCTTCTACTGAAGCTGTGATTTATATGACAAATGTCATGAAGTTCATAACTGTAGCAGATGGGGAAGTCAGATAGAAGCCTATCCAAAATTACAGGTGGTTATAGGAAGGATGTCAGTGGGAAAAGAAAAATAAATATGGAACTGAGCACAAGATGATAGGAAAGCAGGGGGTATAGTCTCTTGGAATTATACAAAAAAGAAGCAGGAAAACAATTTTAGAAGAGGAGGTGGAGGAGGAGGAGGGCATGTGCTTGACTCATCCACAATTTTGGAAGGAGTGCTCTTATCACCAGCATATAGAGAAACTGTTTGCTGCAGAGCTACACCACACTCCCATTTCTTGTAGTGCCAAGGTGTTTTTCAGTAGTGCCAGGGTGTTATTGCATGACTGCTGGGCTGGATAAAAGACAAGAGTTGGGGTTAGGTCACACTGTTCCTGCTCAGAGTGAGGCAGAATAATGGAGTCAAGCTCTGTGGGAAGATGGAAGCTGCAATACTAGTAAGTCCTCTAAAATACAATGCTGTTTTTCCTGCGAGGCTGATTTACAGTTGGCAGAATTTGCCCACATTTAATTCCATTGCATGGCAGCATTTAATGAAAAATATAAAAAGTTTGGAACTGCCATTAAAAAGGGGAGTATAACTTTCACACCAATCAGTGGTAAGGAATTTGAGCACATTAGTGGAAGACAGATTAATTTTATTTTATTTATCTTTAACATTTGATATTTCACCCAAACCAAGCTGGTCCTCAAGGGGGATTACAATTAATTTATAATAAAGTTTTTGAACATTGGTAAATACTAAGCATAAAAAAGAATTTCAAGGAGGGTATACTGAAAGGAGGAAGAACGAAGAGGGGTCAGATGGTTAAATAAAGGAGTAACAAGGTGTCTTAGTAGAAAAGACTATTATTAGATTCATTAAGGAGTAAGGGGATGGAAGAGCTCTAGACTGGGTGCATTGGTAATGGCACGCCTTTGGTACAGGAGGAGTAGAGTTAAAGAAGGGAGATGCAGGAGGCAGAGGATACAGTTAAGTGAACAAGTTCCAGTAGTCAAGTGATAAAAGGGAGACTCTGCTGCTGTCTGGAAGTCCCAATAATCAAGTGAGAAGAAAGAGTCTCTGCTGCTGCCTGAATGCTTTTGTCACAATCTTTGAGGTGACAAAAGCTAAGGAAAGGCTTGGTTTATAGCCAAGCCTTTGTTTATTTTCTGAAGGCAAGGTAAGAAATCTCAAGCTGGAGGGATATTGGAATCTTACTCTAAAGTTTTGGGGCAAAGCAGCAGAATGTGTGAAGTCTGGTGCAAATTAGTCTTGAAGAAGCCAAGGGGGGGGGGGGGGGGGGGGAGAGGGAGGAAGGGAGCAGAGGAGGGACAATTGGGAAGAGCAAAGTTCTCTTGAGAGGATAGGAGGGCAGAAGTTAAGTAAGATGGTCCAGGATCAAATTGTTTATACATTTCTGTAGACAAAGCAAAGAGTTTTGAATTCCATCTGATATTCAAAAGGGAGCAGTGCAACTGTTTCAAGATTGATGTTATGTAGTCTATTGCTTTGGCCCCTACCAGCGTTCTTGCAGCTGTGCTTTGTAAGAATTGGAGGTGTTTTAGATTATATTGTGAGATGCCTTGAAAAATGAATTACTATATTATATGCAGCTAGTTATTAGTAAACAAATCTCAATTGCGCTGTTTTTGTTGAAATAATTGTGAAGCTGGTGGATCTGGTGCAGGTGTAAAAAGGAGGCTCTTACTACCTTTGCAATGAGAGTTTCCATTAAAGGTCGTGGTCAAAATGAACAACCAGACTTCGAACAGAGTCCTTAGGTTGTACAAGAGTCACTAGAAATAGAGAAATATGACAGCAGAAAAAGACAATATGGATTAGCTAGTCTCCCCATCCATACCAATTAATTCAGTTTTACAATCCCTACCACCTTGTTTAGAGAGACCTTTGGGACATGCCCTCTGTGTGCCAGCTGGGTTGCTGTGTCGGTGGGAGTTGAAGGGCCAAGAGGAGTCCTTACCAGTCAAGATTGTGTTTCCTCTACTACTTTGGCATCAGATTTGCTGAGAAATCTGCCTCCACCCCAGGTAACACCACAAGGGAGAGAAGATTTCATTCTTTCTAAGCCCATTGTTATAACTCTTGATTCTAGCTGGGAGGCTATTGCTGGTCTTTCTTCTCAGTTTGAACATTATGTCATCTCACAGCAGTCTCTTACTGAATTGCTACAAACTTCTAAAAAAGCCTTGGAAAAATTATCTGATCAAGTTTCAGAATTACAGCCTCAGGGCCAGATTTTCAGAGGATTTACACGCATAACCGTTCTGCACCCACTGAGCCTATTTTGCATAGGCCCGGCAACGCACGCAAGCCCCAGGATGCGCATATGTCCCGGAGCTTTGTGAAAGGGGCGGGGGCGGGACCGAGGCCTCCGGCACTCGGCCGGCACGCGCAACCTATGCCTGCCCAGAGGCAGCTGCAACTTATTAAACAAAGGTTAGGGGGGGTTTAGATAGGGCTGGGGGGCAGGTTAGGGAGGGGAAGGGAGGGGAAGATGGGGGGGGGGGGTGGTGGAAGGAAAGTTCCCTCCGAGGCCACTCCGATTTTGGACCGGCCTTGGAGGGAACGGGTAAAGCCATCGGGGCTCCCCTAGGGCTCGGAACACGCAAGGTGAACTAGTGTGCACCCCCTTGCGTGCGCTGACCCCAGATTTTATAACATGCGCGCGGTTGTGCGTGCATGTTATAAAATCGGGCGTACCTCTTAAAATCCGGCCCTCAAATTTCTTCACTTACGGAAAATGTTAGAAATATATCAGAAGGCCATATGGCACTTCAATATAAAATCAAATCTTTAGAAAATGTGGTGAGATCTGGAAACATTTGATTAATAAATTTTCCCAAGCAAAAAACTGTTTCACCATCTCTGATGTTAAGAAGATATTATTTGGAGACATTAAAAATTCCTGAGAATATATTACCACCCTTTGCTAAAGTGTATTATCGACCATCTGCAAAGATGAATCCATCTCAAGATTTAGAATTACAACCTTCCTTAGATGTTTTGAATGTAACTGGTTTTCTGCAAAGCTCAGGAATTGCTGAGACTATTGCTTCAATTTTAATAGCTACTTTTGTGATGGACTCAGATTGGTACTCGATGATAAGATATTTCTTTCATAATAGGATTTCCTCTTTTTTGAATTTCCATGTTAATATATTCCCTGATGTCGCAAAAACCACCCAGCTTACAAGGAAAAGTTTTTTTTATGTTGCACCAAATTTAGCCAAAACAATTCTTGGGGCATTGTTTTGGCTAAATTTCCCCTGCAAATGTGTGATTAAGTTGCAAGGGGCAAATACATTTTTTATGACCCCTTACAATTGACTAATTTCATAATTCAGAGGCAATCTTCTTCTTCTCCATTGAGTGTCTCTTCTCATATGTCATCTGACCCTCATTTTGATGGCTAAATACATATTACTGAGCTTACATAGGTATCAGTCTTGTCTTTTTCTTCTTTAATAATAATTGATTCCACACATTGTTCTATAATCTCCCCCTAGTATTGTGAGCTAATATTTGAAAACATTTTCTTCTTTAATTGGAATTACCTTAACATGTTTTTCTTTGTTTCTGTACAATTTTATTTGTTGGAATTATTGTAAAAGTAATAAATACATATTTTTTTAAAAAAGGTAGATATATGTAAAGTCTCTATACTATGGGCAGTTCTCAAGCTGAACTGAAAATCATTCAATAAGCTATTTTCTTTGCTAAATGTGCTTAGTTACTTAAGAACAATCTTCTCCAAGACTAAAAATGGAAGTGACGAGATAGGCTTAAAGTTGTTCAGATCTTCATGGTCAAGGCCTGGCTTTTTTCAAGAGTGGCTTTACAGAAGCCAGCTTATGACTTATAGACACAATCTCTCAGAGCTTTCCCTGGAACCAGGTACTCGCTCCTCTAGGGCCTAACTCTTTCCAGCTACTGAGCCTCTTTAAGAATCTAAGTGAGACTGTCATCTACTATTGGCTATGATTACAGCATACCCTGTCTACTCACTATCTATAGTCTCTCTACAGCTCAGCACCCTGGGATTGCAGTTCCAGTATCTGAGGGACTTCAGCCCTTCCGGGCATATCAGCTCACTATTGCCAACTCTGGTGGTTCTACTAACCTGTCTAATAAAAGAACTATCTGTGTCTGTCTCCATACCCAAGCGCCTCCTGAGGGCGCTGTCATCTGCCATCGGCCCAAGGATTCACCTATTTATATTCCTTTCCAGCTGAGTACCCTCTCTAGCACTCCGCTGGTACAGATTGCCAACTCCGTAGTCTATATCATAATAGTTCTGCTTACGGCGCATATCAGATTGCCAAATTCCTCCTTCCACGAGAAGCCAGTCCATAACTGATTGCTAGGACCACACGGTGACTCATAACAGATTGCTGTCTCCTTCCCCTACAGGAGTATCCAGCAGCAGATATACAACAGATCGCTAACTCCCATCTATTTGCTTCTCCCATCAGCATAGCAGATTATAACAGGTTGCTAGCTTCTCCCCTCTGGAGGAGTGAAACCCAACAGATTGCTAACTCCTCCTCTCTAGAGGAGCAGATTCTAACAGATTGTTAACTCCAGTGAATCCGGCTTTAAAATTGGAGAAGCAGTACTCCTGGAATCCAGCTTAAGGTATGGGATGCCAGTAACCCATGGACCCGGCACACCTCTCTGCTTTTCAGGCTATACTGGGCCTAGCTCAACGCATCTCAGAACAGCAAGAAACCTTGGAGAAACTTACTGCAGCATTTCATCAGCTTCATACACAGAAGATACAAGGCACAGCGTCTACACAAGAAGGTCAGTTACAGGAGGTAACTTTAAAGGCAGCTGTTCCACTGGCGGCGCCTATTCGATTCTCCGGAGAACTCCAGAAGACTCTCGGCTTTTTGAATCAGTGCAGCTTACATTTCACCTTACAACCTTCATTGTTTCCCACGGGCCTCTCTAAGTCCAGCTACATCCTGTCATACTTGGATGGGAGAGCCTTGTCGTGGGCATCTACCTTGTGGGAATGCAAGGACCCTATTTTGCAGGACATAGAAGGATTTATGGACTTGTTTAAATCTGTTTTTGATGACCCTGCTCGTATGTCTGTTGCCGGGTTTGCTTTAGTGGACTTGAAGCAAGGCAACAGATCCCTGGCTGAATTTGCCATAAAATTTAAGACTCTTGCAGCGGAACTTCGCTGGGACCCCAGATGTCTCAAGACTCTCTTCTGCAGAGGCCTGGATACCCGCGTGAAAAACGAGCTGGCTGCTCGTCAGACACCGGACTCGCTGGAAGAATTGATAATCTTAGCTACTCGGATTGATTGTCGGCTCCGAGACAAGGTGAAGGAACTCCGGCCTAAGGTGTTACCTGGGTTGAAACAGGCCAGTAAACCTGCACTTCACATGGGTCCAGCAAGTCCTGCTGTTGATAAAGAGGAACCGATGCAACTCAGTCATGGTCACTTGACCACTAAAGAGAGAAGATTCCAGAAGAAACGCGGCCTGTGCATGTACTGTGGTCAGCCCGGCCATGATGTCTCTATGTGTCCCATTTTGCCCGGGAAACGGAAGAATTCTAGTCCGGCGGAAAGTCTGTTCTTGGGACTTACCGCATCCTCTCCTTCGCTCTCTCTCCCAGTCTCCCTGACCTATGGCCCAGTCACGGTTCGGACCCCTGCCCTGGTGGACTCAGGGGCAGGAGGCAACTTCATTATTAGAAGTTTAGTGGAATATTTGAGGATTCCTCTCATCAAACTAAAAGATCTACTACTGTTGTCTTCCATTCATGAGGAGCCCTTGCCGGGAGACGTGACTTGTGAGACCGTACCAGTTACGCTTCACACTGGAGCACTCCATACAGAGATAATCTCCTTCTTTGTACTGGAGAAAACCATGCATCCTATCGTTCTGGGGTTACCTTGGCTACAAGTGCACCAACCCCAATTTGACTGGGCATCCCTGGATCTTTCATGATGGGGCCCAGATTGTCATAAGAAATGCTTCAAGGAAGTCTCGCCTGTTAACTGTATGTCTACTACCCCAGCGGGGCCAGAGCTGCTGCCCCAGGAAGCATCCTCTCGAGATGGATCTTTCGAAGAGGTGATTGAGGTCCTTCCTCAACATGGGTCCTGTGAGAATACCATGGGTTCAGGAACTAATACGGTTCTACCTGAAGAAGGAATGGATCCTTCCTCTGACCTTGACGAGAGGACAATGGGGGAAGATATGCCTGATGAGCCACAAGACATCACTGATTCAAAGAAAATCATTTTGGCTACTACCCAGTCTATACCCGTTGGTAAGACTGTTGTTCCAAAGCATCTTAGGAAGAAAGTGCTTTTTTGGGTGCACGATTCCAAGTTGGCTGGCCATCCTGGCCAACGTCGAACTTTGCTCAAAATACAAGAACTGTATTGGTGGCCTACAATCAAGAAGGATACATACTCCTATGTGGCATTCTGCACCAACTGTGCTAAAAGCAAAACTACTTCGGGACAACCTTGGGGTCAGATGCAACCTCTGCCAGTTCCAGATCGGCCTTGGTCGCACATCGCTACGGACTTCGTAGTCGATCTACCCACATCCGGAGGGATGAACACCATCTGGGTGACAGTGGATCGATTCAGCAAGATGGCACACTTTGTGGTGCTTCTGGGCATACCGTCTACATTGGAACTCACCAAACCTTTTATACAACACATATTCCGTCTCCATGGTCTACCTTTACACATCGTGTCCGACCGTGGATCTCAGTTCACGGCACGATTCTGGAGGGCCTTGTGTAAACTATTTGACATCGCTCTAGACTATACTTCGGCCTACCATCCACAGTCGAATGGCCAGACAGAACAGATGAATCGGATGATGAAGCAGTTTATTCGAGCCTATGTCACGTCCGGACAGAACAATTGGGCCAAATTGCTTCCATGGGCTGAATTTGCAATCAACTCTCATCCAGCTACATCTACTGGAAAGTCACCTTTTGAAGTGGTTTTTGGACGTTCCCCAACAACGCCACTGCCACTGAAGCTCTCAGTGATGTCCCCAGCAGCTCAAACCACTGCTGATGATATCCATAAACTATGGACTCAGACTAAGGATATGCTAATCAAAGCAAGCGATCATGCTAAGAAATACTATGATGCACACCATGCGCAAGCTCCAGTCTTCAAGCCAGGAGAGAAGGTCTGGTTGTCAACCAAGAACCTCAGATTCAAACTACCCTCTTCTCGGTTTGCTCCGCGCTACGTGGGACCATTTCCAGTCCTTCAATATATTGGAAACGTCACTTATCATCTGAAGTTACCCACCTGGACTCAACATTCATAATGCCTTCCATGTGTTGCGTTCGTGCCTGCTCTTGCCCTCGCTCCACCCTCTCTTCGGATCTGATGAACAGTTGCTGCCGTGGCTTCTCCTCGCCATTTCTTCCCGAAGACCCCGGGCTGGCCTGACGCTGCAGATCCGCCATATTCCTGTTGACGTAGGGTGCGCGCACGCTCTGAAGTTTGTACCAGCAAGGGCGCGAACCTCGGGGGCGTACCCCCATAGTGACATCATCCGCTTCCAACATAAAAGGTCTTTGCTTATGCTTATGAATCGAGTTAGCAAGGGATTGATTGCGGGGATCATCTCGACCCGCTTCATTCTCCGCTGCTCTGCCTCTTCGAACTTACCAGGGGTACCCGCTCTCTCCTCCTGTTTCAGATTGCTAAGATGGGATCCGGTACTCGCTCCTCGAGGGCCTACATCCCTGAATGCTCAGAAGACTCCATACTGCCTGGAAGCGATCGCAGACGTGAACATTGTGAGTTTCTATTCCAGTTGCATATAGGAACCGGTACTCGCTCCTCGAGGGCCCATGTTCCTAGAACTCTGAAGATTTTCTTCAGTCTAAGACGCTATTGCAGGTACGGAGATCTGCCATCAGCCCAAGGATTCACCATTCTACATTAGAGTGCTCATCTCTCACACTTCAAGAGCTGAGTACAACAAACTGCTACCTTGCAGTCTACCCTCAACTGTTGCTAACATCTCCATCCTCAGGAACTGTATCATAACCAATTGCTATTTCTTAGCAGGAACCATACAGATGGCCAACACCTCTCTTCAGGGAAACTCTCGTATATCAGCTTGCCACTCTGTGCGGAGATCCATAACAGATACTAGCTCCTCCTCTCTGGAAGAACAGATCTTAGCTGGTTGCTGACCTCTCCCCCCTGGGGAGCAACTCCATAGCAGCTCCTATAACAGATTGCTACGCAGCAGTCCTAACCTATAACAGTCTGCCAATTCCTAGCAGAAACTCTGACAGATTGGAAACTCCACCCTCCTGGTGGGGTGAGCTATAACAGATTGCTAGCTCCCCTCCTCTGGGGGAGCAGAGCGATAACATCACGTTTCTCTTTTGAAACCACTCATACTCAGCGAATTTTCCTCAAAATCTCAAGAACCTACCGTCATCAATGCTGAAGATGATTTAGAATACAAGGTCGAAGAGGTTTTGGATGTTCGTAAAAGAGGCAAGAATTTTGAATACCTTCTGAAATGGGAAGGCTTCGATCCCGAAGAAAGTTCTTGGGAGCCTCAGACCAATATCTTGGATAAAGAGATGCTTTATCAGTTCCATCTCACGCATCCTTTGAAACCTAAACCTGGTACCTGAAGAGGAGATCGCCCTTTGAAGGGGGTACTGTTGCGTTCGTGGCTGCTCTACACCCTCGCTCCACCCTCTCTTCCTCTGTGGCGATTCTCTTCGGAACTGATGGACGGCTTGCTGCCGCAGCATCTCCATGCTGCTTCTCCCCGGCGTCCCCGGACCGGCTCGCGCTGCGAATCCGCCATGTTCCTGATGATGTAGGGCGCTCGCGCTCCGAAGTATGTTCCAGCAAGGGTGCGAACCTCAGAGGCGTCCCCCTGTATTGATGTCATCCACTTCCAACATAAAAGGTCTTCACATTCGCTAACTAACTGAGTTAGCAAAGGGATTCGTTCCAAACTACTCTGCCTCCTCAGACTTATCAGAGGTACCCACTCCTCGGGGCCTCACTCTCTTTTCTCTATTTCAGATTGCAGATAGGAACCGGTACTCGCTCCTCGAGGGCCCATGTTCCTGAAGACACTGAAGATTCTCTACTGCCTGGAAGCTATCACAGATACGGACATTCGTGAGTTACCACCGCTCTCTCAGAGCTTTCCCTGGAACCAGGTACTCGCTCCTCGAGAGCCTAACTCTTTCCAGCTACTGAGCCTTTTTAAGAATCTAAGTGAGACTGTCATCTATTATTGGCTATGATTACAGCATACCCTGTCTACTCACTATCTATAGTCTCTCTACAGCTCAGCACCCTGGGATTGCAGTTTCAGTATCTGAGAGACTTCAGCCTTACCAGGCATATCAGCTCACTACTGCCACCTCTGGTGGTTCTACTAACCTGTCTAATAAAAGAACTATCTGTGCCTGTCTCCATACCCAAGCCTAGCCGGTCGTCCCTCTCAGGATATCCTCCTGGGAGCGCTGTCATCTGCCGTCGGCCCAAGGATTCACCTATTTACATTCCTTTCCAGCTGATAACCCTCTCTAGTACTCCGCTGGTACAGATTGCCAACCCCGCAGTCCATATCATAATAAGATTACTAGTTCCGCCTACGGAGCATATCAGATTGCCAAACTCCTCCTTCCACGGGAGCCAGTCCATAACTGATTGCTACGACCGCACGGTGACTCATAACAGATTGCTGTCTCCTTCCCCTACAGGAGTATCCAGCAGCAGATATACAACAGATCGCTAACTCCCATCTGCTTACTCCTTCCATCAGCATAGCAGATTTTAACAGGTTGCTAGCTCCTCCCCTCTGGAGGAGGGGAGGAGCTAGCAACATATTACTAACTCCTCCTAACTTGGGAGCTGAAACCTAACAGATTGCTAACTCCTCCTGCCCAACAAATCTGCTTCATTTTTTTGAAGGGGTTAATAAACATGTGGATAAAGGTGAACCAGCAGATGTAGTCTGTTTGGATTTTCAGAAGGCGTTTGACAAAGTCCCTCATGAGAGGCTTCTATGAAAACTAAAAAGTCATGGGATAGGAGGCGATGTCCTTTCGTGGATTACAAGCTGGTTAAAAGACAGGAAACAGAGAATAGGATTAAATGGTCAATTTTCTCAGTGGAAAAGGGTAAACAGTGGAGTGCCTCAGGGATCTGTACTTGGACCGGTGCTTTTCAATATTTATATAAATGATCTGGAAAGGAATACGACAAGTGAGGTTATCAAATTTGCAGATGATACAAAATTATTCAGAGTAGTTAAATCACAAGCAGACTGTGATACATTGCAGGAGGACCTTGCAAGACTTGAAGATTGGGCATCCAAATGGCAGATGACATTTAATGTGGACAAGTGCAAGGTGTTGCATATAGGGAAAAATAACCGTTGCTGTAGTTACACGATGTTAGGTTCCATATTAGGAGCTACCACCCAGGAAAAAGATCTAGGAATCATAGTGGATAATACTTTAAAATCGACGGCTCAGTGTGCTGCGGCAGTCAAAAAAGCAAATAGAATGTTAGGAATTATTAGGAAGGGAATGGTTAATAGAATGGAAAATGTCATAATGCCTCTATATCGCTCCATGGTGAGACCACACCTTGAATATTGTGTACAATTCTGGTCGCCGCATCTCAAAAAAGATATAGTTGCGATGGAGAAGGTACAGAGAAGGGCAACCAAAATGATAAAGGGGATGGAACAGCTCCCCTATGAGGAAAGGCTGAAGAGGTTAGGGCTGTTCAGCTTGGAGAAGAGACAGCTGAGGGGGGATATGATAGAGGTCTTTAAGATCATGAGAGGTCTTGAACGAGTAGATGTGACTCGGTTATTTTCACTTTCGAATAATAGAAGGACTAGGGGGCATTCCATGAAGTTAGCAAGTAGCACATTTAAGACTAATCGGAGAAAATTATTTTTCACTTAACGCACAATAAAGCTCTGGAATTTGTTGCCAGAGGATGTGGTTAGTGCAGTTAGTGTAGCTGGATTCAAAAAAGGTTTGGATAAGTTCTTGGAGGAGAAGTCCATTAATGGCTATTAATCAATTTTACTTAGGGAATAGCCACTGCTATTGATTGCATCAGTAGCATGGGATCTTCTTAGTGTTTGGGTAATTGCCAGGTTCTTGTGGCCTGGTTTTGGCCTCTGTTGGAAACAGGATGCTGGGCTTGATGGACCCTTGGTCTGACCCAGCATGGCAATTTCTTATGTTCTTATGTTCTTATGTTCCCCTCTGGAGGAGCAGATTCTAACAGTACCAATCCTGCACCAGGCCAAGGGTCCACCTCCAGCGCAACAGTTAGCCCTAAAGAAATTTCTAATAAAACACCTATTATCTGAGACAAATGGAATTGTATTATTTTCTGATAAACTCAGATCCTTCTTAAAGGGTACAGTTTATATAAGTTATTATATGCAAATTGCCTTACATCACTGCCCTTCACTTCTGTGCCAAGAATGGCAAAAATCTATTAGCTCTGCTAACAGGATACCTTCCATCCCCAAACCTACCTCCAACAAGACTAATAGCCATTGCAACATCCAGACCCCTTCCAAGTTCTATTAAATTTTGCAATAATCCCCATAGCCACAAAAGTTAGAGAGGTTGCTGTAAAAATATCTTGCCTTCCAATGCTCACAGAAATCCAGGTCTAAACCATGCTCCCTCCATGCACATCATGCCATCCCTCTTGGAAGCTCAATGTTTTTGTACCACTGCAGTTTAGGTTTATAACTGCTGCTCCATGCAGATTACCGCATGCCTCCTTGGAACCACAATGTTGTCATCCCACTGTTGTTTTGGGTTGTAACCATCACTTGATGCAGATTATTTGACATTGTGTTCTGATGTCATCTGATATAAGAACACTTATTGTCAATTGTAAACATTCTTGCTTTGTAAGAGCAATGTATATAGGATATCTATACCAGTTGGACAGAATTTTGTGCCAAGAGTTTAAACTGCATATAATAGTGGACTCTCACAATAGTAACAACTTAAATTAAGATAATCATTAAACACCTATATCAATCCACTTCACTCTCCACCCTCTCCCTCCATGTCTTTTCTTTAATTTTCTTAGCCTGTGGAACAGAATCCTTGCACATGAACAATATAAGTCTTCAGAAATATGGCAGTACAGAATAAGCAGTTGACAGGGTCTACGAGAACTTTCTTGTTGCTTAAAACACAAGTGAATGTTCATATTTACATTTCTCTGGTGACTAACATATGCAACTGGAATACATGGAGACTTTCTAAACTTCACTAACTGCTATATCAGAATGAACTATAACAATACTAGAGACAGAGAGGCTGTCAAATCTCAAGAAAGAGATTAAGAAAGAACGAACAGAAGTCATTCACCAGATGTCTCTGCTGATTTTTGCAAAGTTTTGTGGACAGATGAATAATAAAACTTAGAAATGATTTAACTTTAAAACTCACAAAAAAATGCATCTTACTGAAACTTAGTCATTTGGATTTCAAACTAATCATATTCTATTGTCACAAGTTACTAGAATCCTTGAAAAACAAGGAAAGAACGTCTTCATATTTCTTTGACTAAGGAGAAATACAATAATGTAGAATGCTGTTTCTCATAAACCATGCTATTTATATTAGACAATATATATATATATATATATATATTATATCAATATATATTATATATTGATATTATATATATATATATATATATTATATAATATATATTATATTATATATATTATATATATATATATTATATAATATATATTATATATATATTATATCAAAACGCCGCTGCCAGAATACTTACAAACTCTAATAAAAGAGATCACATCACTCCAATCCTTCGTAACCTACATTGGCTTCCTATTAACCACAGGATCCTCTATAAAGTGCTCACAATTATTCACAAAGCAACATACAATCTTGCTCCGATCATATTAAGCACCCAACTCCAACCTCATACTTCATCCAGACCAATTAGAAGCGCATACAAAGGCACATTGCAAGCCCCTCAGGTAAAATCATCACTGAGCAAAAGAGCACTATCTTCAGGAGGCCCCCACCAATGGAATGCGCTCCCCCCAGATCTAAGACTAGAACCAAGTCATCAGGAGTTCAAAAAAAAGCTAAAAACATGGCTTTTCCGTCAAGCCTTCCCAGATATCTAATGCTACCTAATCAAGTCTTTTAACCCAAATCATGGGTTATCTCACTGTTTTTTCCTATTTCAATTTTTTTCAACTGTACCTTAATTTTTGAGCTCTTTCATCTTTGTATTTATACTTTACTCACACTCCATTTACTCTATCTCTTTTATATTTTTTTTCTATATAATATTTATTACTACATTACTATGTTTAATTGGTTATCTATTCTATTTGTTCCATAATTTATTGTTAGTTCTATTGTTACCTGTTTTATTGTTCAACTGTTCTATGTAAAGCCCACTACTCTTTTTGGGCATTTAAAAGTTGTATGTAAACCGGATTGATTTGTAGTTCCTACAAGAACTTCGGTCTATAAAAATTAAAAATAAATAAATAAAAATAGACATATCTAGTTAAATGGCATGCAATCTGGTTTTAAAATATGACAAGGTTTATGAGGAAAGTTTCACTAAACTGGAGTGAAATCTAGAATTTCCTTTTTCAGCTATATAGAAAAATTAAAACTATATTAGCACTGAAGTCTACTACTGCTATAGAAATGGTGAATATTATGTAAAAAAGGTCAATCCCTCATGATTCTCAAAGTCATACGATAAGTATGGGGCTGTCATGAGTTCTCAAAAGCAGCACAAGGAATAGACATTGATAATTCAGTAGGTCCATAGAAAAGGGAAAATGTCAGATGTGTACACAGCAAAATGGATCACATCCATAAGGTTCTTTGGGACCAATTAATGTTAGAACTAGTTTGCATCTTATTTGAATCAGAAACATGTTGCAATTTTCATGACAGAAATAGGATCTAGTTAAAATCAAAATGACACTCTTTGCTTCAATAAGTAATACATTCCTATCTATTCCACAGTATAACAACTTTGGGGCTGCTATCAGCAACTAGACTTAAGGGCCTACATATTTAAGGTTTATGCCAGTTCATTTTGTACACTTTACCCTTAGCGTTCAACATTCCCTTCCACTAATGACCATACTGACACAAAGATTCTCGTTCAACATTACTAGCACATGGATTAGTCAGCAAGGGGATGGAAAAGGCAAAGGTGGCTAGAGTGTGATATGACTAGCATTTTCCTCCAAATATATCAGAATTTTCCACTTCTATTAACCATTCTGCAGCACTGCACAGTGAAAATATTTACTATTTGGCACATAAGTAGGTTACAGACTTTCCATATAAAATAAGAGATCTTTATAGATTAGTTTAAAACCTAGACTTACTGCTATGCCAAATTAAGCAACGTAGGATTCAATCAGGAATTGGCACCATAAAAAGACTGATCTGAGACCTATAAATCTCTCATAAAAAGCCAAAAGTGCCCTACTAAAGCCATTTTTCTGAGCAATAAGTCACAGTGATGGGCATAACATTTATGATGATCCAGCAAATACAGTGATCATAAGGAAAATGATTAATTTTGAAAATATAGATTTCGCGTAACATCTTCGCATTTCCCCCGATATTTCCTAAAAAGGCTTTTTAACCTGTGGCCACCTGGGGGTCCCAGCAGGCCCTGTGTAAGTCTCATCTAGCAATCTCACATTCATCAACTAGGATCAACTTGCTTTTGGACAAAGTTATTCCCTGAGTCATTTGTTCCTTGAGGTACTGTGACTCTACAAATTTGGTGTCTCATATATCCTAGAGGAATGCTCACAGACCACACATTCAAAACACAGGAATTACCCTTCTTCTCACTTACCTGGGATTTCAAATTATTCTCAATCACAGAGGTAATGAACTAATGAATTTATTATTAACCAGGAGGAACAGTGAATGAAAATAAAAGCACAAAAATCTACATTGCAGCAAGCAGGAAAAAATAAAAGGGATTACATAATCTTTTTCTTCCTGTTGAACTTAACTGCAGACTAAACGCTGCTCTAACTTCAACAGTAACAGTTCAAGTAACTCTGGCAGTCCAACTCTGACCGGATCTCTCTCTCTCTCTGCCAACCAACCCTCACCTTTCTCACAGTTTCTAACTGACACTGTATTCAGATAACTGCAGCAGTCATGTCATCAACTGCTTTTGGCTGAGGTTAACCCCTTCAGTGCCAGCTGCTGCTAACTGTGGAACACTTCTACCTGCTGTCCAGTAGAGGGAGTTTCAAATAACTAACCGCTCCCACCCCAACCCAGCCAGCCTATCAAAGCAGTGCTCCAGGCCCTTTAAATCGCCGTTGCTTCCCGGGGACTCCCTCTTTTACCGCGACTCAACTCGCCCTCCCTCTCACCTCCTTCGCTGCGGGGGCTCGTGCGATCGGCGCTGCTCATTCGGAGCAAGAGCCCGCTCACCCCAAAACAGGGAGCCAGCAGCACCAGCAATTCCAGGGAAACACAAAACCAAAACGAGAAGGGAAAAAGAGAAGGGAAGTGAAACGCGGCTGAACACGTGGTGAGTCTAACCGCTCCCACCCCAACCCAGCCAGCCTATCAAAGCAGTGCTCCAGGCCCTTTAAATCGACGTCCCTTCCCGGGGCATCGCGCACCGGGCGTCGCGCGCCCGAAGGAGCGCGACCTAAGGGGCCTGCCCCTTAGCGCGCCCCTTGGAGCGTCCCAGAGCCAAACGATAATGCACTCCAGTACCTCTAGAATTCTGTCTAAAGTCTTCTAGATCAGGACGATGCCCCCAGATACAATCAAACACACCACAGCTATATCTTCATCGCATCCAATCTTCATCCAGCAGACACTCTTCCATCCTCCATCCAGCAACCTCTCATCCAATCATCATCCAGCAACCTCTCATCCAATCATCATCCAGCAGGCACTCTTCCATCCTCCATCCAGCAACCTCTCATCCAATCTTCATCCAGCAACCACTCCTCCATCCAGCAACCTCTCATCCAATCATCATCCAGCAACCTCTCATCCAATCATCATCCAGCAGGCACTCTTCCATCCTCCATCTAGCAACCTCTCATCCAATCTTCATCCAGCAACCACTCCTCCATTCTTCATACAGCAGACCACAATGCACACAGGGCTCCCAATTCCAATCCTCCAGCACAGAACCTTTCTCACAGCAAAACAATCTTTGATCTCACGCCCACCCACCTACAAATCCCTCATCCCCATCATGATTTCCCCGTTTACCCAAACGTTAGGCTTAGCTCTTTTCTCTTTGATACTATTCAACGCACAATCACTCTCCAAGAAAACACTAATTCTCAATGACATGCTCTTGGACAAAAATCCTGATTTCTGCGCCATAACGGAAACATGGCTTAAACACACGGACACCGCTCTACTAAACCAACTTCCAACTCAAATCTACGATATCTTCTCTATCCCTAGAAAGAAGAAAAGGGGCGGAGGTATCCTCCTAGCAGCCAAAAAAGAGCTAAAAATCACACAATTCCCTATTAACTCTCCATCAAAAATAGAAACAGGCCTATTCAAATCGGACAATCTGCAAATCCTTCTAATCTATGCTCCTCCAGGCCTTCTAGAATCAGATGCATCACCCATTCTAGAATTAACAACAACATACATAAATCTGGAGCATCCCGCTATAATACTGGGAGATTTCAACTTACACGTCGACGACCCCATTCTCTCAACCAATTGGAAATCCTTCCTAACCGCCATGTCGGCCATAGGGTTCAAACAGATCATAAACAAACCTACCCACAGAGCAGGTCACACCCTGGACCTAATTTTTGTAAACTCTAGCATCTCTCACCCTACTCTACCCAAATGCCAACCTGTTCCCTGGTCTGACCATACCTTAATATCTTCCGCCTTTTTGCTAGAACAAATAAGCAAAAAACCTATCCCACAACCTGAATTCATATACAGGAAATCTTGCTCATCTGAGGAATTACACAATCATCTTAGCCCAGAACTCCCACTCATAGACATCTCTTCACCCAATTCAGCCCTCCACTCTTGGTCCACGATAACAGAAACAGTAGCCAACAATCTCTGTCCTCTGGCAACAAAAAAACTCGAACATAACTCCTCCAAAAGACAACCTTGGTTTAAAGAAGAACTCCAAAAACTTAAACACTCCCTCCGACAGAAGGAAAGCAAATGGCGGAAAACACCAACACAGTCATCCCTCTCTGCCTACAAGTTCGCACTCCACCAATACAAAAGCACTACATTAAAAACAAAAAGGGACTTCTTTGCACAAAAGATCCACCACATTATCTTTGATTCCAAAGCCCTCTTTACCTATGTATCTAATTTAACTCAAACCATGAATCCTGACATCCCGGCCAACCTAGCTCAAGAAAAAGCAGAGGAATTGGCCCTCTTCTTTAGCAACAAAATCTCCAACCTAATAACACAGCTGAGAACCAACACTTCAACACAATCCAACACATACTTCCACCACAACAAAAATATAACTCTATAATCCTTCGAACCCATCACTACTTCGGAGATACTCTCTACACTTAAGAAAATGAAACCTTCATCTCACCCTTTAGACCACATCCCCTCCAAACTTCTCCTGCTAATACCAGACACAATCTCCAATGCTCTAACAGACATTATTAACTGCTCCTTAGCACAAGGAATCTACCCGGAAGACCTGAAAATTGCATCCATCAAACCACTCATAAAAAAACCCAACTTAAATCCTAATGATCCTACCAATTTTCGTCCTATATCAAATCTCCCTTTCATAGCTAAGGTAATGGAAAAATTAGTTAACTCCAGACTCTCAGACTACCTCGAGGAACATAAAATTCTATTCCCATCTCAATATGGCTTCAGAAAAGCCTTAAGCACGGAATCACTACTAATTTCCCTGACCGACTACCTCATCATGGGCCTGGATAAAGGTCATACTTATTTACTGATCCTCCTAGACCTCTCAGCTGCCTTTGATACGGTAAACCACTCCACCCTACTAATTCAACTATCAAACATCGGAATAACAGGAACAGCACTATCATGGTTCAAATCGTTCTTAGAGAACAGAACATACAAAGTAAAAATTCACAACAAAGAATCTCAACATTACGCTTCATCTACGGGAGTTCCACAGGGCTCCTCCCTTTCACAATGCTCTTTAATATCTACTTGCTCCCGCTTTGCCAACTGCTAACTAATTTAAACCATCTGTATGCAGATGACGTCCAGATAGTCATCCCCGTCAAAGAATCCTACTCCAAAACCCTAGAATTCTGGGAAACTTGTCTTCTAAAAATTGATGGACTCCTCTCAAACCTTAATCTAATACTAAACTCTTCAAAAAGCGAACTCATCCTAATTTCATCTGAAAACAGCAACATCAACACAAATCCTCCATCCAATTTACAAACTACACAAGTAAGAAATTTGGGAGCTATCATGGATAACAGGTTAAACCTAAAAGCATTCATAAATCTAACTACTAAGGACTGCTTCTATAAACTCCAAGTCTTAAAAAGAATAAGACCACTCTTCCATTTTCATGACTACAGAACTATTCTACAATCAATAATTTTTGCCAAACTAGATTACTGCAACTCTTTGCTATTAGGCCTTCCATCATCTCACACTAAACCCCTTCAGATGGTCCAAAACACGGCTGCTAGAATATTAACTAACACACGGAGAAGAGACCACATATCACCAATCCTCAAAGACCTGCACTGGCTGCCAATTCACTACAGAATCATATATAAGTCCATAACCACTATCTACAAATCAATACATCTACACTCTCAGCTCAACCTTCAAATTCCTTTCAAAAAATTCACATCCAAAAGACCAATCAGAGAGTCCTATAGAGAAACCTTACAAGTACCACACTCTAAATCCATGAAGCACATAACCGCCAGAGACAGGGCTTTCTCCACTGCAGGACCAACACTGTGGAACTCCATCCCACCACATTTGCGACAGGAACCCTGCCTTCCCACATTTAGGAAAAGACTTAAAACGTGGCTATTCTTGAAAGCATTTCCTGAACCAAACTGAACCTAATCCATTATCTTACAATAAATCAGACTTTGCCCTTACAATGGTAATTAATATCCCTACCTCATAAGGGCTATTCATCATTGCTTTAAGCACAATGACTGGCATTGATTTTCTCCAATTAAACCCCTGCTTCTTTTCTACGATCCAAGTTATATTACTCCCCTGTTTTATTGTAACTGCATTCCTTAGCCTCCTCTTGTTTAATGTTTTATTACTACTATTATTATCATTATTCTATTATTACTAAGATCAATGTTATTTGTTGCCTCTTGTTCCTTATCCACTTGTTAATTGTAAACCGACATGATGCAATATTTATTGTGAATGCCGGTATAGAAAAACTTAAAATAAATAAATAAATAAATAAATAAACATTTACCATGAAACCCCTGTTATGCCAGAACTGGAAATTCTATGGCTTGGTTGTGAATGGCCTCAGTCTCCAGGAGACGGTGGCATGCAGCAGGCAAAGGACAGAATGGTGCCTCTTGGGTGATTTGGGGAATCTTGTGCCTAGGATTGTGAAGGTGGCTCCAAGTTCACAGCACACAATGGCCTGGTAAAGATAAGCAAATGGGGCAAACTAACAAATATGAAGCTTCCAGTTTACCCCTTGCCACTGAGTAAGGGTGGATCAAATTCAAGAAGAAGGAAGGAAGCTTGAGAGAGTAAAAAAACAAAGCATAATAAATATAATTCTGTAATATTAATGCACTCCAGACTTTTGAACTTATGCTTCGTATTCTGTTGAGTTTAAAATGATTTTCCTTTCTTCAGAAAAATGACATTTTTATAAAGTCATTAATTTTACTCAGAATTAACTTCTGTAAATAAGTGTGCTATTATTCATTTTTAAATAAATCTCATATTTTTCAAAAACAGCAATTATCAGAAGCAATTTACCTGGGTTAAAAGGCATTTTGAAGGGAGTCATGTGATGTCCTAGTCTGAGAGGCTGCACTTTGTGAGGGCTACCACCAGCTGCTTTATATTTGAATATTTTTCTAACATTTTCCTTGACTAAAGAGCATGGCAGTCAGCTCCAAAGCTTTCTCTAAGCATTCCATCCTAAGGGTATGGGCTGAAAATGTGGCTAAAACCTCTAAAATAGAGGGATTTTCATCTCCTGAGAACTTGGAAGTAGGTCTGATGGACGACCTGAAATTGGAGAGCGAGGACAATCTTACCTCTGACTTGCCAACTGAATCTCCGGAAACTCTCTGACAGCTATTTAAGTCTGTCTCTGATAATTTGTCCAACAATAGACTGTAAACTTAAAATCATTGTAGATAAAATGGCCCAACTGTTTTCCTCTGTATGAGAACAGAAGTAACTGCTTGATATTGTGAAGACTTGGGTGAGCAATTTAGAAGATGGATTTATCATCTATGGCCATCGGATCGATAATCTAGAAAGGAAGCTTTCCCAGTTGGGAGCTCAACAAGAAGATTTGGAAAACCAAGGCCGTAGAAACAACATACACATAGTAGGTCTCCCCAAGCAGGCCGAAGGATCTGATGCAGTATTTTTTATTTCAACATGGCTGACTTCCCTCCTGGACCTCATGGTTAAAAACAGGCACATCAAGGTGGACCAGGTGCACTATACTTTTGCACCGACGCTGGCACCAGGTGGGAGACCATGAGCCATTATTGTCCGACTACATAATTTTAGGGACAAAAGAAAGATTCTGGATGCTGCTAGGGAAAAAGGTACCCTTATGCAAGGAAATAATAAGGTGTTTCTCTTTCAAGATTTCTCGCAGTCAGTGGCGAAACAGAGATAGAGCTTTGTGGAAACGAAACGCCTGTTGAGAGAGAAGGGGATTCCATATGCAATGCTCTATCCTGCCCATTTAAAGATCAGCTGGGAGGGGAAATCTTAATTTCTTCGACTCCCTGAGTGAAGTGCTCAAAGTTTTGCAGGTGGGAAAGCAAGAATCCTGAAAGCAGAAAACCTTATCTCAATACAACTTCAGGTAATGATTAAAATATGGTTCAATATCTGCTTGTAAGCTGTCATTATCCTTGGATGGCTTTTGGGGCACCAAGCTAAGTGGGATATTTCATGGGAGAAGAAGCGGTAGAGTGCCCTAGCCGTCTCATAAAACTTTTATTTTACTTTGCACTATTGAAGACAAGTTTTGCAGTGAAGTGGGGCTGCATCTTTTTGCATGTTTACTGGTTGTACATGTAGTACAGGATTTTCCTTGAGCTGCAGGAGTCTAACTCTGGTCTGACAGACCAATTTGTAAGTGCACTGACTGCTGTCACTATAACATCTTAAACTTGCCAGTCAAAGCAGCAGTACAAGCTTTTAAATGTGATATTGCTTCTGCTGGCTGGAAAATGGTGGAGAACACAAACTTCTGAAAGACATACACCAATAAGACTTTCTACACATTCACAGACAAAGTCCCATTGGTGGTGTTTGATGATCAGAATGTTTTTTTCTTTTTCTTGAGTGTTTTTTGTTTTTTTTTAGTAGTAAACTAACTTTTTGTCTATATCAGGGTCCAATTTCCAAGCTTAATGGGGTTTGTTGCTCATATGGGCACCATTGGGTGATAGGACAGAGGGGAAAGGGTGGGGGCATGGGAAAGGTTGATATTTTTGGGAACGAGGTATGGTTACTGGGGATGGGTTTTCAATTAATATGGAAGCCAGTTAGGAGGCTGTTGTGGGATATGAAGTTAGGATTTGAGTGGGTGGTCTTGTTAAGGGGTTTAAAATATAAAAGTCTGAAACACACAGAGTGAAGGATGTTGTGGATGTAATCCTTTCTGATATTTCTATGCAAGCTCTTTATGAACTAGCTCTATATATCCTAATTATCACAATGCTTGGAAGAATGCCATATTGGATTCCAAAAACCATTTAATGGCTGCAGAACCATTTAAAGTTATTGCTGTGAATGTCAGGGGTATATCTTCCCTGTTTAAGAGATCCATAATTTTACAATACCTCCATATACAGGATGCCAGGTTGCTTTTCGACAAGAAACACATCTATCAAAAGATGAACATCTTAAGTTGGTGAGAGGTTGAGGGGGATCACTGGTTTCTGCCTCCTATAACTCTAGAAGTCACAGAGTATGTATCCAGATACCCAGTTTTCTTGTCTAAATTTAGTTCATCTAGTCCCCTTTGCTGGAGGCAATGTGGGACTCATGGTACATATCTTCATATGTGGTGGGAATGTGCCAAGGTACAATGTTTTTGGGGAGGGGTACATATGATTATTCAGGAAATTGTGGAGCTCTCTTTTGATTTGACTCCACAGTGTTGTGACCTTACCGCTGAACCGGGTGGGTGGTAATTGTTTGGCTCATCATCACATCGTCTGGGAAGTTTACCGGCGCTGCGTGTTATGATGACCCGTGGCTTTTGACGTCCTTGACGTCGGGAGGTGTGCACGCACATGCGAACGTGCGCATGCGGGGTGTGTGTGCGCGCATATCATCTCAGGGACACTTGTCGCTGTCTGTTCTGATTGCTGTTCCAGTACATGCATTTATCTTTTGGGAGACTGTTGGAATGGTAAGCGCGTGCTACTGAACCTTCTGGTATGTTGCTGTTATGTACTGTTTGCTGTTATGTACTGTTAGAATTCTCAAGAGGCTTGTGCTCTTTAGAATTCTCATCTTACGTTTGTTCCTTATATGCTCTGCAGGGAAGCGTTTTGGTTGTCTTGGCAACTGACTACAACTGTGAACGCTTCACTGCAGCCAGAGCTCTGCCTTTATTTGTGCCTTGATTTTGTCTTATGAGAATATTACTTGTTATTTCCTGAATTCACCTATTGAAAGACTATTACTCTGTTCCTGAACTTTGTATTTTGATTAAATACCTTTTTGAGATTCACTACGTGGTCAAGTTATATCATCTTTGAGGTTAGTTTCAAAACTACTGTTTAAAATCCATCTTCTGACTTATTTAACTTAAGTCAGACCAAGAGTCCACTCTCTATAGGTCAACACACAGTTATGTCTTTTAGGTTTATGGTGTGAGGTAGACATGGGCAAATATACATAACAAGTGGTGGAAGTTCTGTTTACATGCAGCACAACTAACCATTGCCTTGTTTATGAAAGATTCATGAATGGACAGTAGATAAGTGTTGAAACTTGACAATTGGCACTACTGCTCGCAAGTTTCAAACATGTTAATTCAATACTTTTTGTGTCTGGTACTACATATCTAATAAATGTGTACATATTTCTCTTTAAAAATTGGCCTTAATGAGAGATGATCAGTCTACAGCTCTGCAGAAAATTATTTGTGCAAGACAGGCACTGACAAGGGGTCAACAGACAAGGAGCCAGATGGATAAAGGAATGGTAACATTTCTGTTATGGGTCTGCTGTTGTACCAGAAATGAACCCTATAGGTTGTGCACAGAAGGGAAGAAAAGTCCTACAGGAAGCAGAAATTGGTACAAAGTATACACTGTAATAATACATATTGCAGATGTGGCCTACTCTGTTCCTAAAACACCAAAAACAGGACTAGTTTTCCAGATAACCATAATGAATACGCATGAGATATATCTGCATACAATGGAAGCAGTATATACAAATCTATCTTATGTATATTGTGGATATCCTGAACACCAGAACTGACTGTGGCTCTTAAGTTCTAGATTTGGTCACTCCATACATATTGCACAGAGTTGATACACACACTGGTATATGAGACCCGTTGATGTCACAACTATATTTCCAATCACAAAATATAATCTGAGATGTTATTTTTAAATCTGTATATCTCTGTCTCATGCAGTTGAAAATAACACTTTGACCCATGGCAGAAGAAAAAACAAATACACATAGTAAAAAAATATTCTAAATCTATTTTTAAGACCTCTCTAATATCTCTGAAATGGTACTTTTACTTTCATGAAATTTAATTCATTTTTCTTAATCCAAGAGTTAAATATACTTCCTTTTTAATTTTTCAGATACATGTAATCAAAAAGAATAATTAGCAAGAGTATAGTACATTATGAAATTATTTAAAATCTGTTCTATTTTCTAAAGATCCAATGTCCATTTCTTACCTACAACAGATGACAGCCTTACATGAAAGTGCTAGATCCAGGAAATACTGTCGAACTTCAAATGACAGAGCATATTTCAGGGTCTGGCCATCAATGATCAGCGCTAGGTCATTCTCTTTGCCAAGAGAATCTCCAAGGTCTGTAGAGTGCTGAGTTAAAGTTTCCCTCGTTGCCTAAAACACATAAAAACACAATCATGTCAATTTTATCCCTTATGTCCAACTAACCCCTAGATTCATCAAAATGCTATGATATCACATGGATAACACTCACAGGGTTCAGTAAAGTTTTTGCTCCCCTACAATACTTTTACTACTCCTAGTGGGTGAGGGGGGGGGGGGGATGAGAGGGAGAGAGCCTCTGGGGAGGCCTTTACAGTATTCAACTATTTATATCCCTATAGGAGGACCAGTTAATAGCACAAGGTGAAGTGGTGGTAGTTTAGGGTTTAGGAGCCAGTTTTACATGCAGAGTTAGTATAGCTGGGTTCAAAAAAGGTTTAGATAAGTTCTTGGAGGAGAAGTCCATTAATTGCTATTAATCAAGTTTACTTAGGGAATAGCCACTGCTATTAATTGCATCAGTAGCATGGGATCTTCTTGGTTTTTGGGTAATTGCCAGGTTCTTGTGGCCTGGTTTGGCCTCTTTTGGAAACAGGATGCTGGGCTTGATGGACCCTTGGTCTGAACCAGCATGGCAATTTCTTATGTTCTTATGTACAAACAGCACAGTACATCTTGGTGAAGATTTGACATCATTTGGAGTGAGGAGAGTCTCACAAAGTTGAGATTTCTACTATGTTCTCTTACCCTAACTTGATAGTACCCTGTTATAGAGTCCATCAAGCTAAGGCGAGAGAGTATTGTAGGGCAAGAGAACATAGTAGAAATCTCAACTTTGTGAGACTTTCCTCATTCCAAATGATGTCAAATCTTCACCGAGGTGTACTGTGCTGTTTGTACATCTCACTCTGCATGTAAAACTGGCACTTAAACTCTAAACTACCACCAACACCTCACCTCAAGCTATTAGCTGGCCCTCCTATAGAGATATAAATAGTTGAATACTGTGAAGCCCTCCCCAGAGATTCTCTCTCTCCCTCCCTTTCCCTCTCCCAGAAATGCAATCTTTAACACAAATTGCATTTCAGACATCTCACACAGCTGAACACCAGGAAAAAAAAGATGTAGTTATTGAGAGCATGCATTATGCTATCGCATAGTGTGATATTGCCCCTAATTTTAATTATCCCACCCAAACCCCTCCCCAAACCCATCCCTTCAAAAAATTTGCATTCACACCAAGCGGTAACATGATTATCGCATGCATTATGGAGTTAATATGTGCGTTAACACTTTATCATGTGCATTAACGCCATAACACATTTTGATGAATAACCCTGTAAATTTGTAAGCAGGGTATACCTCCTAGGTTTCTAGGTTAACAATAAATATTTATTTGACATTCAAGAGATATAAGGATGTAATACTGTTATTTAAAAAGTACAAACTAGAAATAGTACAATATCTGGTTCACAAAGATCAAGATCCATAAAGGGAAGGCGTGACAGGATAATTCTTCGGGATCAGCCCACTATGGAATCACAATCTGTAACCAGCTTTCAAAAAACCCAAAAACGGATTTAAAAACATCAAACTTCATGATTTGAATGGGGACTTAAGTATTTTCATCACTAAATTTGTGACTCAATAAAATCTGATCAGGGCTCCCAAAACATACTCAGATACTGACTTACCTTTTTGGATCATGATTTTCATTGGCAGGACAGGCCTACATGAAGTTGAATGACATGTTTAGAGGGCAAATGCCTTTTTATGAGAAAGTTACCCCCATAATGAGGTTAGTCAAGTAATAATGCAGTTAATTATGCCTGCATCTGTCAATTATGCTGACAAAAAGGAGACAATACAATAACCAGGCTATTGGAAAACCATTTTTACTAGCAATAGGTCAGTTTTAA
The DNA here is from genome assembly GCF_901001135.1 of Rhinatrema bivittatum. Taxonomy (NCBI): domain Eukaryota; kingdom Metazoa; phylum Chordata; class Amphibia; order Gymnophiona; family Rhinatrematidae; genus Rhinatrema; species Rhinatrema bivittatum. Next base: position 89,798,502 of record NC_042619.1, read on the forward strand.
AAATAGCCTATATTAGGGTAAGGATGATATCTGGCATCAGCTTAGTTGACTGTATTTTTTATAATATGAAATTTTTTTATTTAGTGTAAATTGTTTATTATTTATTTAATTTGATATAGGCAAATGCATATTTTATATTATATATTACATTATATATTACACACTTTTTAAAATTACTTTTAGCATTAATATTTCTTAAGGTAATATTGATTATCTCGCCATTGCTATATGTATAAAAGGTTGTAGTGTTTTCCCATTTTTTAAATATATATTTTGATTAGTTGAACAATTCATCATATATATTTATTTTGTAATTTCTATTACTCCTTTTTATTTTTTATTTTCTTCATTTACTATATTTTTAGATATGTATTTGTTACTATTTAGCTAATTTTTATTATATGCACAATATGATTCTATGTTGTTCTCAACAAGATGACATTTTATATAGCTTTTCTCATGCTGATTTAGCATTTTAACTTTCTTTTTAACCCACACAGCTGATAGATTACCTGCTTTGGTTTAAGCCCCATCCCCTTGTCAATCAATATGAAGGTCCCATCAAACTGAATGAAAGACTAGCAGTGTACAAGCTATCCAAACCAATAAGATTCTTAATTGGATCCTCTATGGCAATCCCATCATATAAAGAAATAAAGAAACAGAACCCAAAACTGATCCATCTCGGGAGCAGTACTCGCCCTCTGGAACTCTCTCCCAGAAGAGCGCAGAGAAATACAGAAATAAATCCAGTTCAGAAAGCAACTGACTCTTTGGTCAATCTTTTGCTGCCAAACCTAAAACGCAGACTTTAAATGACACTACATGGTATTCTACCTCAAGTACTTTAAATGTGTGTCTGAAAACGAGTATTATTGCTCCATTAGTTATATTCAAGTAAATCATCAGTATTCTCCTCTATACTGTTATAGGCAGAAGGACGTAAATATGTATACCCTGGAGGAGAGGCGAGACCAGAGTGACATGATACAGACTTTTAATTACCTGAAAGGTGTTAGGAATCAAGTCTCTTTTGATGGAAAGAAAGCTGTAGAACTAGGGCTCATGAAAAGAACTCCAAGAGTGTAGACTCAGAACTGTCAGGAAATGTTTCTTCATGGAAAGGGTGGTGGATGCATGGAATGCCCTCCCAGAAGAGGTAGTGAAGACAAGAAAAGTAGTGGAAGTCAAAAGAGCATGGATAAAAACAGAGGATCCCTAGTGGCTAAAGGGGTCGTTTCAGAGAGGAAAAGTTATCCATCTAAATCTGATATTCACAGTTACCTGGATAACTCATCCAGCTAAGTATAGTCGTGCCATAGAGCTGTCCTAAAGTTAGCCAGATAAAGTTAGTCCAGATAGCAAAGTTAACCGGATAAAGTTATCCAGCTAACATTAAGATAGCCGGCTGTATTCAATAGTGCAGCTGCACTATTGAATATACCTCCAAAGTTAGCCATATACAGTAAGGGGCGGATTTTCAGAGCCCTGCTCGCGTAAATCCGCCCGGATTTACGCGAGCAGGGCCCTGCGCGCCGGTGGGCCTATTTTACATAGGCCCACCGGCGCGCGCAGAGCCCCGGGACTCGTGTAAGTCCCGGGGTTCTCCGAGGGGGGCGTGTCGGGGGCGTGTCGGGGGGCGGTCCCTGTCGGCGTGCCGTTTTGGGGGCGTGTCGGCAGCGTTTTGGGGGCGGGTACGGGGGCGTGGCTACGGCCCTGGGCGGTCCGGGGGCGTGGCCGCTCCCTCCGTACCCGCCCCCAGGTCGCGGCCCGGCGCGGAGGAGGCCCGCAGGCGCGCGGGGATTTACGCCTCCCTCCGGGAGGCGTAAATCCCCCAACAAAGGTAAGGGGGGGGGTTAGACAGGGCCGGGCGGGTGGGTTAGGTAGAGGAAGGGAGGGGAAGGTTAGGGGAGGGTGTTAGAGGATTCCCTCCGAGGCCGCTCCGATTTCGGAGCGGCCTCGGAGGGAATGGGGGTAGGCCGCGCGGCTCGGCGCGCGCCGGCTATACAAAATTGATAGCCTTGTGCGCGCCGACCCAGGTTTTTTAGTAGATACGCGCGGCTCCGCGCGTATCTACTAAAATCCAGCTTACTTTTGTTTGCGCCTGGAGCGCAAACAAAAGTAAGCTATTCGCGGAGTTTTGAAGATCCGCCCCTTCAGGCATGGAGTCTAACCAGCCAGTTGGCTCAATTACAACAAGAAGTATCCCTTCTTCTACAATCAAATGCTATAGAACCCGTCCCTCCCTGTCAACAAGGGACAGGATTCTATTCCAGATACTTCCTAATACCAAAGAAATCAGGGGGGCTACGTCCCATTCTGGACCTTCGGGCCCTCAACAAGTACCTTCAAAAAGAAAAGTTCAAGATGGTAACCCTGGGCGCGCTGCTCCCTCTGCTGCAAAAGGGTGACATCAAATCTTCACTGAGGTGTACTGTGCTGTTCGTACGTCTCACTCGGCATGTAAAACTAGGCCCAAAACCCTAAACCACCACCAAAATGTCACCACGAGTTATTAGCTGGCCCTCCTATAGTGATATAAATAGTTGACTACTATGAAGGCTTTATAAAGAGTTTCTCTCACTCTCTCTCGCTCTCACTGGCTATGTTGAAAATACATGCAATACATCTTTTAGATACACAAACATGTTGTAGGGTAGATTTACATGTATTTGCATGCACAATATAAAATACATACTCACAATCATGCACGCCCCCTATACATGTGAGTGGGGGAGTAGCCTAGTGGTTAGAGCAGTGGACTATAAACCAGGAGACCAGCGTTCAAGTCCCGCTATCACTCCTTGTGACCTTGGGCAAGTCACTTTGCCCTCCATTGCCTCAGGTACAAACTTAAGGGGTTATTTTGTAAGGCTTATTGTATGTCATAGCAAGCAGAGGTGATCTAGGCGCTGTCTTCACTGGCGGTGATAAGGTAATCCACATTATTGCCGCCAGTAGTGTGCCCACCTGGCTTTTGCACTATTGGGTGCAAAAGCCAGGTGGTGCGATGGCTGCTGGCTTTTGCAGGCCTGCCCTCCATTACCGCTGGATTCACCATTCTGTGCGAGAATGGAGAATCCAGGCCATAGATTGTAAGCCCTCTGGGGATAGGGAAATACCTACAGTACCTGAATGTAATCTGCTTTGAAGTGTGGAATATAAATCTAAATAAATGGGTACAGGGGAGTGCTCTTGCATGTTTTAAAGTTATCCTCATACTCTGCAGATACACCTATGCAAGCTCATTTATTTGCCCAAGCTTTTCATCTGCAATAATTTTTATGATTCCATGCACTGTATTTAACTTTTTTAAAATTTTGTTTGTGTTTCTTTTAAACTATGTATGTGCTTTGACCACTTGTAAACCGCCTAGACGGATATATATTTATCCATTGTGCGGTATATAAAAACTTTTAAATAAATAAATAAATACATAAATAAATATAAAGTGCATTTTAAAATTTAGGCCTATGTGTATTTCAGTTTAAATAGAAGAAATTACATTTTACTTCAAAATTTAAAGGTGCACCTTAGGACTAAGTTTTAAATAACAAACACTAAAACACTAACATAGTAATATGGAGGTCCATATTCTTCAATCACAGCCTGGACAGCTGTCCTGTGAGAACACCTGTTACATCAGGTAAGCAACATTTGCTTTCTCACAGGACAAGCAGGATGGTTGTCCTCACAAATGGGTGAGTACCGAGCTGAGGATGTCCCGACTTGCACCAAATGCACCCAACGACGTGCAAGAGGCACAACAACTGGGGTGGAATTTGGTAAGGGCATCCGCACCCTACCGGGAAGGTGGAAGGGTGTTGGTACATCATGTTGGAAAAAGGTTACGCAAGACAGATTGGCCGAAGATGGAGTCCTGTCTTCCAGCTTTGTCCAAACAATAGTGGGCTGCAAAAGTATGGAGAGAACTCCAGGTTGCAGCTTTGCAGATGTCAGGAAGCGGCACCGATCGAAGGTGTGCCACCGAAGTCGCCATGGCCCTCACAGAGTGTGCTTTTACACGGTCTTGAAAAGGAATGCCAGCTTGCTGATAGCAAAAAGAAATGCAGTCCGCCAACCAGGAGGATAGAGCCTGCTTACCCACAGGTTGTCCTAACTTGTTAGGATGGAAAGAGACGAATAATTGAGTGCTCTTTCTGTGAGAAACTGTACGGTCTAGATAGAATGCTAGAGCCCGTTTACAGTCTAGGGTATGCAGAGTCTGTTCTCCGGAGTTGGAGTGGGGCCTGGGAAAAAAGATAGGTAGTATGATGGATTGATTGATGTGAAACTCCGATACTACCTTAGGTAAAAATTTAGGGTGAGTGCGGAGTACCGCCCGGTCCTGCAGGAGTTTAGTGTAAGGCGGATAGGTGACTAAGGCCTGTAACTCACTAACCCTGCGAGCTGAAGTGACAGCTAAAAGGAATAATACCTTCCATGTGAGATACTTTAATTCACAGGAGTGTAGAGGTTCGAAAGGTGGTTTCATTAGCCGACCAAGAACCAGATTAAGGTCCCAAGATGGGGCCGGAGGACGTAAGGGTGGCTTCAGATGGAGCAAGCCTTTAAGAAAGCGTGTTACCAGGGGTTTTACTGAAATAGGGACACCCTGTATGCCTTTATGGAAAGCGGCTACTGCACTGACATGCATCCTAATGGAAGAGGTTTTAAGACCCGATTCCGATAGATGCCATAAATAGTCCAAGAACTTAGAGATTGGACAGGAAAGGGGATCAAGGGACTGGGAAGTGCACCAAGATGTGTACCTTTTCCATTTATACGAATAGGATCTTCTGGTGGAGGGCTTTCGTGAAGCTATCAGGACACGAGAAACCGAATCCGAAAGGTTAAAAGGCTGAAGGACTAACCTTTCAACATCCATGCCGTCAGGGACAAGGCTTGGAGGTTGGGATGGAGGAGGCATCCGTCGTTCTGAGTGAGCAGATGCGGATCCGTTCCCAGAGGGATGTGCCTGCGGATGGAGAGATCCTGAAGAATGGGAAACCACACCTGGCGTGGCCAGTGGGGTGCTATCAGGATCATGGTTCCTCCGTCCTGGCGAAGCTTCACGAGAGTCCTTGACAGAAGAGGAAGTGGAGGGAATGCATAGAGCAGACCTGATGTCCACTTGAGGGAGAAGGCATCCCTCGGCCGAGAGTGGTGGCTCCGAATGAGAGAGCAGTAATTGTCTACTTTGTGGTTCTGAGGGGACGCAAAGAGATCTATGTGGGGAGAACCCCACTTGTGAAATAGAGAGGTCGCTACCAGAGGATCGAGTGACCACTCGTGTGGTTGGAAGACCCGGCTCAGCTGATCTGCCAATACATTGTCTACTCCCGGCAGGTAAGTGGCCCTGAGGTACATGGAGTGGGAGACGGCTTTTGCCCAAATCTGCGCAGCTTCCTGACACAGAAGGAAAGAGCCTGTGCCTCCCTGCTTGTTTATGTACCACATGGCCACTTGGTTGTCTGTCTGGATTAAGATTATCTGATTCGAAAGACGATCTTTGAACGTTCTGAGTGCGTAACGGATTGCTCGAAGTTCCAAAAAATTTATCTGGTGTTCGGCTTCCTCTGGTGACCATAACCCTTGGGTTTGGAAATCGTCCACATGAGCCCCCCAACCGATGTGGGAAGCGTCGGTGGTCAGGATTACTTGTGGATCTGGTAGGAGAAAAGGTAAGTCCTGAAGGAGATTGATTTGAGTCGTCCACCAGGTTAAAGATAGGCGAAGCGCTTGTGTAACTGCGACTATGGAGGACAGGCGCTGAGAAGCTTGAATCCATTGGTGTCGCAGAGTCCATTGTGTTACTCTCATGGCTAGTCGGGTCATGGGAGTGACTTGAACTGAGGATGCCATGTGTCCTAGGAGAATGAGGAATTGGCGAGCCGTGGCCGTGTCCTGAGACTGGAGCTGGCGAGCTAGGGACATGAGAGTTTGGACCCGCTGCAGCGGAAGGTAAGCCTTTGCCTGTAAGGTGTCCAAGTCTGCCCCAATGAAAGATAAGGTTTGAGATGGGACTAAGCAAGATTTCTCGTAATTGACAAGAAACCCTAAGGAAAGGAGTGTGTGAATTGTCAATTTTAGGGAGGATTGAGCAATCTGAGGGGTAGAGGCCCTGATTAGCCAATCGTCCAGATAGGGGTAGACGTGGACACCTTCCTTCCTGAGGAATGCTGCTACCACTACGAGACATTTGGTAAAGACCCGTGGAGCAGATGCTAGACCGAAAGGTAGTACCCGGGTACTGATAATGGTCGCGGCCCTACCAGAAAACGCAGATACTTGCGATGAGATGGTGTTATGGCAATGTGGGTATAAGCGTCCTTGAGGTCGAGAGAGCACAGCCAATCCCCCTTTTGCAGCAGAGGGAGCAGCGCGCCCAGGGTTACCATCTTGAACTTTTCTTTTTGAAGGTACTTGTTGAGGGCCCGAAGGTCCAGAATGGGACGTAGCCCCCCTGATTTCTTTGGTATTAGGAAGTATCTGGAATAGAATCCTGTCCCTTGTTGACAGGGAGGGACGGGTTCTATAGCATTTGATTGTAGAAGAAGGGATACTTCTTGTTGTAATTGAGCCAACTGGCTGGTTAGACTCCATGCCTGAAGGGGCGGGGAGTCTGGCGGGAGAGCCATGAACTTGAGGTGGTAACCCTGTGCGATAATTGCTAACACCCAGTGATCTGAGGTGATCTGTTTCCAACGGTGTAAGAAGTGGAACAGTCGACCCCCCACAGGGATGTATGGAAGAGGGATCTGGCATGTGCTCAGTAGAGGGAAGTCAAAGGCCCGCCGCAGGCCCAGGAGGTGGGGCTACAGTAGGTCTTTGCTTTCTTGGCTGGCGAGGCTGAGGCCTGTTGGAGGACCGTGCAGGACGAAGCCTAGCTGATGGAGGATAATAGCGACGTGGTCGAAAGAACGACTTCTTAGAGTCCTTCTTTGGTGGTTGCTTGGAGGACACGTCAGGTGGGACAGACGAGAGTTGTTTCAACGTCTCATGGTGATCTTTTAACTCTGCCACAATCTGTTGAATTTGTTCTCCAAACAAATTGTCGCCTAAGCAGGGTAGATCAGCAAGACGATCCTGGACCTCTGGGCGAAGGTTAGACGCCTTTAACCAAGCCCAACGTCTGGCTGAGATGGCTGTGGCTGAAACTTTTGTGGAAGCATCGAATATGTCGTAGGCAGTTCTAATCTTGTGCTTCCCTGCCTCAAATCCTTTTTGAAGAAGGGCTTGAAGCTGTGGTTGGTACTGATCCAGCAACGTGTCAGCATAGTCTTGCATCTGCTTAAGGATGGCTCTGTTGTATTGAGTCATGTAAAGTTGATATGAAGCTATGCGTGAAATCAACATAGCTCCATGATATACTTTTCGTCCCACACTATCCAGGAATTTATTGTCCTTGGTAGGTGGAGTGGAAGAGTGTTGCTTAAGACGTTTGGCCTTCTTCTGCGCAGACTCAACCACAACAGAACGATGATCCAGTTGAGGCTTTTGAAAACCTGGTGCTGACTGGACAAGATATGTGGAGTCAGCTTTTTTGTTAACTGGTGAAATAGATGAAGGAGATTCCCAGTTTTTCTTTAGCAGATCCAAAAACACCTGGTGAATAGGGATGGAAGCGATGATTTTTGGAGCATCCAGAAATTGGAGTAGTTCCATCATCTGGTGTCTGTCATCGGCTTCAGATTGTAACTGAAAAGGTACAACTTCTGACATCTCTTTTACAAAATTAATGAAAGAGAGATCCTCAGGAGGAGATCTTTTTCTACTCTCTGTAGGAGATGGTGGTGAAGGCAAATCTGTGTCAGAAGATGTATCATCATCAACACCCCAGGTATCGTAGGGATCATGTGGGACTTGAAGCCCTGAAGGACCTGGTTGAGGCTCTGAAGGCATCGATGGAAATCTAGATGGAATCGGTGCTGCAGATGGAACTAGGAATGGCATCGAGGGCTTCGGCGCTGCCGATGGAATCGGTGCCGGACGCGGAATCGATGGAGCCGAAGGATAAATCGGTGGAGATATACCAGAAGGTACCGATGGAACCACCCCGGAAGGGGGAATTCGGAATGGTGTTTCTCCTGCCGATGAGAATCCAGTCGGAGACGGTGGTGTTGTCGATGGTACTGGAATTACCGATGGAAGGGCTGTCATAAGTGCCTCCATGCGGTGCAGTAGAGGTGCTAGAGCTTGCACCAACGGCTCGGTGGTCGATTCCCTCCTCGGTGGCGAAGTCGGTGCCGGCGTCGGTGCCGGAGACGGTGCCGATGGAGGTTGTAATTTCTTCATCGCTTTCTCGATGGCCTCCTGGACCAGCCGGTCCAGTTCTGCCCGGAGACCAGGGGTAACAATACCCGGCTCGACGGGAGAGGGAGGCTGAGGCAAGGCCGGAGGGACCACCGTAACCGGTGGGATCACGGCCCCCACACCCCGAGAGGGTGAGGGTTTCCTCGGTGCCTGCGAACGAGACGTGGAGGGTGTCCGGTCTGATCGCGGCTTCTTAGTCGGTGGCTCGGCTTGAGCGGAGGTCGATGGCTGTGGATCCTCGACAGGCCGAGACTTGTGCCGTCGATGGCGATGCTTTTCTTTCCGATCCCCTCGCCCATCCGGGGAAGGGACGGGAGTCGACGGCCGAGAAGCAATCGATGGCGGACGGTCACCGGAGGGTTGACGGTGATGGTGCAACTTCGACGGTGCCGGTTCCGATGACGTCGATGCTATCGATGGCGTTGGGGTGGGTGCATGGAAGAGGAGCCCCATCTTCTCCATCCTGGCTTTGTGACCTTTGGGTGTCATTAAGGCACATTTGGTGCAAGTCAGGACATCATGCTCACTACCCAAACACATAACACAAACCCTGTGGGGGTCTGTGATTGACATAGTCCGGGTGCAATCCGGACAACGACGGAACCCCGTTGCCATGGCTGTAAGCCAAAATTTAGCCTGGGGATCGGTAAGTGCCAACAGGCCTCGAGGGCCAAAATCGACGGTAGTCGATGGAAAATGGCAAAAAACTTACCGGATTCCGTAAAGATGACAAAAATTTGTCGAAGGGAGACCCCTGAGGGGCAAATTTTCTTAGGAAATTAATTTCCAAATTCCTGTCAGGAACGTGGTAAGAGAGCTCCTTTCACCGCGTGGCAACTGCTGCGCAGAAAAAAGAAGACTGAAGGGAGACCCCTGCTGGCTGCAGGGTCAGTGCCTTGCTGGCATGCCCAGTAGGGGCCAGTCAAAGTTCTGTTAAACTTTGACAGAAGTTTTCCGTGGTGGGCTCCATCCTCGATGTCACCCATTTGTGAGGACAACCATCCTGCTTGTCCTGTGAGAAAATTTTAAACAAAGCAAAAAGCTAAATAACATTAATAAAAGTTAAATTATATTATAAATAGTTGTATATCGTCAGCGTATATGTAGTGAATGATTCCGAGTCCTGCTAGTAGGTGGCAGATTGGGAGGAGATAAATGTTAAAGAGTGTTGCCGATAGGGCTGATCCCTGTGGGACACCGGTTTGCAGTGTAACTTTTTCTGAGAGTGTATTTTTGATTTGTACCTGGAAACATCTATTGTTTAGGTATGACTGAAACCATTTCATTGTTTTATTAGTGAGTCCTATTTCCTTTAGTCTACTGATTAGAATTCAATACCAGCAGTTAGAGAAGGATTCAATACCAGCAGTTAGTCTATTGATTAGAATACCAGCAGTTAGAGAAGGATCTGTGCCTTTCAACCCAGAAAAGACACACCATGCCAGTACATCTCAAGTCACTATGGCCCTGGCCTTTTTTGCCATTGGCACTTTCCAATCACCTCTAGAGGATTATGGCAGGATTAAGTCAGTCAGCCACCACCATACATATTGATCAATTACTAGCTGCTTTTTTCAGGAAAACACTTCACTATATATCTTTTTCTCAGAAAAAACAGCAACAACAAAACATTATGACTGATATTCTACCAAACTGGGGGTTATTGATTGCACTCACACCCCTATAAGGGTACCAATAAGCAATGAGGCCACCTTCTGCAACCACAAGGGCTTCCCCTCCCTCAACATGCAGGTGATCTGTGAGCTGCGATTATCATCATGAACATCATGAACATCGTGCCCAGTTTTCAAGGATCCTGGTGGAAGGAGGATAACCAATGGGACAGTGCTATATCAGGGTACAAATTATATCGCAATGATAGGGAGGATCAACTTGGTGGGGGTGTGGCACTTTATGTCCGGGAGGGTATAGAGTCCAACAGGATAAAGATCATACAAGAGACTAAATACTCAGTAGAATCTATATGGGTAGAAATCCCATGTGTGTTGGGTAAGAGTAAAGTGATAGGAGTATACTACCGTCCATCTGGACAAAATGGTCAGACAGATAATGAAATGCTAAGATAAATCAGGGAAGCTAACCAGTTTGTCAGTGCAATAATAATGGGAGATTTTAATTACCCCAATATTGACTGGGTAAATGTAACATCAGGACTTGCTAGAGACAAAGTTCCTGGATGTAATAAATGACTGCTTCATGGAGCAATTGGTTCAGGAACAAACAAGAGAGGGAGCTATTTTAGATTTAATTTTTAGTGGAACGCAGGATTTGGTGACAGAGGTAACGGTGGTGGGGCCACTTGGCAACAGTGATCATAACATGATCAAATTTAAACTAATAACTGGAAGGGGGACCACAAGTAAATCTACAGCTCTAACACTAAATTTTCAAAAGAGAAACTTTGCTAAAATGAGGAAAATAGTTAGAAAAAAACTGAAAGGTGCAGCTGCAAAGGTTAAAAGTGTTGAACAGGCATGGACATTGTTTAAAAATACAATCCTAGACGAGCAGTCCAGGAGCATTCCATGCATTAAGAAAGGTGGAAGGAAGGCAAAACGATTACTGGCATGATTAAAAGATGAAGTGAAAGAGGCTATTTTAGCCAAAAAAAATCCTTCAAAAATTGGAAAAAGGATCCATCTGAAGAGAATAGGATAAAGCATAAACATTGTCAAGTTAAGTGTAAAACATTGATAAGACAGGTGAAGAGAGAATTTGAACTGAAGTTGGCTGTAGAGGCAAAAACTCATAATAAAAACTTTTTAAAATATATCCGAAGCAAGAAACCTGTGAGGGAGTCAGTTAGACCGTTAGGTGACGGAGGGGTTAAAGGGGCTCTTAGGGAAGATAAGGCCATTGCAGAAAGACTAAATGAATTCTTTGCTTCTGTGTTTACTAATGAGGATGTTGGGGAGATACTAGTTCCGGAGATGGTTTTCAAGGGTGATGAGTCAGATGAACTGAACCAAATCACTGTGAACCTAGAAGATGTAGTAGGCCAGATTGACAAACTAAAGAGTAGAAAATCACCTGGACTGGATGGTATGCATCCTAGGGTACTGAAGGAACTAAAAAATGAAATTTCTGATCTATTAGTTAAAATGTATAACCTATCATTAAAATCATCTATTGTACCTGAAGACTGGAGAGTTGCCAATGTAACCCCAATATTTAAAAAGGGCTCCAGGGTCGATCCTGGAAACTATAGACCAGTAAGCCCGACTTCAGTGCCAGGAAAAATAATGGAAACTATTCTAAAGATCAAAATCGTAGAGCATATAGAAAGACATGGTTTAATTGAACACAGTCAACATGGATTTACTCATGGGAAGTCTTGCCTAACAAATCTGCTTCATTTTTTTTAAGGGGTTAATAAACATATGGATAAAGGTGAACTAGTAGATGTAGTGTATTTGGATTTTCAGAAGGCATTTGACAAAGTCCCTCATGAGAGGCTTCTAAGAAAACTAAAAAGTCATGGGATAGGAGGCGATGTCCTTTTGTGGATTACAAACTGGCTAAAAGACAGGAAACAGTGAGTAGGATTAAATGGACAATTTTCTCAGTGGAAGGGAGTGGGCAGTGGAGTGCCTCAGGGATGTGTATTGGGACCCGTACTTTTCAATATTATTTATTTATTTTTTATTTATTTCTTTTATATACCGACATTCAATCGAGATATGACATCGGTTTCCAGATAACTAAAAGAATAGGGTGGTAACAGCCCTATTTTACATTATAACATGATAATAAATATAACAATTATAACAGAATTAACAGAAATAACAGAAATACATGGAACAATAGATTATAGTATATAACATATGTACATAAATGACTTGTTGGTAAAGATAATTTATGATTAAGGATAGAATGGAGGGTTGAGAGGAGGGAGGAGGGGGGAGGAGAGGGATAGGTGGGAGGAAGGTAGTGTCAGGGAGGGATGAGGGTGGGGCGAGATGCTTGTGTAGGGGGTGAGGTGTGTTGCATTCGGGCAGGTTATTTATAAATGACCTGGAAAGAAATACGACAAGTGAGGTTATCAAATTTGCAGATGATACTAAATTGTTCAGAGTAGTTAAATCACAAGCAGATTGTAATAAATTACATGAAGACCTTCTGAGACTGGAAAATTGGACATCCAAATGGCAGATGAAATTTAATGTGGATAAGTGCAAAGTGATGCACATAGGGAAAAATAACCCATGCTATAGTTACAAAATGTTAGGTTCCATATTAGGAGCTACCACCTAAGAAAGAGATCTAGGCGCCATAGTGGATAACACATTGAAATCATCGGTTCAGTGTCCTGCGGCAGTCAAAAAAGCAAACAGTATGTTGGGAATTATTAGAAAGGGAATGGTGAATAAAACGGAAAATGTCATAATGTCTCTGTATCACTCCATGGTGAGACCGCACCTTGAATACTGTGTACAATTCTGGTCGCCGCATCTCAAAAAAGATATAGCTGCGATGGAGAAGGTATAGAGAAGGGCGACCAAAATGATAAAGTGAATGGAACAGTTCCCCTATGAGGAAAGACTAAAGAGGTTAAGTCTTTTCAGCTTGGAGAAGAGACGGCTGAGGGGGGATATGATAGAGGTGTTTAAAATCATGAGAGGTCTAGAACAGGTTAATGTGAATCAGTTATTTACACTTTCAGATAATAGAAAGACTAGGGTGCACTCCATGAAGTTAGCATGTGGCACATTTAAAACTAATTGGAGAAAGTTCTTTTTCACTCAACGCACAATTAAACTCTGGAATTTGTTGCCAGAGGATGTGCTTAGTGCAGTTAGTGTAGCTGTATTTAAAAAAGGATTGGATAAGTTCTTGGAGGAGAGGCCCATTACCTTCTATTAATAAAGCTGACTTAGAAAATAGCCACTGCTATTACTAGTAACAGTAGCATGGAATAGACTTAGTTTTTGGGTACTTGCCAGGTTCTTATGGCCTGGATTGGCCACTGTTGGAAACAGGATGCTGGGCTTGATGGACCCTTGGTCTGACCCAGTATGGCATGCTCTTATGTCTACATCCTCTCACAGTCAGGAATTTATAACGTCTTCCAAGAAGGTCACATCACTTGGGGTTAATTTCTAGATAAGTGCTCTTACTACAATTACTCAGCTACTAATCTCTGTCTTTTTCTCTCCCTGATATCTAAGTGGACTTACCCTTTAGGCCCTGGAAGTCCATTCCGGGCCTCTACTTGGGAACAACCCCGCTGCCCACCACCACAGGAAATCTTATTCAGCTCTTCTCTGCCTTCTCCCTTACAGTTGATAAGAGGATATCCACTCAAAATCTGGCCCATGATCCCAAAGAAATAGCCACAGAATGCAGCAGATGTGCACTATAAGGGCTTGCTGGCATCGAGAGAACATTTGGCCTACTCACAACACATTTCTGCTCCATGGATGGATTGGGGGATGTATTCTCTGCAACCCCACAAAGATCTGTGAGAACTTTCTAGCCTGCTGCATGCTTTATAATTTCACCAAAATCAGAGGCTTCCCTCCTGCAAAGGGACTAGATGATTATCTTGAGGAAGAAGAGGAGAAGGCATACAGCCTGAGTGCTGAGGAATTGCAGGAATTGCTGTAGAGGAAAGGAAAACTCTGAGTCAAAGAAATTTTCAATGGTGAAGTTGTATTTATTTACAACAAAAGGTGAAATATTTTATTATTTTATTTATTATTTGAAATTATTTATAGCTCACACCCTCCATTCATTCAGGGTAGATAAAGTAACACATAATAAAACTTTAGAAAACAAAAGTAACAAAATAAAATCTTATACAGTCTCATTATAAGTTGCTGTGATATGGCTAACAGTAATCAGGTTAGTAGTCTTTGTCATTGATGGCTGCACTATTGGGGAGTCTGACTGTTGGTTACAGTTGAGGCAAACGCTGATGAAAATAATTATGTTTTTAGAGCTTTCCTGAATTCCTTCATGTTGGTAAATGTCCGCAATTGTTGTGGGAGGGAGTTCCAGAGAGCAGGACCCGCTAATGAAAAATCCCTTTCCCTAGAGCATGATAGCCTTGCTGCTTGGGGCGAAGGAAGTTCTAATAATGACTGGAAAGCAGAATGAAGTGATCATGTAGGGACATAAAATTTAAGGATACTACTGATCCATGGAGATTTGATCTGGTGTAAGCCAGATGGATGGAAAGCCAGTGTAGAGCTTACAAGTCTGGAGCGATATGTTCATGATTTTTTGTACTGGTAAAAGACATGCAGCCAAATTTTGAATTATCTGTAATTATCTTATAGTGGAATCTGGAAGACCGGCATATAGGGCATTAAGTATTCTAGAGAAGTTATTATTGAGACTGTAGGACTGTCCTGAAATTCTGTGGTTCCAATAAAGGAGGCAAAGTTTGAAAAATGATTACTTTTATTACAGGCTTTATGTAGGCTTTCATGGATAAGGCCGAGTCTAGCTGAACGCCTAGATTACAAGCTTCCTGACAAGGGGAATGGATTAACTACCAATTTGAAAGCATGATGGAAAATTAAATAGAGTAGTACAGTCTAGTGCCAGGATCTTCATTTTTTTGAGGTTGAGAGATAGCCTATTATGAATGAGCCAGGCTCTGATTGATGCAAGACAATGATTTGGAAAAAAAGAATGCCTAGAGAACTAAACTTTCATGCTTCCTAGGGCATCCTTTCTTTCTCTAACAGGTGGTTCTGGTGCCTTGGATTTGCCCTATCTTGTACTCCTCTGCAGCAGTGTCCACTCACTATTCGCAGTGACTTCAGAGGGCACGGATACTGAGGGCAATGGCAGAGGTGAAAGCTTCATGAGGGCTGTAGAGGGTAGAGTTGCTCCTGAGAGCCAACATGAGAGGGACCTGAGCGTGAAGGCCTGCCAGCAGTGATGTGACTCTCCTGTTTAGCAACAACACAACAAGCGTGTATCTCCATGGTAGTACAGGGAGACGTAACCACCTGTGCACTCAAAGAGGACAGAGCCTTCCTCTGTGGTGATGGAGGTGTCACTAGAAGAGACATTGTTGCAGATGGTGTACACACTGGGAGATGAGGCCCCATCGTAGACTGTGCTGGATGTACTGGTGGCTGGCAGAGCTATAGTAGGTGGTGGAACAATCCAGGTTGGTGGTACAGCAAATGCTGGGGGAAGCAATATCCAGGGGCCCATTGGCCTCCATGAAGCATTCCATATAGGCTGCAGTTGGCAGAATGGCATTTGCCTCAGCATCTCTCTCCAGATTGTGGTCATGGCCTGCAGTTCCTTCTGCAGCATTCTGTCAAAGTCCTGATTCTCTTGATGAACACCCTGCATTTCCTCATGTATCACTTCCTTCAGGACCTAGATATACTGAAATCTATTCTGCCACTCTCTTGTTCAGTTCCAGCATACAGTTCTCAAATGAAATGCAAGGCACCTCATCTTTTCTACCAGAGAAGCTGCCCTCTTCAAATTGCCTTACTTCCCCCTCATCTACAGAATGCCTCAAAACGTCTGGAGTAGGTGGCTGGGCATAAGTGGCCCTGGGCTCCCACTCCTCCTCTTCGTCATCCAACAAGTCTGGCGGCACTCAGCATTTGTTGCTGCATCCCCTCTCTTGCTCCTTTCTGTCAGCACTGGACTCTGCTGACCTCCCCTCTTTATCCTTGCTGCTTTCTTCCAAGGTTTCTGGCAGCCTTCCAAGGCCATTGGTTCTCAAACCATCAGAATCTTGGCCAGTTTCCTCACCTGCAAAAAGTTCAAAAATGTCCAAACTGTCACAACACACTCTGTCTGGCCTTTTCTCTTTTCTACCACTATATCTTCCTTACAGGCATGGAGAACAGCTCAATGGTCCAAAGTCTACAGATTCCTGCTCCTCAACTAACTTCTAATCTCATGGATGTCAACGCTAACACTGTGCACTATTTTCTCAACTACATACATTCACAGAAAGAGGACAGACAGCTTTGGTGTGGCTATTGACTATTTTTAGCATCATAAAATATCTTTTAAAATGTACATATTTATTAGGTGTGTGCAGCCAAAAATGTTTATTTTGTTTGGTTTTTAAATTTAACACAAGACCACCCAAACTGTTCTTATAAAACAATATCAAAGTACAAACCAGAACAGTATCATAAAAATCTATATCAAGTATCTACCATATAAATGGGCTTGGACCGACGTGCCGCAAATGTGCAGTAGAGAGCAGCTCTACTGCGCATGCGCAAGAGCACATCGGTCAGAGGGCAGCAACATGGTGCTGGGAAGGAATGAAGCGGCAGGAAGGAATGATGCGGCGGGGAGGAGCAGCGGCGATGGCGGCGGCGGCAGCACAGAAGGTCTCCGGGGGGTCTCTCTCTCGCGCGGGGAGAAGTGGCCGCACAGACATAGAAATGGGGGAGGGTCTCTCTCCCGCGTGCGCACCTCATCACCGAGCATCGGGCGGGCCAGCAACGAGCCCGGTGGAGAGGCGCGCGCGAGAGAGAGACCCCTGGAGACCTCCCATGGAGCAGCGGCGGTATCTAAGCGTCAGGCACACGTTCTGGATAAGAGAAGAGGGAGTGGAGGAGGGCTGAGGGAGAGGGAAGGGTTTGTCAAGGAGGTGGTGCGGGGAAGGAAGCGGATATGAGTAAGTGGGGAGGGTAAAGTTTTGGAGTATAGAAAAGGGAGTGGAGGAGGGCTGAGGGAGAGGGAAGGGGTTGAAGAGGAGGTGGGAGGGGAAGAAAGAGGATGTGAGTAAGTGGGGAGGGTAAAGTTGTGAAGTACAGAAAAAGGGAGTGGAGGAGGGCTGAGGGGAGAAGGAAGGGGTTGAGGAGGTAGGAGGGGAAGGAAAGGAAAATGAGAAGGGATGGAAGGAAGAGGATGTAAGTGGGAAGGGTAAAGTGGAGTAGAGAAAAAGAGGGAGTGGAGGAGGGCTGAGGGAGGGGGGAGAAGGGGAAGGAAAGGGAAGTTGAGAGGGGAAGGAAAAGGGAAGAGGATATGACTGAACAAATGGGAAGGGTAAGAAGTTCTGGAGAAGAGAAAAAAGAGTGGAGGAGGGCTGGGAGAGGGAAGGGGTTGTAGATGAGGTGAGAGGGGAAGGAAAGGAAAGATGAGAGGGGATGGAAGGAAAAGGGAGTTGTGGAGAACAGAGCGGCTCTAACCGTGCCGGTCTGACGGATGGAATCTCGCCCGTTTTAACGGGCTTAACGGCTAGTTGAAAATATTAAACTATTGGAACACCATTCATTGATATATCTTTTTGACAAAATTTTATTAACAATACCTTCGTTACATTAAAGATTCCCTAAAGAAGATCTCATAAAAGACAATTTGGCAAAAAAGATATATCAATGATTGGTGTTCCAACAGTTTAATATTTTAAATAATTGATATAGATTTCTATGATACTGTTTTGGTTTGTACTTTGATATTGTTTTTAAGTTTTCCTGCTTTCGCTTTTGTTGTGTTGGTTTTGTATTTTTGAGTGTGGATTAATTATGAGTTAATGTGCACTAACTCACAATTAGTGTGCACTAACTGAAATGAAATGAAAAAAATGATGCATATCCCTAATATTTATATCTATCTATCTATATCTATCTTTCTATATCTATATAGATATATATAGTATCTATATATATGTATGATATTACACATTATTATAGTCATGACATGCAAGTACCTTATATGCTTTATTTACAAACATAGCTCACCTTTGTGGCCATGAGGATATGAACAGGGAGAAGGTGAGGATGGGTCCAATAGTAACATCAGACACCTGTATTACTCCACGTAGGACTTCATCACTGTGGGGTAAGAACAATTTTATAACCTTTTTCTTTCATAGACATCACCATTTTATACTTGAGAGGGTGGATGAGAACCCCCCTCTGCTAACCACCCCTTTCACTGTAGGATAGTTTTCAAGAAGGATTTGAAGACGTTCAGTGCATGGTAAAAATATAACACCTGGTCTAAAGCAGCTGCTGAAATTTTACACTTTACTGATTCCACAGGAAATAGCAGGTGTGAGAGCACACCATTCTATTTCCCATGGCCCGGGAAAAGCCTAATTTATATATGCTGTCCCTCATTTATATACAGGTAAGTGAGAATTCTATCCTTTATACAATAAAATACTGAGAGACTCTCTAAATGTACACATTAAGGCCATACTGCATAGCACATTATTGTTAGCATGCACAAAAGGCCTTTCGTGTGTATGTTATATTTTATTATGTAGGCTCTATAGTCTGCTGTTTTAAAACACAAAATCACTAGGGAATACATATTTGCAGTACAACCAATCAGAAGATGAACAATAATGGGCAGTTACAACATAAAATGCATAATGTGTCAATATTTAATTAAGTGAAAAGTTTGTCAGGGTGACCTTTTTCCACCTAAGTACAGGTATCACCCATGAATGGATAATTTAACCTTTTATTTTATTCCTTTCTTTCACCTTCTCTTTCTTGGCACATCTGTACTTTTTCCTGGCAGCATCTAAGTTGGATCTTTTCCCTATGGGAGACACCTGTTTTTCTGTTCATGCTTTAGCAAGTAGAACTATTTTCCTTTCTATAGCGTAAAAAAAAAATTAGTGAAATCTTTTGAAAGCTAGCACCACTGCACAATACTTTATTGACAGTATTGTAAACAGGATTTTCAGTTTTAAATAACATCTTCAATTTAAGAAGGCTGTAAACTTTTATTTTAAGAAGCAAGTAGAGCACTTATAAGGGTATATTCTTGAAACTCAAATATAATGGCATAGATGGCATTTTGACAACTATTTAGCAGTGGGCATTACTCCAATATTTTGTTGGTTTTATAAAGCAAGGTGACACAAATGCTCACTTTCTGCTATTTCATGCCACCTAGAGAAAAATTCAGTCTTTTGCAATGTGATAATAATGCCATAGAATCCTAAAAACAAGTATAACAAATGACTTGGCACAAGTGGAAAGCAACATAGTAGATGATGGCAGAAAAAGACAAAATGGTACATCCATTTTGTCCATTTGTTCCTTTTCACACTGCAAAGGATATATCCAAATAGCCAGCCACATGTCATAGGACAGCACTTCTTAGCCAAGCCAGTTTCTGTTGTCTTCCTCCACTGCATTCTACTCTCCTGGGTAGCTAACATGTAAGATCAGTTTTTTTAGTTCATACCCACCATCCCTCCCGTTTGCAAGCACAAGGTCCCAAAATGATACAAACAGCCACCAACACCAGTGAATTTAATTCTCTGTGGCTTTTCCATAAACCTCCCTGCTACCACTAACCAGTCACATTGATTCGGACAACATGAGGAGTGAATAGCCTGCATTTTTGCCAGGATTGCTAGTTCTAGTTTTAGATGTACTTGCAGCCCAGAGAGACCCAGCTGCTGCTTAATTCTTCCAATTCTTATTCAGTTTTTTGAAACTAAGGATTCTCTATGCCAGGGGTGGCCAACTGGCATCTGATGAGCCACTTGGGGCTGTTTCAAAGTTAAATTCCAGCTTCCAATTGCCACTTTCATGAGCTGCTTACCTTCATGCTTATCCTCCCCACTCACAGCATGACCTGGACTGAACCCAAGGGACTGCCTCAAAATCCCCCGCCCTGGAGTGTTGCAGTGAGCTATTAAAAACTAATGCCATGGCCTCTCATCACATCGACTCTGCTTTCCCTTCTAGCCCGCCCTTTCCCTAACCTCTTGGAGCCTCAACAGCCCACCCAGACCCTGTTGTCAAGGGGCCCTGCCTAGATCCCCCCTGAACACTCATCTAAGTAAAAAAAAATAAAATTATTTATTTACAAGTGGCTGCTGCCACTTGTGCATTCAGAAGATATGTGAGAAAGTTTGTGAGAGTGAGTCCAAGAGCATGTGTGTGAGACAGCAAGCTCACATGTGTGAGTGCATGTCAGTGTGTAAGTATGTGTGAGTGAGCATATGTGTGTGTGTTTGTCAGTAAACATGAGCATTTGTGAGTGAGCATGTGTGTGTTAGTACTTGTGTCATTGAGCATGTCTGTGTCAATAAGCATGTTAATGAGCATGTGTGTGAGTGTGTCAGTAAGCGTATCAGTGAGCAGATATGTGAGTATGTCAGCAAGCGTGTGTTTGTGTGTATGTATGCATCAGTGTGTATGTATATGAGACAAAGAGAGAATAAAGTTTGTGCACCACATTCTGTCCCCTTCCCCCTCCCCATCTCAAGGTGACTAGAAATCAAAAGTTCCCAGATTTGGAGAGTGGAAGATTTTTTAATCCTTATTAATTTTGATTATTGGTTATTATTTGATGTAGCTACTGTTTTGAAAAATATTATTGATGTTTGGGATATGTAAACAAAATATTATATGTGTTTTTTATTATTGGATGTTTTATTTTTCTGCTATTTGAAATATGTTTTTTATTAGTATGGTTTTACTGATATGATATTTTCTATTTCTTGATTTTATTGTTTGATAATTTCTGAGGAATGGTGGTGATTTTGTTTTTCCATTGAGGCACTGCAGCAGGGTCTGGCTTGGTGAGGTTTCCAGTACAGTTTTTGTCTGCATGTTTTTATTTAAAATGTATGGTTTCTTTATTTGCTCTGTTTGTGTTCTCCATGTGTAACCAAGGTGAAGTATTCTTCTAGAGGCCTATACTCAGTAGGCCATTTTGTGAACATGTTATCCGGCTAAGGTTAGCTGGATAACTCGTCCCATATATTCAGCGGGTTAAACATCGTGCTGAATATACTTGCTTAAAGTTATCAGGCTACATGTAGCCGGATAACTTAAAAAACATAAACAACTATGTTTCAACGTAGCCATTTAGGTTTTTAAGTTATCCAGCCTTGAGTGGCCAGATAGCCTGCTGCTTACCCAAATATCTTCAAAAGAGCAGATTAGGTGTGCATGGGGGGTTATTAGAGGCCCTCAAAGTGGCCTACATGTAGGGCATGCGTCAATAGGTATGTCTGGAAAAAGTAACAGATGTTCATTCCATTAATATCATTATCAATGTACATGGATTGCCAAGGTAATATAATGAAAAAGTGACATCGTAGGCAAGGATAACAAGAAATGACTTAAACCAATAATCATAAGAAAAGTAAAGGTGCAATTAAGAGCTAGAACTTCTTATGGGACATTGATAGATTTAATAGTGGCTCCAACTTCACTAAACCTATGTCTTTCTTTCACAAGGGAGAGATTAGGACCTTTCCTATGGTTCCTGTTACTTCCCAAAGCTGTAAACTTTCTGGAAAGGGCTGGCTGGTGTTGGGTTTGTGGCATAGTGTGAACTCTTAGTCACAGTGGTGATGACTCCTCCCACGGGGAGAGGCCCCGTGGGGAACCACAGCGATAGGCTAGACTCAGAGAGCAGACACTGGAGATGGAAAGCTTTATTGTACTGCTGTAGATAGCTGGTAATTATGCAGGAAGGAATGGCACTGAAGTCCAGCAAGGTGCCAATACACTCAGACAGTCTCAGATGTAGAAGTCTCACCCAGATGTACAAGATTGATAGTGTTCCGCTGAGTGGGATAAGCCGAACCTGGTGGGTGGAAGTGGAGAGCTGGATCATAAAGGTACTCATTGAAGAGCAGTGCAGAAATCCTCCTGGTGATGGTGAAGGTGGACCCGAGGTCTGCAGTGCTGGATACTCTGAGCTGGTAGGCCCTCGAGGAGTGAGTACCTGGGAGCGCAGAATCCTGAAAGAGAAGAAAGACCCCCAAGGAGCGGTTGTCAATTAGTAGAAACCCCGAAGGGTAGTTGGAAGCGAAAGAGCCCCGGGGAGCGGGTGCCCAGAGATTCTTCAGGCGTGAGATACCCCGGAGGGTAGCGAGGAGTCTAAGCGTGCAGCTTAGAAGCGGTCAGAGTAGCTAAACCGAAGTCCTTGCTAACTCGTTTGTTGGAAGCGGAGCTGAGGCTTAAATACCTGGAGGTATTGACATCATGCGGTGGGGACGCCCCCGAGGCTCCCGCCATGACGTGTAGAAAAGTGTAGGCAGCATGCGCACGCGTGCCCTGGGAGGCCACAGAAAGGAGCATGGTGGACAGGGACGCCCATGCTGAGTTGGAGACGCTGAGGGTTTCGGCACTCGGCTCCGGAGGCAGCCATCTTACCCATGGAGGAGGAGAAAGGCAAAAAAGAGGTGAAGCAGAGCAGTCGCAGTCGTCTGCGACTGACGGATACAACAATTGGACTGCCCAGCTTGCTCCCTCATCTAAAGGAATACCATGGCAGTTCATGGAGTGTCCCTGTTCTGGGGTACTTTCAGGCCTGGTGGCAGCACACCACTTCTAGGTGCATTAAGGTGCATGCTGCTCACTCCAGATGTCAGATGTTGTGTAGACACAAATCAGTATGGCGGTCACAGTAGCAGCTACAGTGCACAATAAACGTTGTATTCCTATTTCTCTGTATAGACTGAGGACCTGAAGAAGGCCCAGGAGCTGCACCAAAAATAGCAGAGGTGGCTGGACTGTCTGCATGCTAAGTGGGATGGGGCTATCATGGAGATGTTCACATGGTCTGTCGATGTCCTATTTCCTTCAACAGCCACACTATTGGCCTACCATTCGGCCATACCCAGTCTCTGTCTTGAGTATAAACAAACCCTCATGCCTACATATTTTGACCTTGGATGTCTTGGGGTCACAAGCAGCACTGTCATGAAATATTACTTTGAAGGTACCCTCAGGCCTAGCTGGAAATTCTTCATGGTGTTTTAACCCACTCCTAAAGTTATTTCAACTCAATGTATATGCCCCCTATACTCGATACACCTATACATGTTCACCTAAATTTCGGACAAGTAAATACTAATAATGTATAACATTAACTTAAAGTTACCATTACTGTAAGTAAAGTTAAATGTCACCATGTTTCCATTAGTAAAGTTAAAAGTTGCCATACTACCGTTAGTAAAGATTAATATTAAAGTGTATCTGTTAATATATTATATCAATGTTATGACTTTTAATGTAAGAAGTAGTTATATCTATAAACCAGAGTGAAGGCTTGTACCAAACTTCGGTATATAAGAACACACACACACACACACAATAAATAAATAAATTATATATATATATATATATATATATATATATATGCAGCACATAGAGTGAGTGTATGTATGTGTATATATATATATATATATATATATATATATATAGCAATCAAAAAATATTGGCAATATCGTCTCTAGTGCTATGACTAGCAATATACCAAAAAACCCCCTTACATTGACAAATGTATGGGAGACAACTAGCACTTTTGTGATTTCAAAAATTTCAAAATAAGATGTTACTTAAAAAGAATCATTTCTTTATTGAAAACTTAATCACCTGTCACTATTACACATATTAGATTTTCAACATATCACAAGATACATACACACTAAAATTTACATAGAGTCCACTAAAGTATATCCCTCACTTCTCTCCTACTTCTTGCCTCGACCTTACCCTAGACGGACCTTGTACCTCCTGATCCCATTGATGTTAATTTGGGTCTTTGTGGGCGAATACACCTCTTACATCAAAAACCTTATGTATTTTCTTAGATGATAACCCTATATCTTTCCGAAAATTATGTATCCTTGGTGTATTCCATTCAACCAGTTCTTTTATCCATCCCGACAAGGACCTCGTTTCGCCACTACTGGCTTCTTCAGGGGAATATTCTTGTTAAGACCCAACATCAAGAAATACCCATGGCTCCCACCACTCGTGTCTACAATACATAAAACAATATTACAAAAAACAGAAATTACAAATTTGACACATACTTTGATGTATTTATCTCCTATTTGGTCATATCTTTCCAATTAACCCTAACTTATTTAAAACATTAAATATATTCAATTGTTAATGTTGCTTAAATGATAATAAATCAACTTTTTCGTTTGTAGAAATCTTATCCTAAGTCCCACTCCTACCTAAAAATGTTTTTGAATCCATTGGTCAAGAAGAGTCGATCTTATATACGAGATTCTTCAGATTTCATTTTACGTATTCAATCATTGACTGAAGTAGAGGATAGGTGGTTACTGGTGACAGCGGACATAGTGTCGCTGTACACCAGTATCCCTCAAGAGGATTCTTTATATGTGATCTATGAAGCGCTGCGAGCTAATGAATTTTCGGAAAAAAAGAGTAAGTTCATTACAGAAACAGCTAGAATAGCTCTAACAAAATTTTTTTTCAGATACAAAGACAAATATTATCAGCAAATCCAAGGTACGGCCATGGGCGCAACTATGGCGCCCTCGGTAGCGTGCCTGTATGTTTCTAAGTTCGAGGAGAAGTACATTTATTCATCACCATTTTGGTCAAAGATTTTGTGTTGGGTTCGTTTCATAGATGACATATTCTTCATCTGGATGGGTTCTACACAGACTTTTACAGAGTTCCAAGTATGGATGAATTCGCTGGATTCAAATTTACAGTTCACTTTTTCTGCAAATGAAAGAACAATTTCCTTTTTGGATCTACAGATATATAAGCAGGAACAACAATTGGCCACGTCAATATTTGTAAAATCGACAGATCGCAATAATTTATTGCACTTTAGTAGTTTCCACCCGCAGAACCTCCGCACTAACATTCCAGCGGGACAATTTCTTAGATTGCGACGATTATGCGGCAATATGGAAGAATATAAAAAACAGGCGATAAAGATGCGGGATAAGTTTCTAACAAGGGGATACCCCAAAAAAATCATTAGGAAAGCATATAAAAGAGGGTTATATGCAGATCGTACATCCTTACTCCAAACACGACATCGAAGTGACGAGGAAAGATTAGTATGTGTACTACCATACTCCCAACGGACCCATAAGATTCAGGATATAATCTTACAACATTGGCATGTTTTAACGTTACATGAATGTTTACAGGATAGACCGTTGTTCGCTAAAACTAGAGGGCGCAACCTACGAGATCTTTTAGTACACTCGGATTCAAGGCAATCGAACATAGAACAAATGCCGGGTCAGTATAAATGCCAAGGTTGCTCAGTTTGTAAACATGTTATAGAGACACGGAGTTTTCAACATCCCACTTTGCCATATAAGCAAGTTCTTACTAATCGTTTTGATTGCAGCACAGACAGGGTGATATATGTCATCATATGCCCCTGTCAAAAATTATACATTGGCCAAACCAAATTACCAATTCGCACCCGTATTATACAACACAGGAGTTGTATACATACTGGCAAAATTGATTCACCATTGGTCAAGCATTGGCAGGACTATGGACATTTAGAGGACCAATTAAAATTTTGTATTTTACAACAGCGCCCCAATAAGAGAGGTGGTCATGTTTCCCAGGATCTCAGACAAACAGAACAGAGATTCATTTATTACTGGCAAACGACAGCACCAAGGGGACTGAATGTAACAATTGAATGGGAAGCGTTTTTGTAGAAAGGATTAGGGCCAAATTGATGTTTACTGGTTCAAAATGTTGGTCTGAGAAATATAATTGTTGCTTGGATAGGCAATTTCTTAACATCTGTGAATGAGGTATAATTCAAGTGTGATTTGGCATTTAAAAGCAAGGTTATATATGGGGGATACAGTTCAAAGATTGGGTTTAGATTTTTTAATTTAATCTGATTGGACGACAACACTGTGGGTAAGTTTAAGACGAAGAGATTGATATAACAGGAGTCAGTATTAAAGGGTCTGATTTAAGGACAAGGTAGGGCAGGGGTTGAAATATAGGAATCACGATGTAGAGGTTTGGGAGGAGGGGAGTTGGAGTGAGAGAGTGGATTGGTTGCTTTTATGCGGAGAGGAGGAGCATAAAAGGGTAGGTTGGTGGTATAAGCCTCATTATGAGATGTTGAGGCGCTGCGTATAAAAAGAGAGCGTGGATTGGTCGCTTTACTGTGAAGAGGAGGAGTATAAAAGGGCAGGTCGGTGGTATAAGCCTCAGTAGGAGACGCTGAGGAGATTTGTACGGTGGTAAAACGTAAAAGGTGAGCGTTGCTTCTTTTTTATATGTTTTCAAGTTGAGGCTTTTTGTAACATATTGGCTGAGGGTCTTATGCTGTTTCTTATTTAGACTAGTAGATCACGATTGAGAAAGTTTGGGCTAATGAATAAATATATCTGAGGGGGTATCCAAGCGTGGACCGGCCGCTCTAACGTGGAGAGGAGGAGTATAAAAGGGGTAGACCGGCGGTATAAGCCTCAGTAGGAGACGTTGAGGAGACATGTATGGTGGTAAAACGAAGAAGGTGAGCGTTGCTGCTTTTTTTGTAATATGGTGAGGTGTATTGTAACAGATTGGCTGAGGGTCTTACTTCGTTTTTTTCATCTAGACTAGTAGATAACGGCCGAGATAGTTTGGGTCAACGTTTGAACATATCCGAGTGGGTATATATTGTTCACCGTGCGATTTAAGGAGCAAGTTTGAAGATCGGTGGTATGGCGACTCCATTTTTGAAAGCGGTCATTGTTTGAAAAAGGTATAATTTCAAATAAGGCTTTGCGTATTGAAGGCAGTGACTCCTTAAAAAGCACGGTTATAAACTTTGTGGTCTTCACAGGTGTGGTGTGAGACGAGGAAGATCCAGGAAGTGGAATTTTTGGTCAATACAAAGGGAGCTGGGCTTCTGACAGAGCGGAGAGGTAAAGCTATAATGGTTTCATTGTGGGAGTATCATAAGACTATACCTGATGTAAAGATTTATATTTAATCAATTTTTGATAGTTTTTGTCAAAAACTTAGTCCAAAGTGAAGGTCTAACGCAAAAAACTTTTCTTGTTTGAATTATTTAATAGGATAACACTCATATTCGGGAGTTTTTTCATGATAAACAACGGGAGCCATTGAGCCGGAGTGAATTGAGTGTGTTGTGTCTGAGTCCGCTCCTTCATTTTTAGGTAGGAGTGGGACTTAGGATAAGATTTCTACAAACGAAAAAGTTGATTTATTATCATTTAAGCAACATTAACAATTGAATATATTTAATGTTTTAAATAAGTTAGGGTTAATTGGAAAGATATGACCAAATAGGAGATAAATACATCAAAGTATGTGTCAAATTTGTAATTTCTGTTTTTTGTAATATTGTTTTATGTATTGTAGACACGAGTGGTGGGAGCCATGGGTATTTCTTGATGTTGGGTCTTAACAAGAATATTCCCCTGAAGAAGCCAGTAGTGGCGAAACGAGGTCCTTGTCGGGATGGATAAAAGAACTGGTTGAATGGAATACACCAAGGATACATAATTTTCGGAAAGATATAGGGTTATCATCTAAGAAAATACATAAGGTTTTTGATGTAAGAGGTGTATTCGCCCACAAAGACCCAAATTAACATCAATGGGATCAGGAGGTACAAGGTCCGTCTAGGGTAAGGTCGAGGCAAGAAGTAGGAGAGAAGTGAGGGATATACTTTAGTGGACTCTATGTAAATTTTAGTGTGTATGTATCTTGTGATATGTTGAAAATCTAATATGTGTAATAGTGACAGGTGATTAAGTTTTCAATAAAGAAATGATTCTTTTTAAGTAACATCTTATTTTGAAATCACAAAAGTGCTAGTTGTCTCCCATACATTTGTCAATGTAAGGGGGTTTTATATATATATATATATATATATATATATATATATATATATATATATATATATATACATACATACATACACTCACTCTATGTGCTGCATCATGGCCCTTGATATGTACACCATAAACCAATGCTAAATACTGTAACACAGAATCTACCTCCAATCCCATATGAAAAACAAGGCACCATCTATGTATAAAGTTATGTCACATTGTTTACTTGTTATTTTATACAGTCTGTTGCTCTTGTATGCCACTTACTGGCTACTTCTCTCTTGTTCTCTGTAGTCCCATCCCCGGTTCCTGTTTGATGTATTTTCCACCTTCAGTTCTGATGTAAACCGGTATGATGTAACTACTAATACCAGTATAAAAAAAGCTTCAAATAAATAAATAATAAATAAATAAATAAATAAATCTAGTACAATTACTGCTGAACATAAGCTTTCATATCTCGTGACCATTATAGGCTCTTGCTATTACCTGTCACACAGATTGATTTTTTTGATTGGATGACTAAAGAATTGGATCGAGGAAGAGTGCCTGATGTGATCTACTTGGATTTCAGCAAAGCTTGGGATACAGTCCTGCATAGAAGGCTTTTGAATAAAATGAGAAGCTTGGGTGTGAGCGCCAAAGTGGTGGCATGCATTACAAACTGGTTGATGGACAGAAGACAGCATGTAATGGTAAGTGGAACCTACTCTGAAGAGAGAACGATATTAAGTGGAGTGCCACGAGGATCGGTGATGGAATCAGACCTGTTCAATATCTTTGTGAGCGACATTGCAGAAAGGATAGAAGGTAACGTTTGTCTATTTGTGGATTATAGTAAAATCTGCAACAGAGTGGACACGCCGAAAGGAATAGTGATGAGACACAATTTAAGGAAGCTTGAAAGGTGATCGAAAATATGGCATCTGGGATTCAATGCCAAGAAGTGCAGAGTCATGCATGTGGGATATGATAATTCAAAAGAGCTTTATGTGATGGTGGGTGAAGTGCTGTTGTGCACAGAGCAGGAGAGGGACCTTGGGGTGATAGTGTCTAGCAATCTGAAGATGAAGAAGCAATGTGACAAGGCAATAGCTAAAGCCAGAAGAATTCTGGGCTGCATAGAGAGAGGAATAACCAATAAGAAAAAGGAGGTGATAATCCCCTTGTACAGGTCATTGGTGAGGCCTCACCTAGAGTATTGTGTTCAGTTCTGGAGACCGTTATCTCAAAAGGGACAGAGACAGGATGGAGGCAGTCCAGAGAAAGGCGACAAAAATGGTGAGGGTGTCTCCATCAATTGACTTATCAGGAGAGATTGAAGATCTTAAATATATATACCATAGAAGAGAGGAGATACAGGGGGGATATGAAAGGTTTTAATGATGCACAATCAACATGCCATACAAGTCACCATTGGAAATAAATCAATAGAACTAGGGGTCATGTAATGAAACTCCAGGAAGGACGACTCAGAACCAACATCAGGAAATATTTCTTCACAGAGAGGGTGGTGGATGCCTGGAATGCCCTTCTGGAGGAGGTGGTAAAGACTAAATCAGTGAAAGATTTCAAAGGGGCATGGGATAAACACTATGAATCCCTAAAGGTTAGAGGATGGAAATGAAGAAAAGAATGCATGGGGGTAACTTGCTGGTGTGGCAGTTACTACCCTTAACCAATAAGCTTGATACTTCTGATGCAACGCCAACATTGCTCTCTGCTTCAACAGCAAGAAGGAATGGAAAACTGGACTCTGACAGCAACCAGCAAGGGCTCTGACATTGAAGGTTTTGGGATACTAAATATGGAGGTGACCTGTATGGCATGGCAGATGCTTCGCGGCAGATGCTAACATAAGCTTGCTGGGCAGACTGGATGGACCTTTTCTGCTGTCATTGTCTATGTTTCTATGTTTCTATGACATGGGTGTCTTGCAGATAGGAGCACCTCCCTTTGCCTACATCTTTCCCAGAAAAGGATTGCCCTCTAACTGGCAGAATGATGGTGCACATTGCACCCTGAGTACATAAAATGACACATTTTCTTTTCTCATCACATATGATACCTCCTTACGTCATCTCAGGAGGAGGAGAAGGAGAACTAAGAAATAGAAGAGGAAGACAAGGATCCAAACCTTCCTGAAGCCACTACAGATGCCAACCATGGGGAGGATCAGGCTGCATCACCACCACCATTCTAGTGGAGTGGTAGTCCAGCACCTCCCTGTGCTCATAGGAGGTCCCAAGCCTGCGGATCAAGCCACCGCTCACTCCATTCCAGTAGGAACTCCTTTCCATTCTGCCCCAGAATCAAGGGATGTTGGAATTTAAGTTGTCCAGCCTTTTCTGGCTGAAGGACTCACCTTCAGCCAGCCAGACTCACCTCTACCCCTCCCACCATCATCTGCTTCCCTGCCAATGGCTTCTGAGCCTGGATCAGTGTCTGGAACACTCACTCCAGGCAACGAGCCAATGTCTCAGTGTGCTTTTGGTGAAGGCATGCAGATGATGATGGAGGGATCTGACCTGAACTCTGGGCACAAAGGTGGGTGACTCACCAACACATGAGAGTGCCTCACAGCAGCTCTTGAGCTCATTGGTATGAGGCCACCACCACAATGACTTGACTTCTAAACTTTCAGGATCTGACCTCCCTGGGCCTATTTTATGTATGTATTTTGATCCCTAGATTTTCCTAACCCATCCCATTTTTTTTAAAATAAAAATTGTAAATAGATCTTTTAAAGTTTAAAATATTTTACATGAATTTATTAAAGTTTAAATGTTTATATT
The DNA here is from genome assembly GCF_901001135.1 of Rhinatrema bivittatum. Classification (NCBI taxonomy): domain Eukaryota; kingdom Metazoa; phylum Chordata; class Amphibia; order Gymnophiona; family Rhinatrematidae; genus Rhinatrema; species Rhinatrema bivittatum. Next base: position 89,829,174 of record NC_042619.1, read on the forward strand.
CTCTTTGGATGTGTCTCTCCCTTATTTATTGCATTGTAAGGTTTATTTTCTACAACAGGTGCCTTTAAGGACATTCTATAGCCATAAATATATGACCCACACTTCTCATGCAGGTTTGTCCACTATTGTTATCTTCCTCTTATCTACCCTTACAACAGCATTTAGATTTGGTTACAATGTGTTAACATTGCACCCCTAAAAGTTAACAGTAAGGGAGACTCAAATCTGAGGTTAAAATCTACATGTACTACTTCCCCCACCCCCTCCCCCCAGAGAGTACTAGATGTAAGGACAGCAGGATGTTACTTCTCAAACATGGGTGACATCATCAAATGGAGCCCCAATGTGGAAAACTTATGTAAAAGTTTCTACAACTCTAGGCACACTGAGCATGCCCAACATGCACTATACCAGTGGTTTTCAACCTTTTTTCTGTCGGGACACACCTAACAGATGGTTCTCACATGTGTGATACACTGAACACATGATCGTCATGGGGCTAAATGTAAACATGTATTTTATTTATTTATTTAAATCTTTTCTATACCGACATTCATGGGAATATCACATCGGTTTACATTGAATCGGGATAACCATTAACTTAGGAAATTAGAAATTACATATAACTTAAGGGAGCTGTAATTGGGAGAGAGGGCTAAAGTAGCAGAGTCAGGTACCAGAAAGGTATGGTAACAAAAAAGTTAACAATTGATTAAGATATATGACAATATATAACAATTATTTACAGTATGTAGGTTAGTTACTTGAATGAGATAGTAACCTGATTAGAGAGAAAAAGGAAAAAGAATAAAGGCTATTGGGATATCAGATTTCGCTGGTAAGAGGGGAAGGGGAGGCGGGTGGATCTACAGGATCCCCCCTGACCCCCCAACAATGGCTAGAGAACAAAACTAGGACATTCCCTGTTCAATTTACCATACAAAAAAGATATTTCTGGTGTCATCTCAGTAACATCAACATAAACACTACCAGGTGCAATAGCCCTCCTTATCAAAAAACAGTAATTTACCATCAATGTATGTTCTATTGAGAAAACACAACAATTAATATTGATACAAATGCCTACATGCTAGTAAAATACTTCACCTTGGTCACACACATAGAATCGACCTTCACCAAGTACAGAAAGACCACAAATTACAAAAATGGAAACAGAAACTGGAATAGAAACCCAAAAAAGCCACTCTGAATTCTGTGCAAAACAGAAATATAGCACCTAACAGACTTCCAGGATCTGCAATAATGTACACAAACTAATGTGCGCAAAGTTACACCTGCATTATGGAACTCAAACAGTAACAACCCTACCTATGAAAAGGCAGCACTGCAAAAATTACACCAGGCCCTAAACACCAATACACCTCCTATTAGGAAAACAGAACAAGCCAAGCTGCTATAGATCCCTACCAAGAAACTACAAGCTTACAGAACACCCTTAGCTGGGTCACACACGCAGAACACAGACAGACCCTCACCAAATACAGAATAAAGTGACCATAAAGCTAATATTTTTGTTTTTATGTTGTTGCACTACATACAGAGTTTGGCTTCTTGCTGTTTCCAGTTCAGTTTTTGTCTCCACATTTCTATTTATACATTCCTCGAGAAATATAAAATAATTCTAAAACTAGAATATAATAAATGTTTCAAAACAACCGATAAATAAAATAACATCCAATCATTAAAAATTTTCAAAATTATTAAAAATTCTCCAAACACCAATAAAATATTTCTAAAAGCAGACACATCACATAATACCCAATAATTAAAATGGCAGTCAATCAAGAAAGATAAACTTAAAAAGCCACCTTTACTTACCTTCTCCAGTAACTCTCCTACTCCATTCCCCTGTATGCCAATAGCACATACCAGAAGCAGCAAGGGCTGCTGAAGCTCTCTCCTCACGTTCCTCTTCCTTAGGGCCCATGATTAGTCTATTTCTCACACACACACACACACACTTTCTCTCACACACACACCAGTCACCTTCCTGATCAATCTCTCTTTCTTTCACACACACCAGTCACCTCCCTGACCAATGTCTCTTTCTCTCAAACCCACATACCAGTAATCTCCCTGACCAATATCTTTCTCTCCCTCACACACACCAGTCACCTCCCTGACTAATGCCTTTCTCTCACACACACGTCACCTCCCTGACCAATGTCTCTTTCTCTCATACACACACACACAACCAGTCACCTCCCTGACCAATGTCTCTCTCTCACATACAGTCACCTCCCTGACCAATCTATTTCTCTCTCTCTCACACACACACAAACACCAGTCACCTCCCTGAACAATCTCTCTTTCTCTCTCACACCAGTCTAGTCCCTGACCAATCTCTTTCTCTCACCCACACCAGTGACTTTCCTGAGCAGTATCTTGCTCTCAAACGTTCTCTTATTCACACACACACATTCTGGCTCACTCTCTCTGTCTCATTCACTCCCCCCCACCCCCAGTACACATGGCAGCTACAGCACAAGGTAGCCAGTATGCTGCTATTAAAAGCAGAGTCCTGACAGGCTAGAAACTGCAGCAGGAATGACCTCCCTGCCCCGCAACGGTAAGAAGGCAGCACTCAGCTGATTGCTTGTGCTGCTATCATGGCACAGAGCAGTTAGCCTAGAATGTAATTTTATGTTTTTTCTTCTCCCCACCCCAGCCTATTATGTATTTATTTATTTATTTATTTTGCAGTTTGATTTCTTGCTGGTGTTGCACTGGCGAGAAAAGGGGAGGTTAGAGCCAGGGAGGGGGGGACAGCGGCACTGTACTTCTGCAGCCCTGGCAAAGTGGCCAGCCAGCACAGATTTTCAGCTCCGGGTCCAGGCAGCTGGATGACTTTCCCCAGGAAATCCCGGTGGCCATATTCTCAGCTGACTGCTCTGTGCCACGATGATCCTAGTACAGACAAACTGCTGAGTGTAGCGGGGCCGGGGAGAGCCTTGGGATGCGATTGCTGCTGCATGGCCTTTTCTTCTTCCCGCGTGCCCGGTAAACATCACTTCCTCTTCCGGGCCATGGGAGCAGGAAGAAGAAAAGGTCATGTTCCTGTTGCCGGCTTTTACTAACACTGTTGCTGTTCCCCCTCGGGGCTTGAATGTGCTGATAGCCCAAGTGTTTGTCTCGCTGAGGTAAAAGGATGGGGGGGGGGGGGAGAGCAGCAAGTGCACGACACAGCTGCCGGTGCTTCGCGACACACCGGTTGAGAACCATTGCACTATACCACTCATCCACGCAGGGTTGCTCTTCAGTTTCATAACATAGAATTACAATTAAAATAAAAAATACGAGAAACCCAACTCTGTGGGATGGCGGGCGGTTTTGTGAGGACTAACATCCTGCTGTCCTTGGAGAATACCTGTTACAGGTAAACAACTCTGCTTTCTCTGAGGACAAGCAGGATGATATTCCTCACACGAATGAATCCCCAGCTACATGCTGCTCCCCAACACAAAAAGGGGATCAAAAGACACCCAACAGGTGCCAATGGGCACAACAGTGCTGTTAGAAACAAAGGGGGAGCAGCCTGAACCTAAATAATGAGCCCTAGGCAGGGAGAGGTGGGTTCTAATCCTCAAAGAGATTCCAAAGGACAGACTGGCCAAAGCTCCTGTTGCGTCGGCCATCCCTATCCATTCAATAGTGAGATGCAAATGTGTGGAGAGAACTCCACATCGCAGCCTTGCAGATCTCCTCCATGGGAACTGTTCGCAAGTGAGCTACCGATGGTGCCATGGCTCTGACAGAATGAGCCTTGAAATGACCCTCAAGATGCAGTCCCACCTGGGCATAACAGAAGGAGATGCAATCTGCTAGCCAATTGGAAGGTATCTATTTGGCAAAGGCAATTCCCAACCTGCTCTTATCAAAAGAAACAAAAAGTTGGGTGGACTGTCTATGGGCTTCTGTCTGCTGCAGATAGAAGGCTAAAGCTCGCTTACAGTCCAAACTGTGCAGTGCTCATTTGCCTTGGTGTGAATGGGGCCTGGGAAAGAATATTGACAAGACAACTGACTGGTTAAGATGGAGATCTGTCACACCTTAGGCAGGAACTTAGGGTGCATATGCAAGACCACCCTGTCATGATAAAACTTAGTATAAAGTGGATAAGTTACTAATGCCTGGAGCTCGCTGATTCTGTGTGCTAAAGTGACTGCCACCAAAAATATGACCTTCCAGGTCAGGTACTTCAGGTCACAGGTGCACAGCAGCTCAAAAGGAACTTTCATCAGCTGGGCTAACACCACATTGAGACCCCAAGACCACAGCGGGAAGCCTTATGGGAGGCTTCAATTGAAGCAGGCCCTGAATGAAACATACAGCTATAGGCTGTACAGAGATGGGCATACCATCTACACCATGGTGGTATTTGCCAATTGTACTAAGATGAATTGTAACGGAGTTGGGTTTGAGACAGCCTCCGATAGGTGTAGAAGGTAATCAAGCAGTTTTTGTGTGGGGCAGGAGAAGAGATCTAGAGCCTTCTGCTCACACCACATGGAAAACCTCCTCCACGTTAGTCTATAGTGGAAGGCTTTCTAGAAGCTACCAAGACCCGAGACACATCTTCTGAAAGATTAAGCAGCTGCAGAATTAACCTCTCAGAATGCAAGCTGTGAGTGACAGGGTCTGGAGGTTAGAATGCCGCAGCCTGCCCTGATCTTGCATGATGAGATCTGGTGAAGTCCCCAGACTGATTGGTATTCGGAAGGACAACTCCCATAGAAGTGGAAACCTGACCTGTCTCAGCCAATGAGGGGCTATAAGGATCATAGTCCCTCTGTTCTTGCAAAGCTTCAAAGGAGTCTTTGCCACTAAGAGAATTGTAGAATACATTCCTGGCCTCAGCGACCCCGACAACAACCCCAGCAGGCGCCCGGCGCCCACGAGGACAGCAGGAGCTGGAAGAAGGGCAGAAGAGAGTCCAGACAAGCACCGGAGTGGCCCTGCCTCCATAGCGAGGAGGCTCGCCCCGGTGACATCAGCAAGAAGTGCCAGATCTGCCTTTAAAAGGATGCACGCTCTCCAGGCGTCCCTCTGGCCTCAGCAACCCCGACAGCCCCAGCAGGCACCCACGAGGTCGGCAGGAGCCAGAAGAAGGGCAGAAGAGCGCCCCGATGAGCACCGGAGCGGCCCTGCCTCCACGGCAAGGACGCCCGCCCCGGTGACATCAGCAAGAAGTGCTGGACCTACCTTTAAAGGGAGGCGCGCTCTCCAGGCATCCCTCTTGCCTCAGTGACCCCAATGACTGCCCCAGCGGGCGCCCACGAGGTCGGCAGGAGCTGGAAGAAGGGCAGAAGAGCACCCCAACGAGCACCGGAGCAGCCCTGCCTCCACGGTGGAGAGGCCCGCCCCCGCTGATATCAGCAAGAAGTGCCAGATCTACCTTTAAAGGGAGGCGTGCTCTCCAGGCGTTGCGTGTCGAAGGAGCATAACAAAGTGGCTCTCCCCTTTGTGCACCCATTAGTGCAAACCTTTGTGCAGACCCCAAACCCAGAAAATTTGCTGCTACACTCCACAAGAAATGGCAAATGCTCAAACCCCTGACTACATCCACCTCAAGACCCACAGAAAGGATCAAAGCACGGATAATCCACAGAAGGAAACAAGAAAGGATCAAAGCACAGATAACCCACAGAAGGAAACAAGAAGAAAAACAAAGAAATATTGTGAGTACCAACACACAAACATCACTCACATCAACACTAAGACCTACAGCAGTTACATAGCACTATCATTCCTACTATTCAACGCACAATCCATAGTAAAGAAAATACCCATCATCTCCGACCTACTTGACGATTACAAACCAGATTTCTTAGCCATCACAGAAACATGGATAAGAAACACTGACCCAGTCTTAATCAACCAAATCAATAACCTCAACTACAGAACGTTTTCAATCCTCTGACCAAAAAAGAAAGGAGGAGGTCTAATGTTAATCATCAAAAAAAAACCTACAGATGAAATTACTCCCAACTAACACCCACCCACCACTGGAAATTGCACTATTCGACTCACCTTTACTACAAATCTGTCTTGTATACTGTCCCCCCAATTCACTAGATCGGAACTGCTCATCACTGATAGAATTCTTCTTGACCAAACTATCAACAAACCCATCATCATCTTAGGAGATTTTAACATACACTTTGACACAATCCCCCCATTCCCCCACATGCACCTCAATAACAGACGCCCTCTCAACCCTAGGCCTAAGTCAAATCATCAAAGGCCCAATGCACAAAGCAGGTCACACAATAGACCTTGTCTTCATCAATACTGACATATGGGCTACTTACCACACAAGTATCACTAATATCCCCTGGTCGGACCACTCTCTAATCACTCCAATCTGACTTCCAACTGTAAATTTACAACAGAAAAAAGCCCACCTAGATCCTTCTCCTACCGGCCACCCTTCAACATAGAGACACTTCAAGATAATCTACAAACAGAACTAACAAACACAGACCTATCTAACGCAGAAAACGCTACCTCCTCCTGGCTCACCATCACTAAAACAATAGCAGACAAGATAAACCCCATGATAAAGAAAATAAAAAACCCAAAACACCAGAACCAATGGTACAACGACAACATCAGATCAGCCAAACGTGAACTCCGAAAGAAAGAGAAAACCTGGCGGAACAACAAAACAACTACACTACTGAACGCCTACCAATCACACTTAGCATACTACAAAAAACGTCTTTTTTTGCGTTGTGGATACTTCTACTCAAACAAAATAAACAAATTCCAACATAACCCAAGAATCCTTTTCAATATTGTACAAATCCTAACTAAATCCTCCAATGACCAGACATCACCAACCTCCAAGCTTTCACACAACAACTTTGCAGATTTCTTTAACGAAAAAATAAAAAACCTCATAAATAACAACCTCAACAACAACACGCAAGACCCAAAAATACAAATCAATCAAACACCAAGCTGGCCCAACTTTGATTCAGCATCAGCAAAAAAATGAACCCAGCTAAGCACCCTATCGATAGCATACCCATACAGACGATCAAAGCCATCGAACCATCAATAACCAAAATGTTAACCGACATCGTGAACCTATACCTCACAGAAGGAAACTACCCTGACTGCCTAAAATCAGCAATTATCAAACCCATACTGAAAAAGACCAACCTTGATCCAGAAAACCCAATAAACTACCGACCCATATCAAACCTACCATTCATTGCCAAAATTATTGAAAAAATCATCCACTCCCAACTCAGCGACCACCTGGAAAGGAACAACATTCTGCTCCCCACGCAATTCGGCTTCAGGAAACACCTGAACTCCGAGTCGATAATCCTATCATTAAATGACACCGTGCTCAAAGGCTTTGACAATGGCCACAGCTACCTTCTAGATATCAGCAGCCTTCAACACAGTAAACCACTCAATCTTGCTTGACCGTCTCTCCGAAATTGGTGCAAATGAAAAAATCCTACAATGGTTCTCATCCTATCTATCACAAAGAACCTACCAGGTGTCAATCAACACCACCCTCTCAAAGAAAATAAACCTTCACACCGGAGTTCCCCAAGGCTCCGCTCTATCTGCAACACTCTTCAACATTTATCTTCTCCCAATAAGCCACTTCCTCTCAAACCTTAAACTGACCCACTTCATATATGCCGATGACATCCAAATACTAATCCCAATACACAACACTCTGGAAGATACCGACAAAAAAACAGCCACTTATCTCACCAAAATAAAGCAACTACTAACCAACATAAGACTCATCCTAAACATTGATAAGACAGAAATAATCATGCTGGATAGAAAGAACAACCCTATGCACCTACTACCACTCAACATAATGAACCAAAAGGTGGCAATCTTCCCTGTCACTCATGCCTGCAACCTAGGAGTCATAATTGACAAGGAACTATCCTTCAAGAACCACATCACTGCAAAAATCAAAGACGGATATCACAAACTCCTAACCCTATGACATCTAAAACCTTTCCTTTCCCCCAATGACTTCAGAACAGTCCTTCAACTACTCATCTTCTCCAACCTGGACTACTGCAACTCCCTGCTATTCAACTTACCTCTCACCACCATCGACCACTCCAAATCCTTCAAAATACAGCCGCCAGAATACTCACAGGAACTAAAAAATACGATCACATTACTCCAACACTTATATCACTACACTGGCTCCCAATAAAATACAAAATACTATCCATAATACACAAAATAATATATGAAAAACAAACAAACTGGCTAAGTGCATCCATAAAACTCCACTCATCAAACCGAAACCGCCGTTCATCTAACAAAGGTCTATTAAAAATTCCACCTGCTCGTTCCAAACAACTTACCTCTACTCGGAAGAGAGCCACATCCCTAGGAAGTCCCGAACTCTGGAACACCCTCCCAACCGAACTGAGAACACAGCACAAACTTTAAATATATGTCTCCTATCAAATAAAACTCAACCTTGGACAACCTTTGGCGTCTAATCTACATTGTTGCCTCCCTGCTTGTTGACATACCACTTGGCTACATGGTTGTTGGTGTGGACCAGGACAACTTTGTTGGACAGACAATCTCTGAAAGCCCATAGTGCATACTTGATTGCCCTGATCTCCAGGAAGTTAATTTGACAAGAAAGTTCCTGAGTGGATCACAGACCCTGGGTGCCGAGCCCATCCACATGAGCTGCCTACCACAGGATAGACGCATCTGTGGTAGCACATTTTGAGTAGGGAGATTGAAAAGTACCCGCCACCAGGACAATGAGTCCTGGAGAGACAGGGTTTTTCGGATGCAATCCTGGAGGCTCTGAGTGGCCTGGCGCAACTGCGACCTTAGAGTCTACTGGGCTCTGTTCATGTGTAAGCATGCCAAGGGAGTGACATGGACTGTTGCAGCCATATGGCCCAACAGCCTCAACATGTGCCAGGCTGACACCTGCTGGCTCTGTTGAAACTCTTCCGCAATGGTCACCAAGGCAACAGCCTTCTGCTGAGGCAGAAAGGCCTTAGCCTGAGCCATGTCTAGCAGGGCTCCTATGAAGTCCAATTGAGGTGTCGGGCTGAGATGGGACTTTGGGAAGTTGAAAATGAACTCTAGTGACACAAACACCCGAATGTGAAGCGCATGGACTTGACAGCTCATGCCTGAGATGTGCTCTTGACAAGCCAATTATTTAGGTATGGGAAGACATGCACTCCTAGTCTGTGGAGGTGTGCTACCACCATGGTCAAGCATTTTGTGAAGACCCGTGGGCAGATGCAAGCCTGAGTAGCAACTCCCGGTACTGGAAGTGCTGTTTTCCCACCATGAATCAGAGATACTTCTTGTGACTAGGGAAGATCTCGATATGGATGTATGCATTCTTTAGGTCGAGGAAGCAAAGCAAGTCCCCTTTTTGCAAATGGGGGAACAAAGTGCTCAAGGAAACCATCTTGATCTTTTCTTTTTTAAAAAACTTGTTCAATGCCCTTAGGTCTAGGATGGAGTAGAATCCTCCTGTTCTTTTTGGAATCAGAAAGTACCTGGAGTAGAATCCCTAGTCTCTTTGCCTTAGTGGTGCGGGGTTGACCGCTCTGATCGTTAAAAGGGAGGAGAGCTCTGTTAAAAGTACCTCCTAATGGTCTACTGGCCCACCAATATGGGTACAGAGGGTAATTTGGCAGGATACGCAATAAATTCAATTGGTACTCCTGACGGACAATGGACAGAACCCACTAATCCAATGTTACACTGGGCCTCTAGTTCGCAAAGAACTGCATCCTGTCCCCCACCGGAGGGTTCATCGCCCCAGGTACAGGTGACTGGCTTTCACTCCCTGTGGCCCAGTCAAATCCCCGTCCCCGAAGTGGACTGAAGACTGGCTGAGGCTTGAGAGCTCTCTGCTGCCTGGGACAGTACCAGGAACCCTGATGGTGTTGATGGAAGTGTGTTTCTGCTTGTCTTGCAGCCTCTCAGCCACCAGAGGTCCTCTGGGAGCTTTGCCTACCCTCTTTCCATGACCTCATGACTCGGTAAATTTCTGCCTATTTAGCCTCAGTCTACACTCTGGGCCTTGTCATTGAGTCTGCTTGGCTCCTTGCTTGGCCCCTCTATTCTGAATTCCTTGTGGTTCTCCATAGCCTTCTGCCCTGTGGCTTTCCTCAGCCTCCTCGTCTCTGTACGCCTTGTGGCTCTCCGTAGCCTTCTGCCTTGTGACATCATTAGCCTTCCTGTATTCTTGCTTGCTTGTTGGCTTCCCTAAGCCTTCTTGTTTCCAAGCTTATCTTGTGGCTTCCCTAAGCCTTCTAATATCCAAGCTTGCTCCCTGTCTCCCAAGCCTCCTGTCTCAAGCCTTGCTCTCTGGCTCCCAAGCCTTCTCTTTCAAGCTTGCCAGTATTAGTAACTTCTGTTTTGTTCCACTTTTCCAGTGTTCCATCCCTGACCTTGGCTCCTGCCTGAGCTCCAAACCCACCAGACATCAGCCTCCAGCCCTGCAGCCTGCATCCCAAGTCTGCTCTGGCTTCTGTCTCCAGTCCTGTCTGACATCAGCCTACAGCCCTACAGCCTGTCTCTTCAGACCTGCCTGACTTCTGTCTCCAGCCCTGCAGCTTGAATCCTCAGGCCTGTTCAGCTTCCCCTGAGTTTGTGTTGCGACCGTCGCTGCCCGACGTTTCCACTCTGCCCACCTTACCGCATTGGCGACTCCCTCCGGGGTTGATGGAAGGCTGGCTGCCGCAGCGTCCTTCGGCTGTCCTTGTCCAGCGTCCCCGGACCAGCCCAACGCTGCAATCTGCCATGTTGACCTGATGCCTAGGGGCGCGGTCCTGCCTCAAGTACCAGAAGTGGCGTGAACCTCAGGGGCGTCCCCCTAAGATGACGTCATCTGCTTCAGATATTTAAAGGTCTCTGAATTGCTAATAACTCGAGTTAGCAAGGATAAGGATTCATTTTTTTTTTATTTATTAGTTTTTCAAAACTATTACAAAGTAAGAATCAACTATGCAAAATGAAATATTAAAGTTTTGAACATACATTCTAATTACGCAACTTACAGATAAGAAGTAAAGATATTTGTTCAAAAACTAAACATCATAGAGGCAATTCCAAGAGAAATTTGTAAGTGAGGAAAAAATTTTTTTTTGAAAAACATTATAGTAGAATAATTTGGATATTCGTTAAAGTTTCAACAATATACTAATTACTTATACCTCCATCTTTAATAGATATCTGCATCCTAGCATTCAGAAAATCTTGCAATTGAGATACCTCAAAGAAAATAAAAACATTTCCCTGTTGTTTTATTACACATTTACTTGGGTATTTTACAACCATAGTTGCCCCCAATGCCATGACGCTAGGCTTTAAAGAAAGAAAAGCTTTGCGTCTAATCTGAGTACTTCTGGCAAGGTCAGGGTATACCCTGACCTTACCACCTAAGAATTCAATACTCATGTTTTTAAAATATGCCTGCATAACCAGATTAATTTCCTGTTGGGTCTGAAATGTTACTAATAAAGTAATCCGATCCAAAATCTCATCCTGTGTTTCTTCCAAATATTGGATTAAATTCTGGAAATCTATAGGTTGCTTAGATTCAGTATTTTTTACTTCATTTTGCTTATAAGGTAAATTAGTTATTTTCTTTATAACAGGAATTTTTTCAGAGGAAATTTTTAAATTTTTTTCCAAATATTTTTTAAAAGTTGTCAATAAATTTTCTTCTCTTAATTTAGGGAAATTTAATAACCTAATATTCAAATGTTTTACTGTATTTTCTAAGTACTCTATTTTCCTCAAAGTGGCAGATCTTACACGAGTAATAGTAGTGGTTAGATCTTTTAAACCTCTAACTTCCCCTTCCAAAGAAATAATCTGTATGCACTGATACGAAAGGATCTGTTGATGATCTTGAGTAACAGAGTCCAGTTTATCAGACACATACTGTATGTCTAATACAGTATATGTCTAATTGTTCTTGAATGTTATATGCCAATCTTTTCATTAGATCTGCCAAAGAATCTAATGTTACAGCTGATTTTTCTCCAATCCCCGCTAGGATGTTGTTTCCTTCATCCAGATTTAATTTAAAATCTGGAGTCGAAGACCTAGCTTTCTCCAAACTACCCTCAATGTTCCCAGCATGCTGGGGTAATGGAGCGAGAGTTTCTCCTCCTACTCCAGCAACATTCGAAGGAGTTTGTAGGGAAGCTATAATCAACTGGCGAGGTAGGGGTGGGCTTAGTGTTATTTCCCCTGGTGAAACTTGTGTTCCTCCCACATTCCCACCTATGGGATTTGCCAAGCCCTGAGTTGAGTTGAAACAGCATACTCTGGAATAAATCTTTGTTGTAGTGAAGGTGATTGTTCTGCTGGGTATACTCTCACCTTGGCTTTATGTTTATGAGGCTTATTGTACTAAAAAGATTAAATGTACAAAGAATATATCCAGAGATACCTTCCACGTTACCAAACCTAAGATTCGCCTCTTGGTGGGACAGCTATCACAAGAAATAACAATTTAAACGGAAATATTAAAATCTATTAGCCTTCACAAACTAACCCAAACTAATCCGGGCTAAGCTGGGCAAAACCACGGGCGCCCCATAGGCACGTGCGGCTTTGGTGGCGCGCCAGCAGCGGTGGCATGCCACTCAGTGCCGGTTGTAAAGGCACTCTCCAGCCCCTCCCACTGACGTGAGTGTCCAGATGGTAATTCAGTGAGAACAAACTCACCCAATGAGGAAACACAGTGCTTCAAGCAGGCTCTGAAGGTCTTTTTTTCAGGTAATTAGCTGTCCTGTAGTGAAGCTGCTCTGTGCCGATCTTAGAGGCACCCTCCAGCCCCTCCCACTGATGTCAGGGTCCAGATGGTAATTCAGTGAGAACAAACTCACCCAATGAGGAAACACAGTGCTTCAAGCAGGCTCTGAAGCTCTTTTTTTTCAGGTAATTAGCTGTCCTGTAGTGAAGCTGCTCTGTGCCAGTCTTAGAGGTACCCTCCAGCCCCTCCCGCTGACGTCAGGCTCCAGATGGTAATTCAGTGAGAACAAACTTACCCAATGAGGAAACACAGTGCTTCAAGCAGGCTCTGAAGGTCTTTTTTTTCAGGTAATTAGCTGTCCTGTAGTGAAGCTGCTCTGTGCCGGTCTTAGAGGCACTCTTCAGCCCCTCCCACTGACGTCAGGGTCCAGATGGTAATTCAGTGAGAACAAACTCACTCAATGAGGAAACACAGTGCTTCAAGCAGGCTCTGAAGCTCTTTTTTTTTCAGGTAAATAGCTGTCCTCAAGGATTCGTTCTATCTATGATACTCTGCCTCCTCGGACTTACCAGGAGTACCCGCTCCTCGGGGGCCTCATTCTCTCTTACTTTGTAGGTTGCAGTCTGGAACCGGTACTCGCTCCTCGAGGTCCCTCATTCCCGAACTTCTTCGGAATTCACTTCAGCCTAGAAGCCATCACTGCCTACTACATCTGTGAGTTACCATCGCTCTCTCAGAGCTTTCCCTGGAACCAGGTACTCACTCCTCGAGGGCCTACTATGAGACATTGTTTGAGTGTTACCATCAGGTTCTGTCCATGAACTCCGCATACCCTGCCTACTCACTATATTTCAGTTTCTCTACAGCTCAGCCTCCAGGGTTCGCTGTTCCAGTATCTGAGGACTACAGCCCAGCCGGGCATTCCAGCTCACTACTGCCACCTCTGGTGGTTCAGTATACTGTCTAATAAAAGAACTAGTGTGTGTCTGTTTCCTAACTCTGAGCCTGACCGGTGGTCCCTCTCGGGATCTTCCCCCGGGGGCGTGGTCATCTGCCACCGGTCCAAGGATCCACCCACAACTCTCCTAAATAACAACAGTTTGTTCTTCTCTACTCTGGATTCCAGTCCAGCTTTAGCCTTAGGTCTCCTCCTTTGTTCAAGTCCTGCCAGCCACCAGAACCCAAGGGCTCAACCTGCAGGGAAGGTGGCTGGTATAGGCCGAATATCCCCTAGTCTAGTCTGCCCCTGGAGTCCTGGACTGTTTCCTTGGAGCTGTGAGGTAGATCAGTGACTGGCACCAGGACCAGTGGAAACCATCACAGACCCCTGGCACTGATAGGGGTTGGGGCCTCCTTGCCGCAGGGTCGCTTTGGGGGCATTGTGGCAAACGTTGGAGCATCCCCGTGCCAAGCACAGTGCATTAACAGGGACCGGTGCCGATGCTTCTTAGGCTTCTTTTGATGCCCGGCCCAGTCTTTCCCTGCTGCCGAGACCAAAGATGATGAAGCCAGTGTCCTCGGCCCAGAGGAGATCGACAATGGTCAGTCTCCACTGCTCCTTTCCGCGGATGGCACCGATGGTCCTGCTGATGTCGATGGTGCGGTGTCCATTGATACGACTCCAAGGTCCATCGATGCCGATGCCACCGATGCTGACTACTTAGAATTCCTCGACCCAAAGAGCTGATCCATCTTGTCAAGTCAAAGCCGACGAACCTTCGGGGTCATTTGGGCGCATAAGCGGCAACCCAGACGTCATGCGATGCCCAGGCAAAGGATAGAGAATTATGAGGATCAATGATCAACATAGTCCTCAGGCACCGGAGAGCACTGGCAAAAACTGGATGTGGCCATTACGGGACATACAAAAAGGACCACAAAGTCAAAAGTTATGGCTGTGGGCTTTGATGGCTGAGGGCACCAGGGCACCGCCACCACGTGGAGAATTGGCCGTGAAAAGAAACTCACCTCAAACGTCAAAACCCCTAACTATTGACACTATGGGAAGGCACCGAGAGGGACCCGGCAGTGAACTTAGAATAAAACACCGTGAAAAAAAGAAAGTTTTCCACAAGGCTAAAAACAGCCAAAGTGAGCTCAATCACACTATGAGGCTTACAGCTCTGCAGAAAAGAGGAGATTGAAGAGGGACCCTGCATGGATGCATGGTACAGGGCATGCTGGGCATCCTAGTGTGCCTAGTTAAAATTCTAGAAACTTTGACATATGTTTTCAACATTGGGGCTCCATCTGATAATGTCCACCATCCTGCTTGTCCTCAGAGAAAGAGGGTTAGCTACCAGTGCATGTCTTCCTACTTACACTATATGTCTCAAAAGAGTAGAGCATTCATAAAAAATCCCAATTTCCTACCCATGGAGGAGGACCTTGTGATAAAAGTCCAGTATCTCCTGTATAGCATCTGGTCTATTGGCCATAATACACTTGTAAGCACTGTAACTTTTCCAGCTCCTTAGTTAAACTCTCCAAAAAAAACACTCTGTACCCTTATGGTATGGGAGAAGCCTTAATGATAGATGGTTTGTAAAGGAATGTCTAATTAGGAACCTTTTCTGTATTATTTTGCCTTAGTATCTGTATACACACAGAAACAATTTGAACTCATTTCCTGTCATCTCTAAACCTACAACACAGGACAGACATTTTTGGGACAGTTACCACTTACACCCTGGCCCCCCCCCAACCACCTCCTCCCATAGAATATACCCCCTCATTTATCATAATGCGTTAAGGCGTTTTCACATGCGTTAAGGGCTTATCGCATGCGAAAAGCCCCGTTAACGCATGCGAAAACGACTTTCACTCATGCGATAGCACCATATCGTATGGTGCGATGCAAATCCAAAAAAGAGGAGTTAGGGGCGGGTTTACCATTTTGCGAAGCCATATCGCATGGCTTTAACACTGATTTTAGCTACAACTTTTTCAGGAGCGTTAAGCCGTGCGATAGCTTGCGTTACTGCTGATCGCCCATTGCGATGTGGTTTGCGGATGCCAGTTTTGGTAGTTTGAAGCACCCAGAGCATGAGAGAGAGAGAAACCAGCCATAATGCCCTGACCCTAGATAGGTATTAGTGTATGGGGTTAGGGGCCACTTTGACATTCAATGTGAAACGTACGAACAGAACAGTGCTCTCTTGTGAACATTTGATGACCCTCAGAGCGAGGAAACTCACTCAAAGATGAGATTTGTGCAATGTTCTCTCAACGTAGCTTGATGTTACCCAGGTAGAGAGTCTGAGAGAACACTGCACAAATCTCATCTTTGGGTGAGTTTCCTCACTCCGAGGGTCATCAAATGTTCAAAAGAGAGCACTATTCTGTTCGTACGTCTCACTTTGAATGTCAAAGTGGCCCCTAACCCCTACCCTAATACCTAACCTCACCTCGAGTTACTAGGTGGGCCTCCCATAGAGAGATAAATACCTATCTAGGGTCAGGGCATTATGGCTAGTCTCTCTCTCTCTCACTCTCTCTCTCTCTCTCTCATAAATAAATCCAGGCCATAATTAGCTCCATTTTTAGTCTCCAATGTCATGTTCATGCACCTTACTGATTAGGATAGCTTGTAGTGGAAACAGAGTCTGGTAACTTTTCCCTTCTGGAATGCCTTACCTGTTGCACTTCCCTTTATACTACATCACTTTTCTACACTTGCCATAAGTTATCTAGAAAACTTTTCTTCTACTTTCCTCTGAGCTTCATCTGTGAAGATACTTTACCTATGCTGGCATTCAGGGAACACACCCCACCCAATTGGCAAGTACAGCACCTACATTGCAAACAACCACTATGCTGAAAGCCTACATATTAGGCCTGATTAAACCACGGTCCTGATGAGGGTACTCAGACCAGCATACAGGATGTTAGTGAGGAGCCAGGAAATCTTGTTAGGGTACACAATTGGCCAAGCCCTTACATATAGCAATGTTTTGTGGTTGAAATATCATTTGGTGCAAAATCTGATAGCCAAGCATTCAAGAGTTTAGCTGCCAAATGCACACAACCCTTTTTAAGAGTTACAGAATTTAGTGAATCATCTTTCTGCCTTAGTATGCTGTTGATTAACAAGTGTTTCCAGGTATATATATTTGTACCATGGGAATGCTTTCTATATAGTTTGTGGTGTAGCAAGAGGAGCTATGTTTGGGATCATAGAGCTGTTCTGTTAGGAAAAAAGGAAGATCCACTGAGTATGAAGCGATATACACACATAGTATGGCTATTTGAATATTTAAAATATGTACACATTTCCTTTATGCAAGGGAGCAGCCTGGCTATGACTCTAATTGCCCGGGACAAAGTGGCCTATGAAGTATAAGGTGGCACTCGCAAGTGCTGCCTGACTGCTTCCTGAAGGACACAGAGGCAAAGAGGGATCCACAGAGGATGTGATGGAGGAGGAGGAGAAGACCCAGATGGCCGCTCCTCTTTTACTGACCCCTGATCTCAGGCAACTTTCAAGTGGCCAGCAGGAGATGAGGAGCTCATCTCTCCTCGAGAAGAGGAGGTGCAGGTCACTCCTGCAGAGAGTTGCATCATCACCATTAATTCCAGAGTGGTGGAGGAGATTGCTAGACAGACATGAGATGCATGGCCTCCTGGATGCTGTGAGGGAAGAAATGAAGGACCTCAGAAATGTTATAAGGGAAGAGGTCCAGAGATTGTAGCAGAAGCTATACTGCATGCATACTGCAACAGAGGTCCAAACTGAAGTATGGAGGGAGATGCTGAAGAGGATGTCTCTCTGGCTCCCACAGCCCCAGCTGCTCCCTACTATGTGATTCCCCACAGGATGCAGCCACACCAGTTTTTTCTGTACCATTAGGCTAGGTGGTCCCTCCCTAGCCTGAAGCCCCATCTGCACTGTTGCCAGCTCCACCTATTTCTCTACCACCACCTATCATGGTACCACCTCCTCTAATGCTACCATCACCTCCACCCATACATTCTGCAGCATCACCACCACCTCAACCAGAGAGAGATGCTCCCACTGCTCTGAGGAAACAGGTGACTGAGGAGGAAAAGCTCACCACAGCTGCTGGCCCATCTTCTCAGCTGCCACAAAGTCCTGCAGGTCCACCTGCAGTTATGTTGATGTCCAAAACCTGAGCACAATGTCCTTGGCATCACAGCCACCTACATATTGAGGGAGTAGAAGCCCTTGAAATTGTGATAGATGGCCTTATCTTCCTCTGGTGCCCTTATAGGGATGTGTGTGCAATTGTTAGCCCCCTATATGGAAGGGAAAGAATGCTATTTGATAGAAATTAGTCAGGATTTTTGTTGTTGTTGACATCTGCTCCAAGGGAAGAATATATAGTGGTTTGCTTTCCAGAATAAAACTGCCAAGAATTGCTCAGTATATATGGAGGTGGCAGACTGGAAGGTGCCAGTAGTGAAAAATGCCAGAGCAGTAGTGACCTTGACTTGTACTGGCAGCGTGTTGTCCTTATGGGTGGTAGGTTAAAAGTCCTGTTCTAACTGCTGGCATAGGAAGAGTATGGTTCCTTGTCGAATATATAACATGTGCATGATTCCTTCTCTGAGAGATCCCCCCCCCCCTATATAAGGGGTACCTCCTCCTCTGTTCGCTCTCCCTCTTCAACCATGGTAAACTTAGTATCCATAAGAAAATTGTAGTCATATTGAAAAGTGAAGTACCACCACTGATTCCCATCCCCCAGTAGGTACAAGTATGTCCCATTAATATGCACTCCCACCACTCTGTATAGCCCTGTATGTACCAGTTACCCTCCAATCTTTTCCAGTAACCTCCCCGTATAAACCTGTATGTCCCAGTTACCTCCCAGCATGTTCCAGTCTTTCCCATGTACACTCACTACAACCCCCATTATGACTGTCTATAAGAACAAGATATGCCATATGGGTCAGACCAAGGGTACATCAAGCGCAGCATCGTGTTTCCATAAATGGCCAATCCAAGTCACAAGTACCTGGCAAGTAGGGATGTGAATCGTTTTTTAACGATTTAAAACAATCGTCAGATATATTTTAAATCGTCAAAAATTGTTAAGAGTCGCGATACAATAGAAATTCCCCCGATTTATCGTGAAAAATCGTAAATCGGGGGAGGGCGGGGAAAACCGGCACACCAAAAAAACCCCTAAACCCACCCCGACCCTATAAAACAAATCCCTTACCTTCCCCCACCCTCCCGAACCCCCCCAAACTTTTTACGAGTACCTGGTGGTCCAGTGGGGGCGCGGGGACCGATCTCCCGCTCTCGGTCCATCGGCGCCATTTTGGCTGCCACTCAAAAATGGCGCCGATGGCCTGATAAAAAAAAAACCCGCCGCCATATTTAAAGATGGCCGCCACCATATTTAAAGATGGCGCCGGCCATCCAGTGCTCCTACCATGTGACAGGAGCCGGCCAATGGCACGGATACCCTGTCATATGGTAAGGGCAAAGGGCCATCGGCACCATCTTTATGAGTGGCAGCCGACGGCCTGAGAACGGGAGATCGCTCCCGGGACCACCACTAGACCACCAGGTATGTTTTGGGGGGCTCGGGAGGGTGGGGGAAGCTAAGGGGTCGTTTTTAAAGGGTCGGGTGTTTTTTTTTTTTATCGGGCCATCGGCGCCATTTTTGAGTGGCAGCCAAAATAGTGCCGATGGCCCGAGAGCGGGAAATCTGTCCCCATGTCCCCACTGGACCACCAGGTAATCGTAAAAAGTTTTGGGGGGGTTCGGGAGGGTGGGGGAAGGTAAGGGGTTAATTTTAACAGGGTCGGGCCTCACTACAAAAAAAATAACGATGTGAATCGGAACCAATTCCGATTCACATCACCCACATCACCCACGATCAGATTTTTTCCCCCCTCTAACCGAACCCGATCGTTAAGACGATCGGGCACACGATTCACATCTCTACTGGCAAGTACCCAAACATTCATTAGATCCCAAGCTACTATTCCTTATTAATAGCAGTTAATGGACTTCTCCTCTAGGAACTTATCCAAACCATTCAAACCCAGCTACACTAACTGCCATAACCACATCCACTGGCAATGAATTCCAGAGCTTAACTATGCATTGAGTGAAAAATATTTTTTTCAATTTGTTTTAAATGAGCTACTTGCTAACTTCCTGGAGTGCCCCCTGATCCTTCTATTATCTAACAGAGTAAATAACCAATTTAATTAACTTGTTCAATTCCTTTCATGATTTTGTAGACCTCTATCATATCCCCCTCTTGTAGAATATTTCCTGCTACAGCAAGTCTGGACCATAACCACTCTTTCAACATTTCATTTTGCACATTCACTGTTTTATGAGATCCATCAGATAGCAAAGTTTTGCAGAAAAATTCAAAGGCACTATAATCATTTGGTTGATTTATTACTAATTTAGTTCTCAAAATGTAATTCATCAAGTGGAAATGTGTGGATTTTTATACTGTGTGTCAACAATTCAAATCTGCCTAGCATCTTAGGTTGAGAAACAGGACTGTACTGTTATAAATCCAGACAGCAGGAAATAATTTGTTGACAGGAGGAGGACTGGAATATCCTGAAGCAAAGTTGATGTGTGGTCTCTGCTCTAGGCTGCAGCCTACAGTAGTTTAAGCAATCTTGTAATGGCTTGTTTGTACATTCTCACCTTTTATAACCTCTTAAAACGACCATGACTTAGCAGCAAAGTTCAATGGCAGATTGAAAAGCTGTTAACATTTGCTAATGCAACTAAGAAACACAGAAGCCGATTCTGTAATGAGAGGCATGGTTTATAAACATTTTCTATGTGGTAAATCCATGTTATTAAGTTGAAATATTTTATCATCTGTTTTCCCAGTCATTCAGTCAAGCATCTACTAAGTTCAATGTCTGCGCTCAATAATAATTTGCTAATAATTTCACTGTTGGAAAATAGAACTGGAATTATTGCCCTCCAATAGGAAGGCATCTGCTTAATACATACTTGTTATGTTTCCATTTAATGGTATTTGTTTAATTCTAGTCCTAGGCACCATCTAACTAGTCTGAAGCCTCTGTCTCCATAACTTCACACATATTTGTATGTCTGGTTCAACCCTTCTCTTCCCTCTCCCCCATTAGAAATGGACAGACTCCGGTGAATGAAATCACATGCATTACCTGTAAGTCTTCATGGGTGGTCTTTGAACTATGTTTTCCCCTTCTCTATCCCACACTGAGGGGAATAGAATATTGTTTCACTTAGCAGCAAGGCAAGAGTCAAAGGTCTTATTAGGTTTTACAATCCAAAAATAAACTAAGTAGAAAGACATGCTCAATGCTTGTAGCTTGCTTATAGCTCCAATCAATACATGAAAGCACAGCTCTGAAATGATGCAGATGGACAGCGCTGCATTCTTGCCCAACAGTAGGTCATATAGGTATGTGTGCGCGCGTGTGAGTGAGGAAGTGGAGGGAGTCTGGGGGCGGAGACGAAGATTTAATTATACCACATCTACAACCTGCTCTCACCCTTTTCTCCCACTTTCAGGGAGGTATCCAAATTATGAAAAAATGTTTGCAATCCCAATAATGCACTTCCAGTTAATGTATTTTATTGTAACAAAATGTACCCTCCCTCTCTAATTACTTAACCGGTGATTCACTGTATTATTTCACGATTTGTCTTTTGGATTCTGTATTGAAAACCACGGAAGTCCCATTTTTGCTGCATATGCTGTACTGTAATGATTAAAGCTTTGCTACACTTGGTTTTATTTTATTTTATGAGTAAACATGGAATGACAGAGTCGAATTCTGAGTTCCAACCCAGTCTAACCCATACAACTTTATCTTCTAGAGTACCTCTGTAAAAAACACTCTTTGTCAAGCAACAGTGACATGCAGGTCTGTTCCTCAGATCTCATCCTCCATCCCTTTTGCATATGAGTTAAAGCCAGCACTAAAAGTCCCAAAGAGCAAGAAACCATCACTGAAATAGCAATGCTGCTTACTTGTAAAAAGTGTAATCAGCCTAAAGGATCTCTACTAAAGCAAATGTTTCCATTTGTTATAAGCGGAACAGAAGTAGTAGTAGTGTGCGTTTTATCTCCCCCATGAAGGAGCCTCAAATGTTGAGCTCTCAGAGTATATAAACCCCTGCCACCATAGAATATCATGTAAAAAAGCAAAGAATTCATAACAGAAACATCACATCCAATTAATCAGATAATAAAATGAATATCAATGTATTCTTTTATGAATCCTTTTTCCAGAAGGACAGAGAACATCATAAGTACAATAAAACAGTAATAATCACAACAATCATAAGAATTTAAGATTTGCAGAAGGAAACCAAGATGGCTGCTGCCTAGCAGATGTGTTTCGGTGCACCTCCTGAAGTTTTCCTGTGATTTCCTTTTAACTTTGCCTGTTTCATCTATCATTATGGGGAAACGGAAAAGAGTTATTCGACAGGCTAAGGCTGTTGGATTGCCAGCTTTCCTGCATCAAACAACTGTGCCAGAACTCTTACCAGCCCATAATTCAGCATCCTGTCCCAGCATGGCTGGACCTGGGGACACCAGCCCGTCGGCAGCTGAAGTCTCTCTTAGCCCGGATAGCCAATCCACTCCGCACCCTTCTAACAGAGCCACCATTTCAGTTGGTGTTTTCTCCGAAGTGGTTAAATGTGTAAATGGCTCCCTTTCATTGCAGGACTCTGCTTCGCTCATCTTACTGGCGCAGGATCAGCGTCAGTTGTTGAAGGGTGAGTCGCGGGAGTCTCAGGACTCGCAGAAAGCTGTTGTGAGAACTGTTACACAACTCACATTGTCAGCTGATATACCTGTTGAGAATCGGGGAGACTCATTTTTGTCTACAATGGCTTCTTTGGTGGCTGTATTGGATTTGGATATTCCTGCTAAACCTTCAGTCATCACTTTGGATTCTCTATGGATGGTAATGATGTCCATTAATAAATCTGTCACATCTTTAGTCTCACTGACTATTGACTTACGTAATAATTTTCAATCTCAAGAATCCTGTCTTAGTTCTCTGGAGAAGGAGGTGCTTGAGGAAGAAGTGTCTATTGCTAAGGTTCAAGAAATTCAGGTTAATATACCAAGACATTCAGGTTAATATTATTAAAGACCTATTGTCTTCTTCTTATAGAATTGAAAATATTGAGAATTCTCTAAGATCTCATAATTTGAGAATTGTGAAGTTTCCACAGATTTCTCTTAATACACCTTCTGAGTTATTTCAGCTCATTTGAAAGAAGTCTTAAAGATCCCAGAAACTGCATTGCCTTCTATGGAAAAAATATTTTTTTCTTCCTGCTCCTAAAGATCAATGGATAATGCTGTGATGGATGTACCTATTAACTTAACACAGTTACTTGAAAATTATGATGAAGGAAATGTGATTGGCCGTGCTACTCTATTGATGGTGAATTTTGTTTTTTTGCAAGATCGCGATAATATTTTTCATCTTTATTTTTGGAATAAGGATGTTTTATTTATAGGTCAGAAGATTTGGATGTTTCCAGAGATATCAAAAGCAACACAGGAAAGAAGGAGGAAATTTTAGACACGAAAGATTCTGTTCTTTCTTTAAGAGCCACTTGCATTATTTGCAATCCACGTAAATGTGTGATAACTCTTGATTCTTCCAGATTCAATTTTTTTTTTATCCTAGTCAGCTTAAGTAATTTTTAGATGCAAGACTGGGGGGGAGGGAGGTATTGTGATTTCTTCTTTCCCTCTTTAAGTGGAATTTCTTCAAGAATGGGTGGTTTTCTGCTATGTAGCTTCCATCCTTATCTGGTTCTATTTAGATTTATGTTATAGCCATTCCCTATGCCTTTTCCTGTTCCCTCCCCCACCTATTATTGGAGTCTAATTGTGACAAATTTACACAGATGTAATTTCATATATCTCTTTTTCCTTTTTTGTTTCATTACTATGTAAATTGTCTTTTTTCCTTTGTCAAATATTTTAAATATTTGATTTAAAATTTAATGAATAAAGAGTTAAAGAATTTAAGATTTGCAACAGGTGCAGAGCAGAACTAGGACTGCTCTGCTCTGGAATTCACTGCCAGAGGATGTGGTTAAAGCAATTAGCTTAGCTGGGTTTAGAAAAGGTTTGGACAAGTTCCTGGAGAAGTCCATAAACTGCTATTAGTCAAGCTGACTTAGGGAATAACCACTGATTAGTAGCATGGGATTTATTTACTCTTTGGGTATTTGCCAGGTATTGTATCCTGGATTGGCTACTGTTTGAAACAGGATGCTGGGCTTGATGAACCCTCAGTCTGACCCAGTATGGAAACTTTGTATGTGATGTTCTTAATTCACATTATAACCCAACATGCAAAAACATATTAAAATTCTGGTGTCACCTCAATAATGGCAAAACAAACTCCTCCACTGTAAAAACATTTTGTGAAATAACACAAACACCTAGAACCTTGCCATACTATAACATAACAGTACTAGCCTTCAGGATTCAAACAGAGCAACCTTGCTATGAAAAAACAGGGCCCTAGAACACTAGAAAAAGCAGGTCTTAGAACACTAATATATTATCTACTGGGGGAACAAATAAGCCAGACTATAACATGCTAGCAGAAATACTATACCTCAGTAACACATGCTGAACGCAGACCAACCCATTTCTTAATACAGAATAAGCGACTACAAACATGGAAAGCCTGAGAAACCAGACCCTGAACAGTGGAATACTGAAGAATGAGCAAAATACAAAATACAAAAAAATACAAAAAAATACAAAAAAATATAAGAAATGCAATTTCCAAAGTTGCCACATTTCAATTGCTAAAAATCAAAATAAATTATTTTTAACTTTTATCTGTTCTTTTTAGTTTTCTAATCAGTTGGTCCTGGTCTCTTTTTTTCCATTTTCCCTTTGTTCATCTTTTCCTAATTCTTTTGTCAGGTTCTCTAGTCTCTTTCTGTTTCTCCTTCTGTCTTCTTCCCTTCTCCCCTCATACACATAGGCTCTCATTCTCACAAACTCCCTCACAGACACACACACACAGACTCTCACTCCTACACACAGATGGGCTCTTATACACATACATACAAAGGTGGGCTCTTGTGTATACACACACATACACACACACACAGATGGGTTCTCTCTCACTCTCATTTGCACACACATACATACAGAGACAGGCTCTCTCTCACTCCCAAACACAGACACACAAACAGACAGGCTCTTCCTCACTATCAAACATACATACAGATACAAACATGCTCTCTCTCACTGCCAAACACAGAGACAGGTTCTCTCTAACTCCCAAACATACACTCACACACACACTGGCAGGCTCTCTCTCTCACTCCCAAACACTCAGATACATTGCCAGGCTCTCTCTCACTCCCACATACACAGGCTGTCACTCCCATACAGAGACAGGCTCTCATTCATTCCCACACAAAGTCAACAATTTTCGTCAGCAATGGCCTGTCCTGCCGCCTTTTCTCATGCTGTCAGGGCCTGGCCTCCCCTTCAGCGGACTTTATCAGAGTTGCTTGGTACCACCGCCTCTTCTCAAACTGGTCTGCCCTGCCAGTGGCTTTCATCAGTGGCAGCCAGTTCTACCTCCTTTTCTCACTCTGGAAGGTCCTGGTCTCCCCACCAGCAGCCTTCATCAGTGGTGGCCTGTTCCACTGCCTCTTTTCATGCTGGTGGGCCCTGCGAAAATCTGCCCTGCATTAAAAAAAAATCTTTGTCCATCACACCAAAAAAAAAGCATAGCAGGTCGGAAAACTGAGCTCCACAGTTTGGGGATCCCTGTACTAAAAGATATGAAGCTATAAAATGGATTGTAAATAACAGGAAATTGTAACTTAACCTTTTTATTAACTTTCCATCATTAATCAGAAAAAGTTAAGTTAGAAACCTCCAAAAGCTTCCACTGTGATTATTAGTACTGTTTACAAGAGACTTTGATACTGAGTTAACTAATAAACAATGCTCAGGGCCCAGGAAAAAAATCATCTCCCCCCCATCCCCCCCTCTGATGGGGAATTCTGGACTTTCAGAGAGGATTAACATCAAGAAAGGAGTTTATCAGTCTGACCCTTATTTAAGGTTTGGTCTTTAGGGTTCTATGAGGGGTCACTAGCCCAGGGGTTACAAAAGTATTCTCTGGGTAATGTGAATATGTTCTATGCTGAATGGAAAAGCCTAAAATTCCTTACTGCACATGCATTTGGGTTCATACATTAATATGGTCCTGAGGCTCCATTTGGTTCCAATAATACAGCTTTTACTGGGCAAGAATAACTGCAAAACATAGTAGCACTAGCGGAAAGTGCCTGTCACATATGACAGGTAAACGTAGCTCCTGCATGCTTATACCACTTCTTGATGTCTTCCCTGATGTACCTCACCCAATAAGTTTCTCTGGCCCATCCAGTACAGCAGCTGTACTGCTTAATCCCCCACACTGCTGCCAAATATCCCTGCATTGCTATCAGCCAGGGTCTGGGCCTCTCAGGATGCTTTCACATGTCCCTGTACTGTTGTCTGCTGGGTCCCAGGCTGCCTACCACACCAACACAATCTCCCGTGTTACTGTATACTGAGACCGGGCTCTCTACCGTGCTGCCGTACTTCCCTAGGCTGCTGTCTGTTTCAAAGGCGAACCATTCATATTGCCCCTGCCTCTGATAGTACTGTGCTTGCACAGGCATGTCAGTATGTGCAAAGGCATGGCCAGTTAACACTCTGCACGTACTGCCCCTGCCTTTACATAAGCACACTCAACAATACTGAGAAAAACATCACATGAACATAATAACAGCCAGATTTTTAAAAGCCCTACACGTGCAAATTCCAGCCTTTACACGCGTGGCCGGGCCTTGCGCACACCGGGCAAATTTTTGAAGACGCCCGGCCACGCGCGTAAAGGCCGGTGCGCAAATAAGCGTCGGGCCTCTTTAAAGGGGTGGACTGGGGGGGGGGGTGGGTGTGTGTGTTCTGGGCGGGGAAGGGTGGGACGGGGTCGGGCCGGGACAGTGCCATTATTGGCTGCCCGAAGACTCCGGCACGCGCAACTTACTTCAGCTCGGGACCTGAAGTAAGTTGCGAAACAAAGAAAAAAACAAAAAAAAAAGGTAGGGTTTAGGGGGTGGGGAGGAGAGGAGAGGGGAAGAGGGAGGGAGTTTAGATAGGGGGGTAGGGAACTGGGGAAGGCCCGAATGCATCGCCATGCGGAAACTGAAAAAGTCCTCCCTCTTGCGCACGCCGCCCGCACATACGTGCATGGTGCGTGCATGTTAGAAAATTGGCGTATCCATGTGTGTGCGCTGGGAAGGGCGCACACATGGACACGTGCACAAATGTTCGAAAATCTACCCCTAAATGAATTCTGAACCCCAAGAAGATGGATTTCTTTCTGGGTAAAAAGAAAAATTGATATGATCTTTGACCTGCCAACGTTTTCTTTGGCTGGCTATCAATTACAGGTTAGGAGAAAAGTTAAAGAGTTTGGGGCTCACTCTGGATGCTGAGCTTATGATGCAGTCTCATACTGACAACCTTGTAAAAACATCTTTTTGGCAATTGCAGTTAGTTTGGAATTTATGTCCTTATCTGTCTACTAAGCATTTGGCTACTGTGATTCAAGATCTACTTCTGGGTCAGCTTGACTATTGCAAGGTGGCTTAGAGAAGAAACAGCTTGCTAGACTGCAGTTGGTACAGAATATGGCAGCTCGGGTTCTGATGGGCTTAAAAATATAGAGGTCCATATTCAATAGCCATTTAGATAATGTAACAGTTATCCATCTAAATGGCTTACCTGGCTATATTCCGCCCTTATCAAGCAAAATTCTTGCCAGGTAACTAGCTATCCGGCTACAATTTAGCTGGATAAGATGGGGGCATTCTGGGGGTAGTCAGGAGGCATTCTGGGGAGGAGTGGAGTTAGCCATATAAGTTAACTCCAATATTCTGAGTTAGCCAGTTCTTTCTGAGGCAAACTGTAATTGGGTCCTAGGGCTGTCCTAAAGTTAGCCAGTAATGTATAACCGGGTAATTTGCACAGTCGTACAGAGGCTGAATATGGACCTTATAAGTTACCTGCAGTTTACGCTTCCAGTGCTGCTAGTCAGAGCAGCACTGGAAGTGTTAGCTGCGGGTAACTTACTCTCCCAGCACTTGTGTTATCAAAACAATGCTGGAAGAGCTGGGAGTGGGTAAGAGATTACCTCATTCCCAGCAGGGGTTTTCGGGGTCCAAAGTGGGGTGGAGTGGAGGGAGAAAGGTTTTGAGGAAGGTGGAGGGTGGGAGAGAGAGCAGGGAGGCATTTTAAAAAAAAAAACCAGGGAAGGAGGGACTAGGGCAATCTGTGACCCCCTAAAAATAAATTTCTTTTTAGGTGGTGTTTGTGGGTTGAGGGCTGCTTTGCCTAGCAGAGCCTGTTAAAACATATTGGGGAGAAGGGTGGGAATCAGGCCATGGGCTCGCAAAGGATTTTTTTTTTTTTTTAGGTTTCACAGTGATACTTAACTGGATATCGCTGAAGATATCCAGTTAAGTAGCACTCCAAATACTTCAGAATCTTGCAGCATGAGTTATCTCAGGACACAAAATTAGAGAGCGTGCTTTACGACCTGCATTGGTTACCGGTGGCATAGTGCATTCAGTACAAGGTGGCATTATTAATTCATAAACTACTTAGTCTGGACTCTCTTCCATGGGCCAATGCGATGCTACAGGTATATAATCCACTATAGTTTCTACATTCATTTCCACATATGGTGTTAGATGTATCTTCAGTGCAGATGGCTCGACTGGCAGAGACTAGAGATAGAGTCTTAAGAACATAAGAACATACCATACTGGGTCAGACCAAGGGTCCATCAAGCCAGCATCCTGTTTCCAACAGTGGCCAAGCCAGGCCATGAGAACCTGGCAAATACCCAAAAACTAAGTCTATCCCATGCTACTGTTGCTAGTAACAGCAGTGGCTATTTTCCAAGTCAACTTAATTAATAGCAGGTAATGGACTTCTCCTCCAAGAACTTATCCAATCCTTTTTTAAACCCAGCTACACTAACTGTATTAACCACATCCTCTGGCAACAAATTCCAGAGTTTAAATGTGCGTTGAGTGAAAAAGAACTTTCTCCAATTAGTCTTGTTGGTTACAGGCCCTACCGTTTAGAACTCTTTACTTGAAGGCCTTTGCTTGAGCACTGACTTGAGGACTTTCAAGGTGATGCTGAAGACACTCTGGTTTAAACAGGCGTTTTGATGAGCATGGACTTCAGTCACGGATTCAGTTTTGATTTATTAGGAGTCAGTTTTTGTTCATATGATGATGATATATACATATGTTTTTTATGAATGTCTTATTTGTACACCATTTAGGACCTTGAGTATTAGGAAGCTAACAAATGCTTGAAATAAATGAATACATACGTAAAGTTATCTGGCTGCACAAGGCCAAATAAAAACCTAACTGGTTCTATTCAAACATAGTCCAAAAGATTTTTAAAATATTCAGCTCGCCAGCATACCGTATATGGACCTCAGTTAGCTCTTGCCTGATACACCTTTTCTGGTCTTTGCCTGTGGAAACACTGCTTGACTAGCCCTGATTCCTAATCCAAGCCAAATTCCTGTTCCATCCCGGTTCCCGATTATGCCAAGGCCCTGATGCCCTTGGCCCACCTGGGCTTTCAGGTATTCGCTGGACATACCAAGTACTGGCTACAGCCTGCGCACATAGGCTCAATCCATGGGGAATGGCCATGGCAGTGGGTGAAGACCCCACTCAGGTGCCTTGCTTGGTGGGCCACATTCCACAATGCAGCTTTCATCCTTAGACTGCTGATTCAGATCCCTGGTCTCCTCCAGACTCCCACTTTGATCCCTATGGTAAGACTCCTACTTTGATCCCCCTGGTAAGGAACCCCCTGGTATAATAAGTTAATGAATTTTATTCCATCTTGTAATTGGTGTTTCTCAAGGCCAGTTCATCAAAAAAGACACAAAGTTGTGCTTTTTCTGCTTTGGTCCATAAGTGTTTCGATCAATCAATAGAGAAAAGCCACAATATCTCTCTAGCCTTCTTATTCTTTATCAGCTATCACAGCAGGAACTAATGGCACTTCTATCCCCCTCTATTATAAGGTTGGAGATCATGAGACTTTCAGACTATGAAGCATAATGAAGTGGATTATCTTAAATTGAGGAAATATTTGAAAACTTGGCTTTTTATGAAAATAAACTAAAAACAGCAGCTCAAAACTGTTCTCACAATATGCAATCAAGACACCTACAACTATCAGTCTCTAAAAAGTAGCTCACATTCATCAATTAAACACTTCAAATCTTTATTGTTCAAAATTAATATATTAATCAATTCACCAGACAGTATCTATCCCTCTATTAAACACTCATTTCACTACACTAGGCTATCAGTACCACTTCTCACTAGTATTATCACTCACTTGAATACACAAAACACGACAGATGAACATAAAACACCAACTGTATCCTCAGAAAAAGAAGGGGAAAAAATTAAAGAAAAATGGAAAAAAGAAAAAAGCCAAAAAATGATACACCAAAATCAAAAACACATACAAAAACATTTAAATTCCACATGGATAAAGTTTTTAGACATTTATAATCCAAAAGAACAGTACCAGATGACCGCCGACATGATCTCAGTCTCAAACCAAAAACGTGTTTGTTATCTGTACCACTGAATAATGCAGGAGCAGGAAGTTGCATGTAGTTAAAGTCCTTTCACCGATGAAGAAACCTATGTTATCTTCAAGGAACATCAATAAACATCAATCCGGTGGGTGGTTGACTTACACTCCCTCGCAGCCAGTCAAAACCCAGTGGCAAGGCCCTGCTGAGGTGCTGGCTGTGTCTGAGGATTATGTGGCTGCCGAGTGCACATCCTAGGCCTCACCCGTTCAGATCTTGCTCTGACTGCTGGAGGGTAGTATTTCCTCGGATGATAAAAAGGGCGTCTGAGTCCTTGCCTCAAAGATTTCTTGCCAGCAGATTGTGGGTCTGATGTGCTGGCTGAGAGATGCTGAAGAGCATGATGATCCTTGAGCTGTGCCACTGCCTCCTTAATTTTATTATTTATTTATTATATTTTTAATTTTTATATACCGATGTTCCTGTATACAATACATATCGCACCGGTTTACATGGAACTGAACTGTCGCCTCAGGGGCAGAATACATTGTAACATGTTGACAAAGAACTTTTAGGGGGACATACATAAACAAGATTAACTGAAACAGGATACAAAATCAGAAAACGTATGTACAGTGGTATGGATACCGTCTATCGCTTCATCAAGTTTTAGCTCTCGTGGAAGGCTTGGGTGAATAGCCAAGACTTTAGATTCTTTTTTTTTTTTTATCTCTGAAGAGATTCTCTTTAGTGCAGGGCAAGTCTGCAAGACGCTCCTGCACATCCAGTCGGAAGTCAGAGGCCTGAAGCCAGGCCATGCGCCGAGCACCTATGCCCAGCGCAGCTACCCTCGCTGCCGACTCAAAGACATCATAGGCGGATCGGACAGATCTTGAATCTGTTTGCAGAGGTTCCTGGAGTACTGGCTCATATACAATTGGTAACAGGCAATATGGACCGCCAGCATGGAGCCTTGGAAAACCTTTTTTCCCAGGACACCCAAGGCCCTGTGTTCATGGCCTGGAAAAGCTGAAGCGTGGATCCGAGACCTCTTCGCTTTCTTGAGGGTGGATTCTACCACCACGGACTGGTGCGGAAACTGATGCCTCTCAAAACACATGATAGGCTGCTTTTCAATATATATATAAATGATCTGGAAAGGAATACGATGAGTGAGGTTATTAAATTTGCAGACGATACAAAATTATTCAGAGTAGTTAAATCACAAGCGGATTGTGATGCATTACAGGAGGACCTTGGAAGACTGGAAGATTGGGCATCCAAATCTCAGATGAAATTTAATGTGGATAAGTGCAAGGTGTTACACATAGGGAAAAATAACCCTTGCGGTAGTTACACGATGTTAGGTTCCATATTAGGAACTACCACCCAGGAAAAAGATCTAGGCATCTTAGTGGATAATACTTTAAAATTGTCGGCTCAGTGTGCTGCAGCAGTCAAAAAAGCAAACAGAATGTTATGAATTATTAGGAAGGGAATGGTTAATAAAACAGAAAATATCATAATGCCTCTGTATCGCTCCATGGTGAGACCGCACCTTGAATACTGTGTACAATTCTGGTTGCCACATCTCAAAAAAGATATAGTTGCGATGAGAAGGTACAGAGAAGGGCAACCAAAATGATAAAGGGGATAGAACAGCTCCCCTATGAGGAAAGGCTGAAGAGGTTAGGGCTGTTCAGCTTGGAGAAGAGACGGTTGAGGGGGGATATGATAGAGGTCTTTAAGAGCATGAGAGGTTTTGAATGAGGAGATGTGAATCGGTTATTTACACTTTCGGATAATAGAAGCTAGGGGGCATTCCATGAAGTTAGCAAGTAGCACATTTAAGACTAAGCTCTGGAATTTGTTGCCAGAGGATGTGGTTAGTACAGTTAGTGTAGCTGGGTTCAAAAAAGATTTGGATACATTCTTGGTGGTGAAGTCCATTAACTGCTATTAATCAAGTTTACTTAGGGAATAGTCACCGCTATTAATTGCATCAGAAGCATGGGATCTTCTTGGTGTTTGGGTAATTGCCAGGTTCTTGTGGCCTGGTTTGGCCTCTGTTGGAAACAGGATGCTGGGCTTGATGGACCCTTGGTCTGACCCAGTATGGCAATTTCTTATGTTCTTAGATATACAGTATCGGCCTTCTAGTTCACCGGAGGTACCAAAATAGGGTGCCCCAAAGTCGGACAAACAATTCCTTGAAAATATGATGTACCAGCACAGCCACTACCTCCTTAGGTGCATCCACAAATTGGAGGACCTCTAGCATTTTGTGTCTGGAGTACTCCTCCATCAAGAGCTGGAACAAGACTGACTCTGCCATGGCCCACACAAAACCAGCAAATATTAAGTGCTCAGACAGCGCCAAAAGAGATGGCATGGGGGCCGGTGCCAGGAGCGGTTCGATACCCTGCAGTGCTTGGAGCACCGCCATCTGGACCCTGCAGTCCAACTCCTTCTGGAAGTCCAGTGAAGCTAGGATTGATGGAGGAGGAGGAGGAAAAGGCATCACCGGAGCCTCCTCGGAGCCCTGAAGAGGCTCGGTGCCCAGCACCAATACTGGTGAGGAACACCTGGGACTCCCATGTGGCCAGAAGATGAGGCCTCTTTACCACGAGGTCACTTCAGTGGCAGCATGGCGGCTGCCATTGCCTCACTGGTTCCAGAGTCGTGCGCCAATGGTGACCAGTGATGGTGCTTGTGGGACTTTTCGCGATGTTCAGCCTGGTCTTTCCCCAGTGCCAAGAAAGCTGAAGAGCCCGATGTCTTTGAGAGCGTCAACACCGGAGATGACCTATCACTGGCTCCCTCTCTCCCCGGACAAACCCGCAGGGGGCGTGGACAGGCACAACATGTCCAGCGGCTACCCCCAGCCCCTAGGCATTGACGCCTCTGATGCCAGAGTGGATGGAGCAGACTTTTTGGGGCCAAAGAGTTTCTCCATCTTATCCAGCCAGGCACAACGGCTCTTGGGGGGTCATCTGATCACACAATTAACATCCAAGGATGTTGTGTGATATCCCCAGGCAGAGGATGCAAACCTCGTGTGGATCGGTAATTGACATGGTCCGTGGGCACTGGGGGCGCCGTTGAAAACTGGATGACAACATGAAAAAGAGCCAGCAAGCGGTCGATGGCCGGTGGCCACTGAGGAGTGATATGCTGGGAATCGACCACAATGAAAGGTATAAACAAACCTACCATGCCACTGGAGGGATACCAACCAGAGAAGAGGGACCCAATGCTGAAAACACCAGAAAACTGGGTAAGAAAGTTGAAGAAAAAAACACTATAAGAGCAGAGCTCCACCACTGCAAGGCAACTAACACCACGGAAAAAAAGAGACTGAAGGGGGACCCCACGTGGATGCACAGATAGTGGCATGCTGGGCATGCTCAGTGTGCCAGTCAAAGTTTTAGAAACTTTGATAAAAGTTTTCTGTGCCGGGCTCCATCTGATGATGTCACCCATCTGTGAGGACTGCCATCCTACTTGTCCTAGGAGAATGAAGAATCTTTCATAGAAAGTGTTGAAGTTAAAGAAGAAAAGGCCCCACAGATATGCGCCTATTGTGGAGGGAAAGAGAACATTGCCAAAGTTTGTCCCTGTTACGCACTGCAATTTGCAGGATGGACCTATGAACCGCGTCTCTTATTTACGACGATGCCAGTCTAAGGGCACAGCTCGGGACACTGCAGTTTCCTCCTCGAGGCAGGGCACCACCATTACTGTTGCTCCTTATTCGCTGCTAGGCAAGCAAGTGTCCGGCGCCTCTAGCCTTAAAGGACCCGTGACAGGAATGAGCTGTAGAACCCACCAAAGATGTCATTAATTGCAGCCCTGTTTAAGGGCTCCTCAGACTCCACTTGCTTCAGCAACAGGTCCCCTGGCATTCTGTGTGTTCCCAGTGTGTGTTGCTTCTTGTGTCCCTTGTCCTTCCTCTGTTTGTTCCTTCTTGTATTGTCTGTTCTGGCTTCCTCTCTTCTGTGTTCCCTGCTTCCCTTGGACTGACTCCCTGGTTTCTGACCTCTGGCCTGCTTCTCGTCTGTAATATCTGTTTCCTGCCCTGACCACTGGCCTGCTTTTCATCACTGCCATTTGCTGCCTGCCCTGACCCTAGCCTGGACTCTGATGCTGTACTCCTGGGTAGCCCTAGGGACCCACTTAAGACCTGCCGGCCGCCAGACCCCAAGGGCTCAACCTGTGAGCAAGGTGGCTGGTATAGGCGAAGCTCCAGTCAGTCCTACCCAAGGGCTTCTCCACCAGCTGTCAGTGCAAGTTTGGTGGGTTCACACACTAGGTGGCACCAATTATACCACAACAGAAAAGATCCACAACCCAAGGCAGTGTTACAGTCCCTGGCCAGAAGATAAAGATTTGGAGTGCATTTTTTTAAGAAGAATAGGGGCACAATATAGTGAAGCTTCATAGTTGTAACTTCATGGATGTCACTCGTGTGGGACTTAAGGACTTTGTGATTCTAGCTGAGCTGGATGAAATCCTTACCTAAACTCTGTTAGATTAAAGATGTGGAAAAACTAATCTGGAAGGAGCTATCTCAGAGTGGGTGTACCAGTTACAAGAAGAAGGTGACACTAACCTTTATACATGGTGACTAGCAACAGTGTCCATCCAGTCAGGTTTTACTGATGACCTTGGCAGGGCAAGCCAATTTAGAAATGGGTATACTTCCCAAGCTTCCATATCCTGTTGTTCTTGGATGAGATTATCCCCAGTTTAAGACTCTATGGGGCCAGGTCACAGCCAGTTGTGCCAGCACAGACTGTGTAAATACATCTCTTCTGGAAGCACCGCCATGTGACATTGTGAAAGTATACTGCATGGTGTCTGTTGCGTCTGTTGGTCGCAGACGGCTGCGACCGCTCTGCCTCACCTCTCTTTCACCTTTCTCCTCCTCCTTCAGAAGGATGGCTACCTCCGCTGCTGTTTGCCGAACGCCTCGGCGTCTCCGAGCCAGCATGGGCGTCCCGCCATGCTTCTTCCTGAGGCATCCTATGGCGTGGGCGTGCACGCTAGCACGTTCTTAAGCCCGTCATGGTGGGAACCTCGGGGGGTGGCCCCACCGCATGACGTCAGTACCTCCGGGTATTTAAACCTCCGCTCCGCTCCAATTCAATGAGTTAGCAAGGACTTCGGTTTTGCTACTCTGACCGCTTCTAAGCTGCTCGCTTGAATTCCTCACTACCCTCTGGGGTATTTTGCTACCTACTGAAGCTCTGGGTACATGCTCCTTGGGGGCCCCTCGCTTCTACTCACCCTCTGGGGGTATTCTGCCTACCCATCAGGACAGCCGCCCCTCGGGGTCTTGTCTGCTTTATTCCAGGTACCCTCGGTGCTCCTAGGTACTCACTCCTCGAGGGCCTATCCTGCTCTGGGTATCCTGTACCTCAGACTATGGGTCCTTTTATTCACTCGACTACCAAAGGAAGCTTATCATCGCTGCTACCCTGTAAGGATGTGCAGAGGGACACCATACGTAGCATTCGGGATTCGTATTCGTCGGGGGGCAGATACGTACATGCGTTAATTCTTATTCGTTTCCCGGCTAAAATTGAATTAAGTACAATCCCCCACGCTCCTGAACCCCCCCCCCCCCCAAGACTTGCCAAAATTCAATTTTAGCTGGGAAGATTTTTTGGGCTTTTGAGAAGAGTTTTGTTTCCTTTTTGTCAGGAGGAAATTTTGCCACCATTCCTGACTGGGAGAAGGGAATTAGGATTTCACTAGTATGTTGAGTGTGTTATTGCTACCCAAGCCGAGATATTGCAGCAAATTCAGCAGAGAGTACACCTGGAGAGAGACAGAGATTTCCTCCCTGCAGCCTTGGGCCCTAAAAGGTCAACCTTCCCCCCAATTTGGACAATCCATGCCCCAGAACCTTATAGACTTGTGACTATATACAGGGACTTAGCCACCTGGACTGAGTGTGACCCCTGAGCATTTCAATCTGAACCCTGAAATATGGGCTATACATGAATCCATAATCCTGGGCTAGTCTAACCCTCTGTACCCAATAAAATCAATAAACAAAACAACCCTAAAGAAAACAGATCAAGAAATTGCACAATTCAAATGCATATTACCTCATCCAGCAAACAGATAGATGGTCAATTTTAACTACCCATATCGGGACTAGTCTGGGGTACCCTGCACCAACACCACTCACAGACAGTCACTGCATCCCCCCCTGAGAAAAATTTAGCTAAACTCCTTCTGGAAGAAGCAGGCTTCCAGAAGACATCTGAATGTTATTTGGACTCATTCTATGCATAGTCTTAATATGCTGCTTCTTTGATTGTACACTGTATTTTTCTTTCTCCCTGCCTAGTGTGGTATTTGTTTTGTTATTGTATACTAGCTTTACATGCCTGGAAAATATGAATAAATAAAGAATGTTTAAAAAAAAAAAAGAGAGGCCTGAAGAATAACAGAAGTCAGTGGAAGCTAGATAAGATCAGATCACATGATTCCTTATACTACAGTCAAACAATAATCTAGTAGCTGTATTCTGTATCAATTTAAAACCTCATAAGGCCTTCAAGGGAATGCCAACCACAAAGGCGATACCCCTGTTCATTGTAATTTCCTCCTTTAATTGAGTTACTTGTAAACCGGCGTGATGTGCCATACGAACGTCGGTATATTAAAAGTTGTTAAATAAATAAATAAATAAATAAATAAATAAAAATAAATAAATAATCCACTAGGAATAAGACCAGATAATACACAACTGTTTTAATTGTGTACTAGAAAGGAATGGCTTGTAAGAATAAACAAGTCATAATTTGTACCATGCCTTCTTATAGGCCTATGAAATATTTATAACTCTCAAAATAAAGATGATAATCCAAGACTACTCACATGCTTTTCGCCTAGTATTTTATGGGGAGGATAATCCCATCCAAAAAGATATGTAAATCACCTGGGTTAACCCGCTGTCTTACTATTTGCAAGAACTTTGGGCTTTGATACATTCAGCACCAGTCTACTCAGTTTTATCCAGTCCAAGGCTATCTTCAGACATGTATTAACAGTACTGACAGAGTTGGCAAAATTAAGGGGGGAAAAATTGGTAAATCATCTGCATAACAATGTGACTGGAAACCAAATGATCTAACAATGTCCAAAATAGGGCAATGGCAGATGTGGAGCCCTGCATTCTAAAATGCTAGGGCAGGGGTGGCCAACCTGTGGTTCGGGAGCCACGTGTGACTCTTTCATGTACAAAATGTGGTTCTTGCTGTCCTGGCCGCTTGGGAACTGAGCAGCACTGCAGAGTGCAGGAAGGGAGGGACTGGAGATGGAAGCACACATAATCGAATAAAACAGAGAAGAGTCATTCTGCTCTAGCCCCGCTCCCCCTCTTGATCTCACAGTGATGCTGATTGCTGCAGAGACAGAAGAGAGGGGCTGGAGCAGAGGGTTTTTCCCTGTTTAGTCCTGCTTTATTCCTCTCCTCCTCCCCTTCTGCAATCAGCAGCAGTGGATGACAAGTGGGGAAGGAAGGGAGTAAGGCTGGAGTCAACAGGACAGCAAAGAAAAAGTCAGCACCCTGCTCCAACTCTCACCATCTTATCCAACCCCCAGCCCACCTGCTGCCTGGAGCAGAGGGCTCTTCTTTGAGCTGCTGTCTGAAGGGAAGGAACTGGAGTACAAAGCCCCAAGCTTGGCAACTCACTATGCTTCCAAGAATTGAGATTCAGCTGACAGCAAAGGGGAGGAAGGAGAGCTGGAGTCTGTCCAGAATAATTTGTGGCAAGGGGAAGGGGGGTGAATATAGTTAATGAATACTTTGGGGTGCAGAACATGAAATGAATGTTGGGGGAAAAAAAGAGTGGTTTGAATGCTTGAAGGGGAAGTGGTGCAAGAGGAAATGAATGCTTCGGAGAGCAATGACGTGACAAGGGGAATAGCACAAGGAAGAGCTTACACTGTGGGGAAGTTGGGGGGTGTTTGAATAGTGTTTCTCCTCCCATCTCACAGAAAGCAGCAATGCAAAATTGGACTGTCTGGCATCCTATTCCTTCCCGAGGTCCACACTGCCACCTGTTTTGCAACTGGTGTGAGGGGACCACAGCTTGGGTGAGGGAAATGGAGGGAGGGAGAGAGGGCCAGGAGAGGATACTGTATGAGAAGCCATGTGGGGGGAGTGGAGAGGTCATGAGAGCCAGTGATGGGAGTACAAGGGGTTCAAAAGAATGGGGAAAGGCAGTAGAAGGGCGTGAGAAAGCCAGTGGGAGGATGTGTGTGCAAGAAAGTCAGTGATGATCATTGGGGGAAGATGACAACATAGAAATGGTTTCAGGATGGGGCAGAGGTAAGGAGGGTGTGTTTGTGACAGAGCCAAGGGGAAAGAGGATGAGGATGGGTGATTGTCATAGGTTGTGAAAGTGGAAGGAAGGGCAGGAGAGCTAAAGGGGATGAAGGGGAGACAGGGAAGGTGATATGGGCAGGAGAGAGAACGGAATCTAGAGGTGTGATTAGAGTGGAGAAGTGAGAGAGCCACAGATGGTGAATGGATGGGGAAGGAGTTAAGAGATAGATACATGGGGATTAGGGAGGGGCAATGCAAGAGGGGGTGAATATTGGAGAGTTGGTGGGTGTGTGAGAGCCAGAAGTGGTAATGGTGGAGTGTATATGCAAGAGAGCTAGAGAAGACACTGGAGGAGAGGGTCAAGGGGAAGAACGAGAGAGAGAGAGAGAGAGAGAGAGAGAGAGTAAGAGGAGGTGGGAACAGAGAAGATACTAAAGGTGGACAGAGCATGAGGACAGGGGGTGCA
This sequence comes from Rhinatrema bivittatum, assembly GCF_901001135.1. Classification (NCBI taxonomy): domain Eukaryota; kingdom Metazoa; phylum Chordata; class Amphibia; order Gymnophiona; family Rhinatrematidae; genus Rhinatrema; species Rhinatrema bivittatum. The sequence goes on from NC_042619.1 coordinate 89,868,423, forward strand.
GAGTAGCACAAATGATGGGAAGAGAGGATTAATGTTGGAGCCACTGCACCCCTGTCATTGCTATTGTGAGGTGTGGGGAATGTTATGCTGGGTTGCTGAGAGAGAGACTGATAGGGAGAAGAAGGGGGATTGAGAGAGACTGATTGGGACAAGAGAGACAGAGATATTGGGCAGAGCATGGGCAAGAAAAAGAGGGAGATGCTGGTCAGAAATAGGTGGGGACAGGATGTGTGGACTGAGAGAAATGGTGGAGATAGTGAAGGAATTTGAAGGGTTCCTGTAGGAGGAATGAGAGACTGGGGGAAAGGATGAGATTAAGAGAGAGACTGTGGTAGGGACAGGGTGGGAGAACTGAGAGATTGGGAGGACAGAATGTAATTGAGAGAGATGGGCAGGGGAACTGAGAGAGAGAAAATGGTGAGAGAATTGAGACATTGGTAGGTAAAGGGTAGGAGGATTGAAAGACTTGGGGAGATAGGGTGGAGGGATTAAAAGAGACTTGTGGGAGGTTCAAGAGAGAATAGTGGGAACAGGATGAGATTGAGAGACTGGTGTGGACAAGGTTGAGGGATTGAGAAATGGTGACTGGCTTGAGAACAGGATAGGACTGAGAGAGAAAGTGGTAGTAGGGACAGGGTGGGCATATTGAGAGAGAGGGAGAAATACCGTTGGAAGGGGACAGACCCACCTTCCCCCTAACCCCTTGTCTTTTGGAAACTTAAGGCTCTTTGGTATTGTGCATTCTGATTTCATGGCACTTGGTGTGTGAAAGGTTGGCCACCCCTGTGTTAGGCGGACAAGATTGTCCTTTCCACATTACCGACTAGATAGTCAGAAAAAACTTGAATCACTGCACTATCCTGCTGCAACACAGATACCCCATGTTTAAACAATAGAATCTCATGGTCAATAGTGTCAAAGACAGTCGTTATGTCCAGCAGCATTAGCATAAAAGACTTCCCCTCATGTAGACCCAATCTCAGATCATTAACCAAATTAATCAGGGCAATCTTTATGCTAAATCCAACTCAAAATCCAAACTGACAGGAGCTGAGACAGCTGTTATCAGACAGAAATTCCTCAAACTGACCCAGGACTGCTTTTACAATTATTTTAGTGGCGAAAGAGAGATTTGCTACTGGTTAGGAAGTATATGGTAAATACAGCATGTGCAGAGGTATTCATCAGAAAAGTGTATTTTGGGGGGACTATGATTAGAAATGGACAATGACTAGTTAAATGTGCTATGTTCTTGGTTTGATATGAATGTTCCTTTTTCCACTCAATTATTATTTTTTTTTTTTAGAGTGTAAGTTGGTACAAAGAATCCAAATATTATAGTAAAAGATTTTTTGTGTGAATCAATTTAATTTATTGTTGTGGGTTTCACATGTAGCAGAGGTTAACTATCGGTTATTAGATTTGTTCATCCATCATCATACCCTTTCAGTTTTTAGTAGTCACATTCCTGATTGCTATTAAATAGCCTGTATCTGATCCATCTTCAAAAAATGTACCTAATCCCTTTTTGAGCCAGGTTATACTATGTGAAGTGCCTCCACAACATCCTGTAGAAATGAGCTCTATAAGTTAATTATGTGCAGTATGAAAAATTTATTTCTTTTCTTTGTTTCAGACCTGAGTTTCTTCAGTGGATCCCCAAGTTTTCTATTATGAGACACATTTCAAGATTTTGTAAATGTGTATTATATCTCTCCTCAGTTATCTTTTTTATTAACTGAAAAGTCCTAGTGTTTTGAGTTTCTTTTCAAATGGAAGTCATTCTGTATTGCTAATCACCTTTACTGCCCTTCTCTGTACGTGTTCTAGGTGTACTATATTCTTTATGAGATGTAGTGACTAGAATTGGCATGCCATCCAGTTTTACAATGTCATAATGGGATTTTCTGTTTTGTATGAAAATCCTACAATTAGTTTGGGGGGGGGGGGGGGGGGGCGGCAGTCCTCAAGAGCCACAAACAGATCTAGTTTTCAGAATATCTACAATGAATATGCAAAAGATAGATCTGCATTCACTTCCTGCACTGTAGGCAGATATATCTCACACATTTTTATTATGGATATCCTGAAAACCTGACCTGCTTGTGGCACTAGGGAACTGGAGTTGGCCATTCCTGCATTAAACTTTTGACTCCTGCTGCATTTTGAGCTGATATTCTTAGAGAACTATTCACAATGATTCCACAGGCTTGCTCCTAAATAGAAATGGACTCTGACATGTGACTTTATATCTATGTGATTGATTTTTTGAACTGTATAAGCAAGCTAAGTACTAATCCAAATTTTAAATACAAGAGAATGAAGTTTAAAATGCTATGTGAAGATTTTATTGTCAGGATATATAGGAAATGGACATTTTCTCATTTGGACTAGAGTTCAAGCAATTTGTTTAACAGTTTTATTCACCTTAGAATCCAGTTTGGTGCCTACTAGGAATGTGTGGCCCTTACGTCACCACACAGTCCCAGTAAAGGCTTTTTATATAGTTTCTCTCTCTCTCTCTATATATATATATATACACACACAGTTTCTGACTCTGTCTGGTGGGTCTTAGCTGAGAGGAATCAGTAGCTGAATGCTTTGCCTTCTCAATGGTCTGTATTCTGTACTCACAGCAGTGCTGCTCCAGGTTCCTTAAGATGCAGACAAGCAAACTTTCTCTTCTCACTGATCCCAGCCAATATTCCTCCAGGTTTGTAGTTAGCTCCGCATCAGACCACACCAAGGCTCTTCTAGCCTCGGGCAGCCTGCAGGCTGTCGATTAAGCATCCCTAATTGGTCTTGCCCTGCACCTGGCAGAATCCAGAAGGGGCTCTGGACCCACTGCCTTTCCCAGAGCCCCACCCGAGAGACCCAAGACACCGTAGTTGCCTTCTGCCAACTTTTAAAACTATTATGCCTCTTTGGGGCTGTTTTTCTTTCTGTTTTACCAACATTTCTGTGCAGGGTCTACATATCTAGTCACATGCTATTATCAACAATTTCTGTTTGTGTAAGGTTTCTGGAGTTGAGAATAATCGAAGGAAAAAACACTAACATCTGCCTCTTAAATCTTCGGCATGCCAGCAGTACACAAATCAGACCAAGAAAGAATATATATACACTCAGATCTGGGAGTCAGACATAATCTCTTAGGGCTTGCAGCTAGTGTCACGTATTTGCTGGCAAACGATCATAGGAACGGCATATTTGCATACTTGAGTCTGCCTGCACGTGTTTGCCTATTTTGCTTTTTCTCAAAAACTCTCTGTTATTATCCCATAGCTGTAAGTCATTAATCAAAATCTGAAAGTGAATTTTAAAAGCCCGATGCGCGCATTAATTAGAAGATGCGTGAATATGTCGGGCTCATGAGCACCATGCGGATTTTTAAAGCTGCCAAGAAAGGTGCGTACCTCTCCTGAAGCGCACATATTTCGAAAGTTTTCCAAAAGGGGCAGGGCGTGGTCTGAGCAGAGCATGTGCATTTCGAGGGGTGAACCAGAGGTGTGCACGTAAATACATATACGTTCCGGCGTACACGGAGGCCTCCTGCCACATAGCTTTACTTCTGCTATGGATGACGTGTACGTTAAAAAAATAAATAAAATAGGAAGATCTGTGGCGCTTTAAGGATCAGGGATAACTGAGGGAAGGCTATTAAATTAGGGGGGTTTCAAGGACCTATCTCTTGACTGGGTGAACTGGGGATGAACTGGTAAAACTGGGAATAATGTTGGTGTGCGCCCCATTTAAAATCCCCCTTTTATGCGGTGCAACTGGGATTTGTGTGCACATGCGGGCATCCGCTTAAAATTTGGTGCACATGTGTGTGTGTAAGACCAGGCTATTTTATAATATGAGCACATATGCACGCACAAGTTATAAAATAGCCATGACCCTGGGTGCAAGCCGACACACGCCTGATGGTTTCAAAGTTACCGTCACTATGTAATAAAAAAAATCAAAGTGCTCTAAACAATCTCTCTTTCCTAATCATATCCCTACATGGATGGAAGAATCCTAATGAATGCACTCCAGGATCTTAATGAATACTCTGATTATTCTTTCCCATCATTATTATTTTGATGACACACAGTTATTACTGCTAAATATTATAATCCAGTGGTTCTCAACCCAGTCCTCGGATTCTCCCAGACAATCTTGGTTTTCAGAATATCCACAATGCTTGCAAATCTATCTTATGCATATTCATAGTGGATATCCTGAACACCCAACTAGCTGGGTCGATGTCTGAGGACTGCCTTGAGAATCATTTCTATAATCCACATGAAATGTTCTCTTTTAGAACAACTATTTCTTCTAGTAGCTATCAATAAAAGAATGGCAATTTTTGCCTTCAGTTTCAGCTATAACAGAGTGGGAAAGTATGATCTAATATTCCCTTTGGATGGATAATTAAGATGTTCCTTCTCCCTTAAATAATGTTTTTCTTTAAAGGATAATGGACAGATTTTTTAAATTATTTTTTTCTCATTTTTTTCCCAGAATGGAAGAAAATCTTTGATAAATGAGAACTAAAGTGCTGAAAGTCACTACTTTAGGGCATTCTCATAAACAACATATTCAACACTAGTTGGGAATAAAAAAAAACAAACTGCAAAACCAGTTTCATTTTAAAGAACAAGAAAACCTCCTAAAATTCATAATTAAACTGTTTCTATATTATGAGCTATACTGTAGTTACCTATGATTCAGAGAACTGAAAGTTCCGAAAATCCCTCATTGTGTCCTTTATTAGATTATTTGCATTAGATATGTCAGCAAATGGAAAAGAGTGTCAAAAATGGAGATGACATTGCCAAAAGAAAGAATACTGACATAAAGTATTGGAGTGCTGAGAATGAGAATACAGCCGTGAGGGACAGCACTCAAGGAGTGTCTTAGTGCAGAAGAGTAATTAGAGAGGTAATGGTGAAAGCAGGCATGAGTCTATGCTTACAGTGTCTGTATAGTAAAAGAAATATATTTAACAAGAGAAGATTTGACTTGCCACATCTACACTATGAGCAGTCACTGTTCAGTGAATGGAAATCCCATAGAACAACAAACAGTAAAGCGCTAAACATATCAATTGGCTCTTGCAGAACATTCAGTGCTAGAAGATTTTTATACCAACTTGCAAGGAAAGTATGGCTTAGTGACTGCCTGACACACTGGACTGGATTCAGTCCAAGAAGGCAAGAGAAGATTTAGCCTTAAATAGGATCTTTCTGATTTAACAATCACACAAATCAGCGTTTTGGTCTCTAGTCCTCCTTTTTGCAAACTTGTTTTTTTTCTGTTCTGAGCTTCTTTTAAACCATAGTTAACCTTTGCTCAGAAAATATCTTGCTTGGCAAACTGTTCAAAAGGAAAAAGAATAAAATACCCAACATCTGATACTTTGAAATCTCATCCAGCTCAAATATCTGAAACAGCTTAATAAGCAGAGTTTAAATTCTTCCTTACAAACGTTTTAACAATAATCATTCTTAATATGAATGATGATACCTAACCATAACAAAAGGGTCTATTTACTAAGCTGTGAAAATGCATTAATGGACATTAAGCACCCACATCAGTGCTCCTCGCATGTTATCAATAATGCGCATTTCCACATTGCTGATCATGTGGAAAACAAAAAGGCACAATATGAAGCAAAATTAATGAGCAGTATCACATGCAAATGTATGGAAAGGAACTCATTAATAAATATGGCCCAGTTTTGGGTTTTTATTTCATTTTTCCCCAGAAATTTCAGTGTTTATTACAACAAGAACATATACAGAAGAAAATCACTGGAATAAAATTTCTCATTTTTCCAGATAAGTAATAGTGATTAATAAATGATTCTCTTCTGGACTACAATTGATTAATCTTTTGTTTAATATGCATCCTGTTATTCCTTTTTTTCACAAATGTTCAATTGCAACCGTTATGATGGCTTCACCGAACGATGGTATATAAAACTCAACAAATAAATAAATAGTATACTTTGGTGGACAGAAGCCAGTAGAGTAAAAAATAAAAATTATAGCATATTCATATTTTGATAAACTAAACAGAATTTAAGGTGGTATGCTGTAGAACTGAAAAAGACCTCTAAATCAGTGCTTTCCAACCTTTTTTGTGTTGCAGCATACCTAGTAGAGGGTTCATGTCATCGCAGCAAACATTACCTTACCTCCCCCCCCCCCCCCGTCCCCCCACATCTCGACATAATCAACTTCCCTTCCTACTATCCCTCCTCCCCGATATAATCATCATCTTTCCTTCACTCCCTTTGGTGAAACCTTCTTCTTCACCCCTCACCCCTTAGCACAATAATCTCTCTTCTATTACCCTGGCACAATCATCTTTCATACGCATATCGCTTTGGCTGCTGATGAATTTTCGCCCCAGCACACTTCTGATCCCCTTCCCTCATAGCACATACTTCTTGCCTAATACAGTTTTCTCTGTCACGCAGCTGGTAGGAGTTGGGTCAGCACTTCTTACCTGTTGCTGTCGCCTTCTCTGCAGGCAGGTGGCACCAGTGAGTCTTGTAAGACCATGGGGACCCACGGTTCCAGCTCCAAAGGGAAGCCAGAGGGAAGAGGATAACTACTCCACTGCGAACACCCCCCACCCCCATGATGCCTCCTTTTTATCCGGAAACATTTTAGCTGGAGACGTTTTATCCAGCTAGCCGTTTTCTATTGATATCTATCTCACAATGACTTACCCATATATCAAACACAAACAAAACACCAGCTGTCCAGGAACCTTCAGCATCACAATCCTTCATATTAAATACTCCCAAAAACATAGATGAAATCTACCGAAAAAGATATTAAACCACCAATCAACCATCAGATAACAAAAACTGAAAAATCAAAGATGGTACCTTTCAAAACGGCACGTGAGTGCACATTTGCACACATGCATTGGCCCACGCCTAGGGACATGGCTATTTTATAATTTGGACCCGTATCTGCGTGCATGTAATAAAATAGCCTGGTCACATGCACATGTGTGACAAATCTTAAGTGGGCATGCGCATGAGCGCGCAAATCCCACTTCTAACTCATAAGTTGGGAGATTTTTAAAAGGGTGTACGCCCACACCATTCCCAGCTTACCATTTTGTCCACCAGTTTGCCCAGTTAACAGCTAGGTCCTCCAACCCTCCCTGGTTTGATAGCCTACACTCCCCCCAGTTACCCTAGACCCTTTAAACCCTTCAGAAATGGCTCAATCCTTTTATTTAATGACTTACATGTCACCCATATCAGAAGTAAAGTTACTTAGCAGGGTGCCTCGAACGTGCGCCGGGGCACATAAGTATTTATGCATGCATCTTTTGGCCAGGCCCTGAAATGCCCAGGCCCCACCCAGACCAAGCCCATACCATGCCCCTTTTCAGAAATTATTGAGATGTTTGTGTGAATTTACGTGTGAATTTGGGCACTGTGTAAAATATGGTTGGCACACACATGCCCAACTTAGTCGCTCATCCCCCGACTGATGCGCGCGCTGGGCTTTTAAAATTCAAAAGCAACTCTCAAAGAGGAATGACAAAAAAACAACCAGTGGTGAGCACTGCAAAGATTCAAACCAATCTTCAACAAAAACGCCGACCACTCAATGCTCATTTAAATACATTCCCAACAAAGTCATCAACCAATTAAAATACAACATCCAAATAAACTAACCAATCAAAACTCTCACACTCCAGAAGAAAAACTAAAGAACCAAACAGTCCTCCTTAACCACATGCTATCACAAAAAAGCCCCCCACTCAATTTTAATATTTAAACTTCCATACATAGGAAGCCCACTGATTGTAATTCTCTTTTACTTTTTGACAGTTGTCATCTGCGAAAGATGGAAAACATACTGATCAGCCAATTTTTTCAGCTGAGGTAGGTGTGTTCTATACTGTCTATAGAAAACTCCATCAGACTATCTTAAGGGACTGGGCATACCTGTCTCACTCGCTCTGCCTTAAGATCCAGACCCACAGGGAATCCTGGGTGAAGGGAGGAGCCCTCATCAAAGTTTAAGAACTCAGAGCTTGGAATGGTTAAACAGGCCCCAGGGAGCAGGCAGAGACTCACCCTTTGCTAAGACCTGCTACATTTAAGGATTGTGAGTTACCTGAAGTTAAGGTGAGCTGCACTGTTTGTTCTTGGTTTGTGTACTGAACAGCCAGAATCTGCTCCTTATTTCTCTTGGCTGATTCCACAACACCAATTGGCCATGTTACCACAAGGCAGTTGTGATGTTTGAATCTCTCTTGGCATGGGAATATCCTTATAGAGTTAAGAAAAAAGCTTACAAAAGTGCAGTTTTGTGATCAAGTTTTATTGCTACAGAAAAAAAGATCATTGACTTAAGATAGGATGGGTACTTCTGTATACTCCTTTTACTCAAAATGTGACTTGGATTATTAAATCCCACTGACCATTTTTGAATGAATTTCCTTTGTTTTCAAAACCTCTATTATTTGCCTATAAATGGGCTAGAAATTTATGTTGATAGTTTAGTTTCTTCTTTTTTTTAATCATTGGATTAGAGGCAGAGTGATTTGGAAGGAGGGCATTGACCATGTGGCATCTATAGTATATGGGCTTTGTCATTTGCACTTACAAAGGTGAATTTTAAAAGCCCAACGTGTGCATTAATTAGGGGATGTGCGACTATGTTGTGCTTGCATGCATCGAGCAAATTGTAAAATATGCTGAGATATGCGCTTATCTCCCGCAGCACGCACATCTCAGAAGTTTTCAAAAAGGGCAGGGTATGGGCATGGTCTGGGGAGGCAGTGGGTGTTTCAGGACGTAAACCTGAGATGTGCGCGTAAATACTTACATGATCCAGCACATGCCAAGGCCCCCTGCCACCTAACTTTCCTTCAGCTATGGATGATGTGTAAGTTAAAATATAAAGAAAAATAGGCAGATATGTGGTGTTTTAAGGATTGGAATTAACTAGGGGGAGTGAAGGCTATTAAAACAGGGGGGTTTGGAAGACCTATCTCTTAACTGGGTGAACTGGGGATGAACTGGTAAAACTGGAAATTACTTTGACATGCGCCCCTTTTACAATCCCCGATTTACACGGTAGAAATGGCATTTGCACGCGCCCACTTAAAATTTGGTGCACATTTGCACATGGCCAGGCTATTTTATAACACGCGTGCAAGTTATAAAATAGCTGCATCCCTGGGCACAGGCTGACAAATGTATGTATATGTGCGCCCGCGTGTCGGTTTCAAAGTTACTATCATTGAGTTTTCACATCCTGTTATCACTAAGCAGTATTCTTTGAGATCTTAACAACTTGTTTGTCATAAAATGTGATTATGTGCCCTTATGGGCTTATATATGTTGGGGAAAATGACACAAACCTTAAAGTTCGTATCACTGAGTATCATCATACCAAGGCACCTTTGGTATAGCACTGGTTCGAGATGCGTCTTTCTCCCCAGGATTTGCGTTTCTATGGTTTACAGCAGCTACCTTTCTATCCTTCTGTAGTAGGTATTCCTAGGCAGCTGCTGTGTTTAGAGCAGAAATTGACTTATCATTTAGATTCTGTTATTCCCCGAGGTTTAAATATTAAAATTGAATGGGGGACTTTTTTGTGACATCAACATGTGGTTACAGAGGACTGTTTGGTTCGTTGGTTTCTTTTCCGGAGTGCGAGTGTTTTGATTGGTTAGTTTATTTAGGTGTTGTATTTTGATTGGTTGATGACTCTGTATAGAAGGTATTTGAATGAGGATTTGGCGGTCGGTGTTTTTAATCGAATGTTGGTTTGAATGTATACTGTACTCGCTGCCAGCTGATTTGTAGCATTCCTGTTTGGAAACTGCTATGTGGTAAGATAGCTTTGATTCTTTTATTTTTTTGGTTGATTGGTGGTTTAATATACTGGTCAATTTTCAAAGGCTTGCGCACGGCAAAATCGAGAGATCTGCGCATGACTCGAACGCTCACCGGTTACGCAGATTTTAAAAGGGCTGCGGCCATGCATGTATCTCCCAGTACGCAGATAAAAAAAGTTTTTTTGAAAAAGGGGCAGGCATGGGCATGATGTGAGCATGGCATGGGCAGCCCAGCAGTGCACCATGAAGTCAGTTACACGCACAAGCGTGCAAGGTTCCCCTACTGCGTAACTTTACTAATTCTATGGATGGCGGGTAAGTCATGAAACAATAAAAACGAAGCTAATCAGTGGGGTTATAAGACTCTGGGCTAATAGGGTAAAAGGGAGGCAAGTTAGGTAGAGTGTTTAAGAAGTTCTCTCCTTTACTGGGGCAAACTGGGAAGGAACTGGGAAAAAAGCCTAATGCGTTGCCGCACATACCTACTAAAATTCCCCCCACTTACACACTTGAGATGGCATTCATGCACATATGCTTGCATCAATATAAAATCGTGCGTGCAGCTGATTTTATAACACACACACTTATACGTGTCCATGTGCATGCACTGGCAAACATGTGCACACGCGTGTGGGTCTTAAACTTTACTTCATAGTGTTTTGCTTTTTCAGAAGATTTCATATATGTGTTCGGGAGTATTTGACTAGATGTACAGGGGATTGTGATGCTGTAGGTTCCTGGACTGCTGGTATTTTGTTTATATTTGATATTTACTCTGCGAGATTGGATGATCCAGCAGTAAGCAACAATGTTAAGATTTCCTCCTGAAGCAGGAATATCCCAAAACATCAGCTGATGTTGGGATTGTGTGTTTATAACCTTTATTTTCAACTATTGATATTTGCTTGATATGGTGGGAAACTGTAAAAAAATTATTTGATTAATTTGGAGGATGTTTGGACAGTTTATTTGCATAAGAAAACACTAAAAAGAATACTCAACACTGAGGATCAGTTTAGTATAATTGGTCTGGAGCGGTGGGTGATTGAGAGGTCCAGGCAGTCTCTGTGTCTTTTGGGTCACATAAGAGATCTAGCACTATTCCCATCTTGCTAACACCTATTCTTAGGGTTTTTATGAATTTTGCTTTGTTTTAGGGTTGAGCTGTCTCTCCTTTTTGGTTATTTGATACGTGGGTAAGTCCTTGTGTTTAATTTATTTGGAATTTAGTTTTTTTGCGTGTTTCTCAACATTTTTTGTTTTCTTCTAGTATACCCCTGAGGCAGCCTTTTGCATGAGGCAAAATATAGGGAGCATTTAATATGAAGCATTATGATTATGAAAGTGTTCAATATGATGGGGACTGATAACAGAGTAAACTTGTGCATGCCTTTGTATCACTGAAAGACACGTGTGTATCGTATTGAAAATCTGTGACACTACAGTGGTGGGGAATTGAAGAGATTTTGTGGCACTAGTGGTTTTGTATTTAGCACTTGAGAAAACTAGTTGTGCTTCTTTTTAGAGTGTATTTGTACAGTGCTGCAATACTCGCGTTTTTTATTTTCATTTTCTTTTATATATTTCTTTAAACTCCTCAATTAAAAGTTGTTTGTATTATATAATTGTGGATTTTTTTTAAGTATTTAGTGACATTGGTTTGTATATTTACCCTTTATATCTGTTTAATTGTACTTCAGGTGGGTTTGTTTCAGTTTAGCTAATTCTATTGATTCCAACACATTCTGGAGTCCATTTTCAAACTGTCCACATTGGAACAAAGCATGTATACATTTTACCTGTGTGTTTTGAACCAATTTTTAAAAGCAAAAGTGCACATGAACTTTCTCTTTGAAACTTGCCATTTAAAACTGGAAAAATATGCATAAGATTTGAAAATGCTATGATGGGGTGTTGGCTGTTGCCAGCCGGGGAGTGGACCCTAGGCTGAGGCGAGATTAGCACTACCTGCGAGAATGATTCGCAGGTCCTAGCCTTTGGTAGGCGGAACTGGGAATGCAGGAACCGGAAAGGCCCTCACCTGAAAGGATGGTGTCCAAACACATCCGAGGTCAGGGGCGAGCTGTGGACAGGCAAAGTCCGGGTGCAATGCAAGGTTGGAGACAGGCAGTAGGCAGGCAGAGTCCAGGGGCAATACGAGGTCAGAGAAAGGCAGCAGGCAGGCAGAGTCCAAGGGCAATCCAAGATCAGGACACAGAAAGGAAGCAGAAGACAGCACAGCAGCAGCTACTCGCAGAGGAGACCTGTTGAAAGGCAAAGCACACTACCGTGGTCCAGGGTTAAAAAGGTGCTGGGCCTAACGTCATTTCCTGGGACTGGGGCACTTCCTGGTCCCGGGTCCCTTTAAGAGGTGGGGAGAGCATCTGAGGACCCGCCTGCGCCTGCATCAGACCTCACCGGAGCCCTGAGCGGAGGCGGAGCCCCAGTCGAGATGCTGGGGGATTGCTGAGGGGGAGTCAGAGGCACCAGTAGGTAGGGACAGTAATCCCCCCTTTTAAGCTCCCTCCCGGGGGTTTGGGTTTCCGGGGGTGGGCCATGTGGAACTGGTAAGAGAGGTTCCTATCTAGTATGTTGGAGGCAAATTCCCACGTATTTTCTTCGGGGCCAAAGCCCCGCCATGATATGAGTTACTCCCAGCGGTTCCAGCGACGATGGACATCCAGAATCTCTTGAACTTCAAAAATCTAATCATCCTCCGTCGAAATCTTGGAGGGTTAAGGTAGCTTGCGAGAGGGCCCAGACAGAATGAGGGGTTTCATCAGGGAGACATGGAAGACGTGGTGTAACTTGAAAGGATGGTAGCAACAGTCAGTAAGAGACTGACCCAATGCGCTGCACAATGGGAAAAGGACCAATATAACGAAGTGCAAATTTCATAGATGGAACCCTAAGGTGGATGTTGCTTGTGCTCATCCAGACTCTCTCCCCGGGGAGAAATCAGGGTGCTGGATGTCTGTGGCAGTTAGCAGTCTTCTTGGCCCGTAAGCTGGCTTTGTAGATCAATTCCTCAGTCTGTTGCCACAGGTTGTGCAGATTGGTGGCTGTCAGCTGGGCGGCAGGGGAGGGTACGGAGAGCGGTAAGGGAAGGGGGGGGGGGGCAAGGGCTGTCTCCCATATACTACCTGGAAGGGAGAGGTGCCAGTGGAGAAACTGATGTGGAATTATGCGAGAATTCCGGCCAAGGAAGGAGGTCTGCCCAATTGTCCTGACAGGTATTGGTAAAAGTCCTTAGGAAGGTTTTAAGGGTACGGTTGAGTCTCTCCATTTGTCCGTTGGCCTGGGGATGGTAGGCACTGGTGAGTCCCAGATAGATATTGAATTTTCGGCAAAGGGATTGCCAGTATATTGCTGTAAATTGTACACCCCGGTCAGAGATGATATGATGGGGAAGTCCGTGTAGATGGAAGACGTGGGAGGTAAACAGGCGTTCCAGTTCTGGTGCAGATGCCAGATGGAAGGCCCGGGAGAGCCACAAAATGAGCCATCTTTGAAAATTGATCAATGACTACCCAGATGACAGTACAGCCACGGGACGTAGGGAGATCCACAATAAAATCAGTATGGTAAGTGTGTCCAGGGCTGTTTGGGGGCAGTCAAAGGTTGCAGAAGTCCCCACGGTCATCCTACGGGTGGCTTGTGTTGGGCGCAGGTGGGGCAAGATTCCACATAGGACTTAACGTTGCATGTCATGGATGGCCACCAGTAGATCCAGTGTGCGGCATTGGCCCGAGTGTCCAGCCACCAGAGAGTCGTGGGCCCACTCCAAGACTTTTTGGCGATGTCTAGTGGGAACCATTGTCTTCCCGGGGGGTACGGGTGAGGTCACGGATAGGAGGATTCAGGCTGGATCTATGATGTATGCTGGTGGATCCAGGGTTTCATCAGCTTCGAAAGAGCGGGAAAGGGCATCTGCCCTGGCATTCTTCTTGGCCGGGCGGTAACGCAGTTCAAAATCAAAGCAGGCAAAAAAAAGTGACCAACGAGGCTGACGGGGATTAAGATGTTGTGCCTGATGCAGGTATTCAAGGTTCTTGTGGTCTGTGAGAATCGTGATTCGGTGACGTGCCCCCTCCAACCAGTGCCGCCACTCTTCCAAGGCTAGTTTAATGGCAAGAAGCTCCTTATCCCCTATGCCATAGTTATGCTCGGTGGAAGTGAACTTGCATGAGAAAAATGAACAAGGTCATAGGATCCCGGAGTCCGCTACTTGGCTTAGCACTGCTCCTACTCCCAGAGAGAAAGCGTCTACTTCAAGAATGAAGGGGCATTCTGGATCAGGGTGCCTGAGACATGGTTCTTGTAAGAAGGCTTGCTTAAGTCTAGAAAAGGCTGAGCATGCTTCAGGCAGCCAGTTTCTGGTGTCAGACCCCTTCCGGGTAAGCGCAGTTAGGGGAGCCACTAGCTGAGAAAAATGAGGAATAAAATGACGATAAAAGTTCGCAAATCCCAAGAATCTTTGGAGGCCCCAGAGGGTAGAGGATTGGGCCCATTCCTGAATGCAGCGAACCTTTTCAGGATCCAAACTGAAGCCTTGGCAGGACACAATGTAGCCCAGGAAGGGCAGACTCTCATGCTCAAATGCACAATTCTCAAATTTGGCATAAAGTTGGTGGGCTCGCAGGTGTTGCAACACTGTCTGAACATGTTGTCGGTGACTTTGAAGGTCACGAGAAAAAATAAGGATGTCATCAAGATAAACGACCACTGAGTTGTATAGGAGATCTCAAAAATTTTCATTCAACATATGCTGGGATACTGTGGGAGTGTTTCATAGGTCAAAGGGCATGACAAGATATTCGTAGTGCCGTCTTGAGTATTAAAGGCAGTCTTCCATTCGTCCCCCGGCCAGATGCGGACAAGGTTGTACGCTCCACGCAGGTCCAGCTTTGAAAAAATCTTGGCAGTCTTGAGGCGATCTAGCAGTTCCATGATGAGTGGCAGGGGTATCTATCCTTCTTAGTAATAGCATTGAGGCCCCGATAATCAATGCACGGCCTTAAGGAGCCATCCTTTTTGATAACAAAGAAGAAACCTGCACCAGCAGGTGAGGTCGGATGAATCCTTTATCGAGATTTTCCTGGATGTATTGGGACATGGCCATGGCTTTAGATGGGAAGAGGGGATACACCCTCCCCCGAGGAGGAAGCATGCCTGGTAGGAGGTTAATAGCGCAATCAAAACTTCGGTGTTCGGTCAAGACCTCCGCTTTACTTTTGGAGAAGACAGATGTGTACTGCAGCGGAAGGCCCAGCGGGGTGGTAACAAAGGGAATAGCTCTCGGAGGATACACGTGTTGCAAACAGGTTTCAAAGCATCGAGAGCCCCAGCTGGCAAGGTGTAGAGTCTTCCAGTCGAGTACCGGGGAATGTTGTTGGAGTCAGGGCAAACCCAACACCATAGGGTGTATCGCCTTGTCCAAGACACAGAAGGAGATCTGCTCCTCATGCAGGAGTCCAGTGCAAAGTCTTGGTCGTGAATCCAATATGCCCCAGCAGGGGCTCTCCATAGATGGAGGAAATGAATAGAGGACAGTCCCAGGCACTGATGGGTAGTTGTAGTTCTTCCACAAGGGCTCTGGTAATGAAGTTCCCCCTGGCCCCTGAGTCCACTAAAGCAAGTGAGGAGAACTCCCATCCATCCTTCAGAATGGTTACTGGGAGAGTCAGTTGTGGGGAGGCATAGGTGCAGCCTAGCAGCGTTTCCCCTCTGGTGACTAGGCTGGTTCGTCTTCTCGACTTCTGGGGGCAAGTGTTCACAACATGTCATCTGCCGGCACAAAACAAACACAGCCCCAGACTGTGCTGGCGAAGTTTCTATTCGGCCGAGATGTGAGTTCTTCCCAGCTGCATAGGTTCATCGGTTTGTCCAGGAGAAGATGCCTCCGTGGCAGCAGGGAGAAGATGACGAAAGAAGGCAGGAATCTGCGTGGGGGACGCAACTCCCAAGCACGTTGTTGAAGATGTCTATCAATTTTCCCTGTGAGGTCAATCAAGGCGTCCAGTGACTCTGGTAACTCTCTCACCGCCAGGCTCATCCTTGATGTATGGTGATAAACCCTCAAGGAAGATTGTCTGCAAGCTGTCTTCATGCCAGTTTAACTCCGATGACAGGGTGCGAAATTCAATGTCGTAGACTATCAAGGGCTGGGTGCCCTGGTGGAGGTGAAGCAGATCCGAGCTCAGTGTGGCTGATCACCCAGGATCCTCAAATGCCTGTCTAAAGGTTCGCAAAAAGAGTTGGATGTCCTGGAGTATTGGGTCAGTTCGTTCCCATAAAGGTGATACCCAGTCAAGTGCCTTGCCATCCAGTAGCAAGATAATAAAGGTAGTTTTGATGGTGTTGGTGGCAAACTGGACTGGTTGTAAAGAAAAGTGCATCAGACACTGATTCAGGAATCCCCGACAGTGTTTGGGATCCCTGGTGTACCTGGGTGGTACCGGCAGATGCAGAGGAGCGGGAGCCACCATCTGAGCTGGGGATCCTGGGACGGGTTGAGCCGTGGCCGTCGTTAGGGTGTCGAGGCTTGCGTTAAGATGATCCATGGTAGCTTCCACCACCTCAAGGCATTGCTGCTGCTGTTGGAGTTTCTGGGCTAATCCGGGAATGGCCCAGAGTCTGGAAATGTCTGCCGGGTCCATGGCCTTGCAAACTGTTGGCTGTTGCCAGCCAGGGAGTGGACCCTAGGCCGAGGCAAGGTTAGCACTACCTGCGAAAATGATTCGCAGGTCCTCGCCATTGGTAGGCGGAACTGGGTATGCAGGAACTGGAAAGGACCTCACCTGAATCGATAGTGTCCAAACACGTCAGAGGTCAGGGGAGAGCAGCGGACAGGCAAAGTCCAGGTGCAATCCAAGGTCGGAGACAGGCAGCAGGCAGGCAGAGTCCGAGGGCAATCAAAGATCAGGGCAAAGACAGGAAGCAGAAGACAGCACAGTGGCAGCTACTCGCAGAGGAGACCTGTTGCAAGGCAAAGCACACTGCCGGGGCCCAGGGTTAAAAAGGTGCTGGGCCTGACGTCATTTCCCGGGACTGGGGCACTTCCTGGTCCCTTTAAAAGGCGGGGCAAGTATCTCAGGACCCGCCCGCACCTGCATCTGACCTTGCTGGAGCCCTGAGCGAAGGAGGAGCCCCGGTCGAGACGCCGGGGGATCGCTGTGGGGGAGCCAGAGGTGCCGGTAGGTAGAGGCGACCGTGTGGCCGGCCCGTGCAATATGGGGGATATAAATTCTGAGGTACACTTCACCTATACTAAGGACACTAGCCTCTGCTTATGCTTACAAGACTCCTCTATGGTGTTCCCTTTTGGGCTGGGAAGAAACGCATATGTGCCTAAAGGGATTGAGGAGCCTGGTATCCAATTGCTTCCTTTGCAACTTGTGCTACCAAGTACAGGTACCTGTACCCTGCATGTTCTAGTTTTGCTGTGTGTCTGCAGGGGACAGAGGGAAGCCAGCACACATCGGATTAACTTGCAAGATAAGTGAATGGAACACTACGGAATACAGGCAGGCTCCCAAAGCAATGCTGACTTTGATGGACCAATGGGAGCTTGTCTGATGTTCCAGCACCAGTGAGATTTGCACCTCCTGATGCTATCTCCCTGTGGATGTTTGCAAAGCAGTTACAGCATGCCAAAATTATATCAGAGCTAAGCAGGCTGATGGAGAAGGGCCCAAATTATTAGATACAGAGAGAAAGAGAATTAACCCCTGTTATCACTGGCAGGACCTTGGGTAATCAAGGGATTACAGTAGGTGAATTTCAGCATTTTCCAGAGAGCAGGACAGCATGATAGGAGGAGGCATAAAGATTGAAAAGGTTCCTGCTGAAGTTTGCAAGGATTGAGTCACCTTCTGGCAAATACTGCAGGGAAGCAAGCTGTGGAATCAACAGAGTAGGAGGCTCATGATACATGAATTACTGTACATCTGGATAATTTGCCTCAGAGAAGTGTGGTTGAAGATATTGTGAAGAAGAACCACACTTTTAAATAGAGGGTTCTGGGATAGTGAGTACTTTCACAATCCCTGGCTATCAGGGTGGAGGATTTTTCTTCAGGACTGAGTACTGTTAACTTTGGGAGATATGATATAGGGGTCGATGTAATAAAACCTGCACTAAAATTGAGCTAGATTTTAGAGCAGGTTTTATTTAATGTATGCATTAAAAAATGCAGTCCCTGCAGGATGCAAATAGACCAGGAGTAAAAGTAAAAGCACAATAAAATGAAAATACATATTTTGACTCATAGCCCGTTTGCAAACAAATCTGCACAAAAAATATTAAAATAAATAAAAACAAAGTCAAACAACCTCCCTGAGTAGAGCTCCCTCCCTCCTGCTGGGTATGATCAGGCCTGGCCGGGTGAGCAGATCCACCTGGCAAGTCCTCCCTCCCCAGCATGCTGAACCCCCTCTCTCATACCTATAAAAAAGTTGGGCCAGGTCAGGTTGGCTCTAGTCAGGGCCCAGGTCACGGTCAGGAACAGTCCTCCTCCTCCTCCCAGCCCCTTCCCTCTCTCCTTAAAGAATTAAATTAGCGAATGGAACTCCAAGCCCTCCAAATCTCCCTCCCCGACCTGGGAACTGCCAGAGAAGACCTTACTTCCTCCAGCAGGGTTGTCCCCTCACTGGCAGTCCCCTCTACTATCACATGTCAGTGAAAGGATCAATCCCCTTTCAGAATTCTGAAGGGACAGCCTTCTGGAAGGGGACTGGGTCCTTTCACTGACATGTGATACTGGAGGGACCAATTGGCAAACAGAAAAGAAGTGAATAAAGTACTCTAATATTAAGTGTATTGTATTAATTTATTCATTCCTTCACTGACTGGCGATTGGTCCCTCCCCATCACATGTCAGTGAAAGGACCAATAACTTTCTATAAAGCTGTCTTTTCAGAATTTTGAGACAGTATTGGTCCCTTCACTGGCATGTGAGAATGAAGGGACCAATTGGCTGCTAGTGAAGGAACAGCCCAACTGGAGAAGGTAAGATCTTCTCCGGCAGAGCTTCCCAGCTGAGGGTAGGGAGTGTTGGGAGGGCTTAGAGTTCCGCTGGGCATGATTTAATTCTTTAAGGGGAGAGGCAGGGGGCTGGGAGGACTCACACCCATACCAGATCTAACCTAATCCAGCCCTGGACATACCTGGACCCTCTCCTGCCTGGCCCAACTTATTTATAGGTGAGAGGGAGGGGATTCGGTCTGCTGAGGAAGGATGGAGGACTTGCCGGGCTGGCCTGAGTGGGTCCTCTTTACCACGAGAAGTTTATCTCCTGCCTCTGACCAAGCATTAAAGTTCTTGTGGTACAAAGAGACGTGCTGGGCAGCCTCCCCACTAGGGCGCCTCCTTGTATTGCACAGTAACACCTAATAAGGCTTATTACCTTGAAATTAGCATGAGAAGCGCTAAACTTGCTGTGGGTTTTAGAGTGGGTTTTTCCTATAAACACTAAAACCCCTATTACATACCGGGGGTTAGGTTAGAGCTGAAAAACACATGCTAAAAGAGGAGTTAAAACCCGCATTGGCCCCATTCTCAGTAATCAACAGAGATCTGCAAATATCTGCTTCACGTGTGCACACTGAAACTGGCAAAAGATTTATCAAAAACATTAATTTTGATACAAAGGGAATCTTGTTTAATCTTATGAGGGAGAACTTTGAAGGGATGGCAGATCTTTCCCCACCCTTCCCTGTGTTCCTGTAAAACTGGTGGTGGAGCAGGGGATAAACGCCTGCCCTTTATACTTAATAATTTTTCCATCTGTTAGAGTAAATTGTTCAATGTCATTTCTAAGATACCAAATTGCTGAAATTTTCAGTCTGTGTATCTTTTATTGTGTTTAACAGTGCTTTCTTGTAAGTTTTTTATTTTCACTTACCCTCTATAAATAAAATTGTTCAAGAAACTTTCATGCTGTGTGATCTCTGTGGGTTGATTAACCGCGTGGTCTGGGGTTGCATTGCTGCCTAGGAATTCGTTGAGGAGCACTGTCCTGGGGCTGCTTGGAGACCCCCCATCTCACTCTCCACCGGGTTTTTGTACCCAACTCTTAGAGGTGAATTTTAAAAGTCTGATGCATACATTTTATTAGGGGATGCGCAAAGAAGTTGGGCTTGTGGGTGCCAAAGCAGATTTTATAAGCCGCCGAGATACGCGTGTATCTCCCGCAGCGCGCACATCTCAAAATTTTTAAAAAGAAGACAGGGGATGGGCACGTCAGGTCATGAACCTAAGATATGCGCATAAATACTGACCCACATCGAGGCCTTATGCTGCATAAACTTTACTTCTGCAATGGATGCCGTGTAAGTTAAAATTTAAAGAAAACCAGCCACATCTGCGGGGTTTGAAGGCTATCAAACCGGGAGGGCTTGGAGGATCTCTCTCTTAAATGGGCAAACTGGGGACGAACTGGTAAAACTAGGAATGGTGTAGGACACGTTTTTAAAATTTCCCGATTTACGAGGTAGAAGTGGGATTTGCGTGCACATGTGCGTGCCCACTTAAAATTTGTCACACGTGCGCACAGCCAGGCTATTTTATAACATGCACACAAATGTGCACGTGTGTTATAAAATGGCCATGTACCTGGGCGCAGGCCAACATGTGCGCGAAAATGTACACCCGCACGCTAGTTTGAAAGTTACTGTCTTACTCTATTTTTCCATTTCAGTCACTGGGGTCAGGGTGTTTATATCTTCTAGGGTGATACCCTCTTTCCTGAGAATCTAAAGACCTCGGGGGAGGGGGGGGGAGCTCATAGCTATTTATGTGTATACCTTTCCTCTCCAGGTCTAAGCACACTCCAAGAATGCTTCTTCTCAGCATGTCTAAAAGAACACACGAATGCCGCTTCGAGGGAGGAAATTTTTACACAGCTAACAAGGGTAAAATGTTTTTTACCTGAGTAAATCGATTTGAAAATTGCTCTCTTAAAAATATAGGTGTCTACTGCTGATTTAAAAATGATGCTGTTGGACTGGTGCTCATAGAAATGTATTTCTGATGGCTCAACGTTTGCTGACCTTTAACTGATATTTTTAATCTGCAGCACTGATTTTCCCCTAAAATAAAAAATTCTCTCTGAAATATATATGCATATTTTATTAATACTTATGGTGTCCTTCATAACGATGCACAGGATTTTTGTTAGGGTTTATAATGTACAAAAAGACACAACTACCAGAATATTAGTATCAGATCTGGAGCACAGGAAGGAAAACTGGCAGCAACTAAAAGCAGAAGCTTAGAATGCAGAAGAGGTGGTGAAAGGACTTGTTAAATAAGTTAAATATAAACATAGATCCTTAAAATTAGCCATACTCCATCTGAGGGCTCAGATGACTCCATTTTTTCATGGCTAATTTCAATAGAATGTTTTTCTTGTATTTAACAAGATTTTTATGGATCTTCAATTACACCCAATTCACAACACATAGTTAAGTGTGAAAGAGTGATATATATCTAGTAGTGATATCAAAATAAGTAGTAGCGATAAAACCCAAGCTTTTAAAGCAGTATTCCATATGGGTTCAATTCACTCAAATGATTTTTGGCATCCACAGAGTGAACAGCAGAATATATTTGAATTTTGACATAAAATTAGTGTGACAAAGGCAGCAGAATAATTCATGGGAAGTATGTCAGCCACAGACTGCAAGAAGCTGTTTTTCCTGGATGAAATTCCACTCCATATTTTAGAAGTCTCTGCCAGCATGCACGCCACAGGTTCTCTCTATCACTCGCTAATTAGAAGCATCTGTAGTCTACAAGGATAAAGCTTAAAAACAGTTCAATCACTGGTCAAACTGAAGAGCTGCCAAACAGGAAGCTGCTGCCATAAACTTGTAAGCTGGCTACAGGAAAGCTGGTAATCCCGAATAGCTGGGGAGGTGAAGTAACATAGTTAATGACAGCAGATGAAGACTAAAATGGTCCATCCAGTCTGCTCAGGTAGTTGCTTAGGGTAATAACTGCCACTCGGTGCAGTTTACTCCTGTGCCTTTTGTTAAATGTAGTTACTACTGACATGTAAACTTTGGGTTTAACAGAGATTACCCCATTTCTTCATTCCTATCCTCTAGTCACTAGTGATTCTCTGTGCTTATTCCATGCCCTTATGAATTCCATTACTGTTCTTGCTAGATATCCAGTTTTTATTGTAAGCGTAACATGGAACATAGTCTGCACTGCTATCGAGATAGAAGGCTGCTGTTTAGGGCATTGGTAGTGGACTAAACTGACTCGTTTCATAACATATTTCAGCCTATGTCTTGTTTGGTTATCTGTTATCTGAGTGTAAGCTTGGGACCCACAAAATGGCACACAGTATGACCCATGTAGGAAATTGCTACAGTAAAGATCCAAGTTAAAAATAAATTGTCACAACCTGAAAAAGGCATTAATCCAGTGTATCGTCACCTTAGTCTTGTAGAAGTTACACGCGCCGGCCCAGCAGCCCTGCAGAGGCCTCTGGCCATGCCCCTTCCCCGCCCATTTTTTCAAGCCCTGGGATTTACACGCGTCCCGGAGCTTTACGTGCACCGCCGGGCCTTTTGAAAATAGGTCTGGCGCGTGTAGGGCTTTTAAAATCTGTCCCATAGAAATGACGGCAGAAAAAGACCAAATGGCCCATCCAGTCTGCCCAGCAAGCTCCCACACTTATATTCCCATGCTTATCTGTTTCACCGACCACCAAGTTCAGGGCCCTTTTTTAGTAACTGTTTGATTCGAATTTCCTGCCACCCCCTGCCGTTGATGCAGAGAGTAATGTTGGAGTTGCATCAAAGGTAAATCATAAGGCTTAATGGTTAAGGGTAGTAACTGCAGCATCAAGCAAGTTACCCCAATGCTTGTTTACCCAAATTGCACAGATCAATGCCTTGTTGGATGTTGTCTGAATGTAAATCCTCTTTTCCACATTTCTCCCTGCTGTTGAAGCAGAGAGCAATGCTGTATATGCATTCAAAGTGAAGTATCAGGCTTAATTGGTTTAGGGTAGTAACCGGCGCAATAAGCAAGCTACCCCCACGGTTGTTTACCCAGACTGTGTAGTTCAGTCCTTGTTGGATGTTGTCTGAATGCAAATCCTCTTTTCTACATTTCCCCTTGCCATTGATACAGTGAGCAATGTTGGAGTTGCATTAACCATATGAAGGCTTATTGAGTAAGGGTAGTAATCACCAGGTAGTAGCCATCACCATTTCAGCAAGCCACCCCCTTGGCTCTTCTCTTCATTCCCATCCTCTAGCCTTTATGGATCTACAGTGTTTATCCCATGCCCCTTTGAATTTCTTCACCACTTCCTCCGGAAGGGCATTCCAGGCATCCACCTACCTCTCCGTGAAGAAATACTTCCTGACATTGGTTCTAAGTCTTCCTCCCTGGAGTTTCAAATCGTGACCCCTAGGTTCTACAGATTTCTTTCCAATGGAAAAGGTTTGTTGTTGACCATGGATCATTAAACCTTTCAAGTATCTGAAAGTCTGTATCATATCACCCCTGCTCCTCCTCTCCTTCAGGGTGTACATATTTAGGTTCTTCAATCTCTCCTCATAAGTCATTTTATATAGACCCTCCACCTTTTTGGTCATCTGTTTCTGGACCGCCCCCATCCTGTCTCTGTCCCTTTGGAGATACGGTCTCCAGAACTGAACACAGTACTCCAGGTAAGATCTCACCAAGGCCCTGTACAAGGGGATCATCACTTCCTTTCTCTTACTAGATATTCCTCTCTCTATGCAGTCCAGCACTCTACTAGCTTTAGTTATCGCCTTGTCAAATTGTTTCACCGACTTCAGATGGTTAGACACTATCACCCCAAGGTCTCTCTCCTGCTCCATGCACATCAGCACTTCACTCCCATCAAATACAGTTCTTTTGCATTTCCACACCCCATATGCAAGACTCTGCACTTCTTGGCATTGAATCTCAGCTGCCATATCTTTGACCACTCTTCCAGCTTCCTTAAATCCCATCTCATTCTCTCCACTCCTTTCGGTATGTCCACTCTGTTGCAGATCTTAGTATCATCCGCAAAAAGACAAACCTTACCTTCTATCCTGTCCGCAATGTCGCTCACAAAGATATTGAACAGGACCGGTCCCAACACTGACACTTCCTCTCCTCTCACTCTTGCTGCAAAAGTTTGTAGTCTTTATATCCTGCTGTATAACTTGTTTTAAGTTTTCATTTTGTTTTACCTAGGGATTTCAATGTGGTAATAAAAAAGGATCAGTGGAAAAATGACTTTTCCCCTGATTTTTTTTCCTGTTCTAACAAAGTAATTTTTTTCCACTGATTTTTTTTTTATCACGTTGAAATTCCTAAGCAAAATAAATAAAAATGAAGGTCTCTATGTATAATCTAGTGAAACACATCCACTTAGAGACTGTTTTCAGACAATTATATTACTTCAGCAAGGCGCCATTTTTATGGGGACCAAAAAAAAATTAAACTTACCTAATAATTTTCTTTCCTTTATATTTGCTACACCAGTCCAGAATGCTTGGGTTTCGTCCCACATTCATTTAATGGAGGCAGAGTTCTTTTGGTTTTGTTTTTTTTTAATGATATCACCACTATCCTATATAGCAGCCAGGCTTGTTCCATTTTCCTAATAGAAGTATTGTAGTTTTAATACCTGGTGTAATATTTTCAGTGTTGCCTTTTCTTCGGTGGTTACTGTTTGAGTGCTGGAAGTTGGTGCTGTTCTGGTATGTGAAGTTTACTATTTATATAATTTATGTTCAGAGAGAGTACTCTTATTTTTCCCTTGTGTCATATGGGGACTTTTTTACATTATTTGCGCTGTAGATTGTAATGAGAAATGTGTCACGCATGTGAGAACCATCTGTCAGGTGTGACCCGACTGAAAAAAGGTTGAAAACCATTGCTATATACTAACTGTGGAACCTTAAGAATTCAGTATATTACTGTCAAACCTTCCAATTTATTTTTTTTTTTAATATATAAACTGTGAATTTACAACATTAGGATTTAAACTAGAAGAAAGCGTTCTCTAGGAAACTTTCAGGGTCATTTATCAAATTGTGTTAGGGCCATAATGCCCGCAATGATTAATGCATCGCGAGATGCGTATACAAAATTTTAAGTTTTTCCCAAATGGGAGGAGTTTGGGTGGAGTTAGGGAGGAGTAAATTAAAATGAGGGGTGCTTAGCATTGCGTGGGATAGCATAACACAAGTAATTGTGGGTTTTAATGCCAGAAATAACTACACCTTTTTCCATAGCGTTATGCTGTGTGATATGCCCAAAACGGGAATTGCGCTAAAAATCGCAAATCCTGTTTCGGGAGAGAGAGAGAGAGAGAGAGAGAGAGAGACACATTAGTCAACTTTTTATACCACTGTAGGAGGGGCAAGTAGAAACTTGGGGTGAGGTTTTGGTGGTGGCCTAGGTTTTGGGGGGCAGTTTTACCTGCACAGTCAGAGGTACAAACAGCACAGTAGACATCAGTGAATATTTTATGTGATTTGGAGTGATGAAAGGTACACAAAGATGAAATTTGTATAACGTATTCTCGACCTAGTTTGATCCACTCTCTACCTAGCTGTTATCAAGCTAGGTCGAGAGTACATTGTGCAAATCCCATCTTTTGTACCTTTCACCACTCCAAATCACATCAAATCTTCACTGGTGTACTATGCTGTTCGTACCTCTGTCTGCACATGTAAAAGTGCCCCCCAAAACCTAGGCCACCACAAAACCTCACCCCGAGTTACTAGCTGCCCCTCCTACAGTGGTATAAATAGTTAACTCACATCACAGACTCTCTTATAAGTAATCTCAAAAATTACCCTAACCATGCCCCTTTTCTTTTTATCGCGGGAGCTATTCTTGCGATTTTATAGCAAAATGATAAATCTAGGTCTTTATTTTTAATTTTAGGGTGGGTTTCTGGATTGGTATAGCAAAAATAAAGGAAACAAAATTAGAAAGTAAGTTTAATTTTTTCTTCCTTGTCTTTCTGTTACAAAAAATTCTGCTTGGGAATTACCAAAGCTTAATTAAAATGGGTGGATAGATGTTAAAATCTGCTCTTAAAGCACTTGCACTATATGCTGTGTCCTCTTTTGTAAATACATCTAATCTGTAATGCTTACTAAAAGTATGCAAAGACGACCAGGTGGCTGCCTTGAAAATATCCACTGGATTGACAGTATTTACTTCTGCCCAGGATGAAAAATGTGCTCTTAAAGAATGTGCCTTAATCAGCCCTGGAACTTTCTTTCCCTTTAATATGTAAGCTGAAGTTACTGTTTCTTTGAGCCATCTTGCAATGGTTCCCTTTGATGCTGCTTCTCCTTTGCGTTGTTCTGCAAAAAACTATCTGTTCTTCTGAAAGGATTAGTTATTTCTAAATAGTTTATTAACTCTCTTTGGATGCAAAGCATTTCATGATTTTTCCTATTCTTTGATAATCCTTATCTGAAAAAGATGGTAAATTAATTTTCTGATTTAAGTGGAACTGTGAGATAATCCCCATCATTTTTTCAGCTATGAGCAGTGGGAAAGATTTTGTATTTTTGGACCTTCTCCTTGCTTTAACCTCGCCTTTTTGTGAGAGTTTTGTATGGAATATAGTTATCCCCATGAGCATGCTCAGAGTCAGAGGGCAGTTGATAAGGGAACGAGAGAGGGTATGGAGTTTCTGTGGAAATCCCTGTCTAAGCCCCTGGAACCTGGAGAAGAGAGGGAAGGAGATGGATGAAGATAAGAGTTTGAAATCCCCTCAGAGTCTCAAGTCAATTATTCAAAAGAAGGAAAGATGACTAGAGAGAGAGAAGTTGGAGTGGAATTTAATGTATGGTCATAGCCTCACCCCTTGGGATTTCCATTGGAAGATAAGAAGTTTGCATTGAACCTGAAGAAGATTTTAGGGAGGTCCATATTCAAAAGCCATTTAGACAGATAACGTAATATTTATCTGTCTAAATGGCTTGCCTGGCTATCTTCAGCCCTTATCCAACTAAATTCTAGCCGGATAAAACAGGGGCATTCTGGGGAAGAACGGAGTTAGCCGCATATGTTAACCAGCTAACTTTGATATTTGGAGTTAGCCAGTTACCTTCTGCGGTTAACTCTGGTTGGGCCGAAGGGCTGGCCTAAAGTTAACCAGTTATACATAACTGGATAATTTAAAGAAAACCGGGTATATTCAGCAGTGTAACCGTGCCACTGAATATACCCTACTAGTTAACCGGTTATGTATAACTGGATAACTAGCATAGCCACAGAGCAGCTGAATATTAACCCAAGGATTTTCACTTGACCAGTCTGAAAGGAAAAGTTTCCCTCTGAATTTTGAAGGGCTGAGTCACTGATCTTTCTGCCCAAGCTGCAATGGAAAAGCAAGGGTAAAGAGATTGAGAGAGACTGTGATAATTGTGGGCTCTATTTTTTTAATGTGGCATTTTCTAGTTTTCCAGGTTTATTCTGGATTGCCCAGTACCCTAACTCTCCAATGGGAAGGGATTGTTAATCCTGGATGGTAGTGGGGCAACAGAGGATAGACCAAGAGGAACAAGGCTATAGAAACCATTATTTTGGACTATTACGATTTTTATGCTGTTTGATGTTTCCATACTAGTTGGGACAAAGTAGACTCTGCCTTCTTTTTTACCACCAATGGAGAACGGATGGTGAATGGATGGCTACTGGATGCTGTCCCTTGTGTTTGACTTGTGTTATGTTTGCCGGCTCGCAAGCTACCCCTGCAAGCCAGCAAATGTAACACCTTAGGCCACAGATGGCCTCTCTGCTTCACAACAGGGACACCGCTGCCATGATGCTTGTGGGGCTTCCCCTAGGTGCGCACATCGCGTGCGCCTAACTTTAAAGACCCCACAGTGGGAACCACTTCGGCTGGTGCAGAGAAATGATATTGCATGGCTGGGTATATAAACCCCAACTATGCAAAAGACCAATGACTCAGCAATAGGTCGCCTGCATCCTGCAGTGAGAGTTGCTGATCCGGAGTTCTTGTTCCTGCGTTCCTGATTCTGCCTTCCAGCCCTGTTATCTTCATCCTTCCCAGAGTTCTCCTTGCCAACCCTCAGACCAAATACCAGATTTGCCTGAACTCTGACCATCCTCGCCAACTGCCTGCCATTGATATCAACCCGAACTCCAATTATCCTTGCCAGCTGCCTGCCATTAACCTCGGCCTAGACTTTGCCCATTCTCGCCAGCCACCTGCCTCTGACCCTAGCCTGGACCTTGACCATCCTCGACTATCTCCCGCCTCTGACCCTAGTCATGTCTGGGACCTATGTCTGTATCAACTCCCACGAGACTTACATCTAAGCCCTGCTGGCCCCCAGAACTCAAGGGCTCAATCCAAGGGGAAAGGTAAAGGTGAAGCTCTACAACAGTCTCCAACCAGCCTAGTCCCATCAGTTGTCGGGAAGGACCTACAGGGCTTTCCCTGTAGGTTGAGTCAACCTCCCCACAGCAACAAGTGTGCACCAACCTTACAGCTTGTTTTGCTGTAGTTTCTGTGGTCATCCCTACACCTAAGTTGTACCCTGGAGTACAAAGTCTTGGAGCATGGGAGTTTTCCTCAAATACACCTAGGGCCCTGGAAGTTTACCTGCCCCCCACTGCTGGACAAACCCTGGCAAATGTAGCTCCCCAGATACTCCCCAGAAAAAAATAACTGGAGTAACAGTCACGGAGCTGTGTTAAAACTTAAAAATGGATCTCTGCATGAGAGGCTTTGAGTCTCAAATATTTGTCTAGCAGAAGTTATGGGTACCAAAAATATTGTCTGATTGATGCTTTCTTTAAAGGCTCAGATAGAGATCTAATTAGACTTTCAGAACCAAATTCAGGTTCCACTGTGGAATAACTGGTTTAAAAGGACATTGGATCTTTACTCCTTTTGAAAATCTTGATACATCAGGATGTGAACCTATTGAAAGACCTTTAATCCTTCTTCTATAACATGATAAAGCTATTTCTACTTTCAGGGAGTTGTGCGCAAGACCTTTACCTAAACCTTTCTGCAAAAAGTCTAAAATTTCTGGAATCTGAGATTTCTTTGCAGAAAGCTTCAAAACAACACCTTACCCTTATGTTTGACAAAGGTGTTCAATATTTTCTAGCTTTTAATGAAATGGAAATCACTGAAGGAGAATATCCTTTTGCTAATAGTTTCTTCCTCTCAAGAGCCATGCTGTAAGACAAAATGGAGCTGGATCTTCCATTACTATTTGGCCCTGACTGAGCATATTCATGAGCCCTTGAAACCAGTGGAATCCAGGTTCTTTGTGGTGAGAGAAAAAGCACTGTAATTGGAATTCTTGTGCATTGACATCAAGTCTATTTCTGGCATTCTCCATCTAGCAACAATCAGGTGGAAGGCTTTGTTGCTCATCTCCCACTGTCCTGTAACTAGGCGATGTTTGTTCAAGTGGTTGGCCATCTGATTTTCCTTGCCTGCAATATGCAGAGCTGAAATCATAGAAATATAGACAATGACGGCAGAAAAGGACCAACTGGTCCATCCAGTCTGCCCAGCAAGCATCTGCTGTGTAGCATCCGCCATGCCATACAGGTCACCTCCATATTTAGTTTCCCAAACCTTCAAAGTCAGGGCCCTTGCTGGTTGCTGTCAGAGTCCAATTTCCCATTCCCTCTTGCCATTGAAGCAGAGCGCAATGTTGGAGTTGCATCAGAAGTATCAGGCTTATTAGTTAAGGGTAGTAACCGCCACACCAGCAAGTTACCCCCCATGTATTCTTTTCTTCATTTCCTTCCCTCTAACCTTTAGGAATCCACAGCGTTTATCCTGTGCCCCTTTGTAATCTTTCACTGATTTAGTCTTCACCATCTTCTCCGGAAGGGCATTCCAGGCATCCACAACCCTCTCCATGAAGAAATATTTCCTGATGTTGGTTCTGAGTCTACCCCCTGGAGTTTCATTACTTGAGCCCCTAGTTCTATTGATTTCTTTCCAACAGAAAAGGTTTGTCAATTGTGCATCATTAAAACCTTTCAGGTATCTGAAGGTCTGCATCCTATCCCCCCTTCACCTCCTCTCTTCCAGGGTATACTATTTAAGACCTTCCGTCTCTCTTCATAAGTCAATTGATGGTGATCCCCCACCATTTTTGTCACTCTTCTATGGACCACCTCCATCCTGTCTCTGTCCCTTTTGAGATACGGTTTCCCTAACTGAACACAATACTCCAGGGGAGGCCTCACCAATGACCTGTACAAGTGGATTATCACCTCCTTTTTCTTACTGGTTATTCCTCTTTCTATGCAGCCCAGCATTCTTCTGGCTTTAGCTATCGCCTTGTCACATTGCTTCGCCATTGTCAGATTGCTAGACACTATCACCCTAAGATCCCTCTCCTGCTCCGTGCGTAACAGCTCTTCACCCCCTATCACATATAGCTCTTTTGGATTATTACACAGCAGATGTATGACTCTGCACTTCTTGGCATTGAATTCCAGCTGCCATATATTCGACCACCGTTCAATCTTTCTTAAATCGCGTCTCATTCTCTCTACTCCTTCCGGCATGTCCACTGTGTTGCAGATCTTAGTATCATCCACAAATAGACAAACTTTACCTTCTATCCCTTCCGCAATGTCGCTCATAAAGATATTGAACAGGACCGATCCCAACACAGATCCTTGCGGCACTATTGCAAATTGGCTTCTCCTAAGAAAAAAAGCTGATTTTTCTCCTCTGAAACTCCTAGACTTCTTGTCTCTCCTTGTGTGTTTATGTATTTGGCCACTGTTGCATTGTCGTAATGTACCTTAACCACCATGCCTTGCAGAAGTGGCTGGAAATGTTCTAAATCTACCAAATCACTCTTGTTTCTAGTCTATTGATTGACCAGGCAGCCTTTCTTTGAGACCATTCTCCTTGAATATATTGAAATTGACAATGGTACCTCCAACTTGTTGAACATGCATCTGTTCTCACATTTATCCAGGACAGTGATTCCAAACTTAGTACCCTCATTAAATTTGTCTTGTTTGACCACCACCAGTGATTTCCTGATGGAATGAGGAAGTGACAGTTGATGAAAGTAATTTTGATGTTGTAGTTTCCAATGCCTTAATAAGTAACTTTATAAAAGTCTCATGTGTGCTCTTACCCAAGGAACCAACTCTATGGTGGCCGCCATTGATCCTAATATGTGGAGGTAATCCCTCTGCTACTGGGATATGAATGTATGCTTTTTTTAAATATAGAGAGGAGAGAAATTTTCCCTTCTGGATTGAAAGAATAACTGAATGTAGAGTTTCCACTGGGACAAGAAGGATATTTAAACTCTTCTCACACATTTAGATCTAGAATTGGGTAATGAAACCTGTCTTTCTTTGGAATTATAAATAAAATGGGTAACAACCTAGCCTTTTGTCCTGAAGGGGTACAAGGCATATAGCCTGGAACGTCAATAACTTGACTAAAGTTTCCTGTACTGCTCTCTTCTTCTCCTGAGTTGCACAAGATGATTCCATGAATATCTCTTTTATTGTTCTTGCTCTCTCAAAGGCATAACCATTCTTTATAATATCTAAGACCCCATTGTTCCAATGTTATGTGGATCCACTCTGAAATATTTCTGGAGGTGCCTTCTATTGGCAGAATCGGAGAGTGGGTCCCTAAGCATCATTGCTGACTATTACTTGTTGTGGAAGGCCTGATGCTATTAGGTCTTGATTTTCTTGCTCCTCAAATGACTGATTTCTTACTCTCATTCTATAATTTTGAGATGGTGTCTATAAGGTGTCATTATAAGGCCTAAAAGACAATTTGACCTAGTCCTCTGGAAGCCGTTCAGGCTTTCACTCTCCAAATGTCTTTACCAAACTTTTCTAAATCTTCTCTAAATAGCTTTCTGCCTTTAAAAGGTAACTTGCAAAGATGTATCTTTGACCAGGAATCTGCGGCCCAGTATCTCAGCCATAAAAGATGCCTTGTGCCTACAGAAAAACACATGGCTTTTGAAGATATGCTATTAAATTGTACAAGCCATCCGCCAAGTAAGCTGAAGCTGACTAGACTAGCAGTCTCAATTGCTCAGGGAGCAGTTGAAGTCATCTTAATAGAACTCTTGAGACATAGCTCATACATATTACATTCTTCATAGAGGAGCTAATGGAAGAAAAATATTCTTCAAAACAATTTCTATTTTCTTGTCCTGTGGGTTTTTTTTTTTAAGGGAAACTCTTCCTTCTTCAGGAATAGTTGTTTTTCTTATAACGGCAGAGACTAGCGCATCCACTCTAGGGATTTGAAAGAGGCAAACTTCTTTGGGAAGTGGATAAAGTTTTGAATAATGCTTAAAACATTTCAAACCAGCTATCAGGAGATTCCCACTCAGAAATCACTATTGATTCAGTTTCTGAATGTAGTGGAAAAGAACTGGATGGCTTTTGAATGCCTTTAAGCATGTGATTCCAATCAGGACATTCTTCTGATTTTATCTTAGTGAGTCTTAGGCTGAAGTGACCTGCAATATTAAATTATAGATTTCTTCTTTATGAAAAAGACAAATTACTGCATCTTCTTCCCCATCACAGAATACTACACCCTCTTCAAGGAAGTTTAGCTCACTTTCTTTTAGACTCTCTATGATCTATTCTTTGGAAGGTCAATATTAGTCCTCAAAGACCAGCACATTCTGTGAAACTTGTTTCAGGGTGCCAATGTATATTTTCAGTGTTGTTGTTTGGCTGGAGATCTGGCTGCTTTTGAAGTGCAGAGAAAGGTGAATATAAAAATTCTGACGAAAAAGAATTTGATATCTGGAATCTAGGACCTGGGAGAGCTGATATTGTCTTTTCTGTCTCTGTATCAATGCTTTGTGTAGCTTTTAAACCTGCCAGCACCGAAAGCAAGATGACTGCCATGGCGGTATTAATGGCTCTTTTAGAGCCTTACATTGTTCTTGTAACTGATTTCTTTTAGGTGTTTAGTGGCAGGATGTAAATCTTTAGCTCCTTTCTTTGATTTAAGAGTTGTCTTCAGTTTCTCATTCTTATCGCTTCCGTTTTGATTGCAAAAAGTGCAGTATTTGCTGCTTAGGTTAACAGCACTGCCAATGCTGAGAATGCACTTAAAAATAATTGATCTGCAATCAGTGAATTGTCACTGCTTCCACAAATTTAACATTAGAGAGGACCTGGTGGCCTATCTTAACGTTTTCTCTGATGTGGTGGGCTGCTTTGCTTTTTTTTTTTTGCTGCTTACAGTATGAAGTTTCTTGTCAACATCAGTAAAGTAGGCAAGCTCAGCTTTCTCTTTGCAGAGGAAGGAGAACTTCTAGCCGAAGCATATTTCTTTTGGCCCTCTGCTCTAAATAAACTGCTGCTTAGACAATTCAACCTATGCTTCTGCTGAGAGGGGAAGAAGCTTAGAATTTCCTTATGGAAGCTTGCTTCATCAACTCTTAGGCTAGAGCATAACCCTAGACAGGGCTAGCGCATCCACTAGGTAAAACTAGGTGGTCACGTAGGGTGCCAACCATTAGGGGGCAGCATAGAGCAGCCATGTGGAGTATCAAGCGGAGCCCATCTCACTCACAGCTGAGAGGAGAAGAGACTCAGTGGGCTGCGAGTGGAGCCCCTCCCATTCTCAGCCAAGAGAAGACCCGGCAACCGCGAGTGGCGCCCATCCTGCTAGAAGCCGAAAGAAGAGACTCGGTGGGCCACAAGCGATGCCCATCCCGCTGGCAGCTGAGAGAAGCAGACTCAGCAGGCTGCAAGCAGCACCTCTGTGTGTGTCTATGAGATAGACATAGAGAGCCTGTGTGAGGGAGTGAGGGTGCATATGTGTGTGTGTGATAGAGAGGGAACTTGTGTGAAGGGGCATGTGTGTGCAAGAGACAGATAGTATCTGTATAAGGGGGTATATGAGAGAAAGAGAGAGAGGGCTCCTTTATGAGGAAATGTATGAGAGAGAGAGGGAGCTTGTATGAGGGTGTATGTGTAGGTGGGTGAGAGGGATTGTGTGTCTAGGAGAGAGTGATAGTGTTAGTGAGAGGGAAGGAGCCTGTGTGTGTGAATGAGACAAGTAATCTAAGTGTGTGTGTGTGTGTGTGTGAGAGAAGGAGCCTGTCTGAATGAATAAGGGCATGTGATTGTATGGGAGAGAGGGTGTGAGAGCAAGAGAGCATATGTGTGAATGTGTGTGTGTGTGTGTGTGTGTATCTAGTAGAGTGTGCCTGTTTGAGACAGCCTGTGTGTGAGAAAGAATGAATGTATATAATTATGTGTGTGTGTGTGTATGTGAAAGGAGAAAGTTTGGGGTAGATTTTCATGCGTGCGTGCACACATATGGAAGTGCTGATTTTATAACGTGCGCACACCACTGTCCCGGCTCGCCCCTTCCAAGATGCCCGACAATTCTGCGCATAACAGGAGTTATGTGTGAGGCCGGGCCCCTTTGAAGATGCACGCGGCACGTGCAAGGCCCGGCCACGCATGTAACCCCCGTTTTGTATGCGCGCACACGATTTAAAATCTGCCCATTTCTGCATAACAACCCCCACTCCCCACCCCATCAGCTAATCCTCGACAATCTCATGGCATCTGGAAATCAAAAGTTCCCAGGTAGTTTTGTTAGTTTTAATCATTGGGTTTTAATATTTAATATGTATGCTGTTTTTCAATTTTTGTTTTGGAGCTGGAACATTTTTTTTTTTTTTTTGTTTTTAATTATTGGATGTCACTCTATTTGCTATTTTGAAATATTCCTTTTTACTAGCATGTTTTTACTATTGTAGATGTTTTATATTTCTTCATTTTATTGTTGTATAATTTTTACTTGTATGTTTCGGCCGAGGAGGTTGGGGCCGAGGCCTGGACCTGGGAGAGGGGCAGGGACGGGGGCGGCAAGACAGTAGGTTTACCTAGGGTGCCTAATACTCTTGCACCAGCCCTGGCCCTAGAAAAAGTTTGCAAGGTTTATTTATTTTTTAATCAAAAATAAATCAGAACGAATGTTTTCTTTTAAAAGATTCTGCTACAGCATCAGAAGCTCTTCACACCAGTTGAATGCAGAGATTACTGAATTCTTAAGGATCTGTAGTTAGTATATATGATAGTGGTAATGTCATAAAAAAAAAAAAAAAAGAACTCTACCTCCATCAGCTGGATTTGGAACGAAACCCAAGCATTCTGGACTGATTTAGCAAAAAAATAAGGAAGCTCCAGATACACTAAGGTCGATATTCAGTCACTGTCTCGATAGCAAAGCTAGCCAAATGAACTTATCCTGCTAACTTTCGAGGTATATTCAATAGTGCAGCCACACTACTGAATATAGCCGACTATCTCTCTCTCTTCCAGCTCATGTCTTGAACCAGCCAAATAACTTATTCAGCTAACTCCAAAAAGGAGAGTTAGCCAAATAAATTCTTCAACTATAACAGAATGCCCCCATATTATCCATCTAAATTTAAGCTACTTAATATCCAGCTAAAATGTAAACAGATAAGTGCAGGAGAAATATAAAAATGGACATTTATCCAGATAACTAAAAAATTATCCAGATAAATGCTTTTAAATATCTTTCTTATGTTTTATGTTTATTTAATGTATAGTTTTTTTTTCTAATTATTGTATGCTGCTTTGGGCAGTCCCCATTGCTGGCGCCAGTCAACAGGTTTATAAATATTTTAAGTAATAATAAATAACAAAAAATGTGATTTCCTGCTTTAAAAAAAAAAAGTGTTGCTGCTCAGCTATAAAATATGTAACACCCATAGTGAGCTCTTCTACTGCATTTTTCTAAAAACACATGCTAGAGTAAACTTCATCCATTCAAGCCAAAAATAGTGTAAAAGTAAATAGGCAATAATTTATAATTATAAAAAAGAATTGGTGTAACACATGCATTAAAAAAAGAGCAAAAGTAAATATATATACTGATCTTTTAACTCCACTGAATGGAAATGAAAACAGGAATCTCTAAGCTAAAGATGGGCTATTCATCCTTAATGATCACAGTAATTCTGTACAAAATCTGCCTACATTAAACAGTTCCCCCTGATGTTTGTTTTCTGATTTATCACCCAAATATCAAAGGTTACTAATGGAAACTGCAGCATAAATCTGTCAACTTCAACATTAGCCATACAAGAAGAAGACAACACATTTGTATTACCACCTCTATTACTATAGATTTAAAGTTCAAACAATAGAGTTCTGCAGTAGACAAAAACAGGATTAACTAAGACCATGGATTAAGAAAGATCTATATAATGCCCCATTCACCATCCCATCTTTCCTACACAGTTCTTCATATTTATTTTAACACAAAGTTTGAATAACTTTTTTCTATAGTCAGTGGAATAAAATATATCAGGTGAATAAAATATATCAACATTCTAGCTTTATAGTGTTACTGCAGCTAAATTGTCAGCTAACATCAGGAAATTCACCTTATACATGGGCCGATGTAATAAAGTAAGCTGAAGCTGCCACGGGTTTGTGTGCACTTATTTGCGCGTTTGTACATTTTTTTCCCATGCAAAGCCCTGTTCAGGTATGTAATAAGAGTTTTGTGCATGGGAAAAAAGCATGTACAAGCGCGCTTACAGACCTGCGGTTTTTCTGCGCAATTGCATTCTAATGGCATGCAAAGGAGGCAATTATCTATTCATTGGCAATGCAGGGAGATCGGGTTAGTGTGGGCTTTTTTAATGCAAGTTTTTAGCGCCTGGCTCAGGGCAGATTAGTGAAATCGCCAGTGTGGAGACTGTTTTTTTTTTGGTTGCTTTTGTGGGTCAGCCAAGAATCAGACGGAACGGGTAGAGAGACAGCAACTTCTCAATGAGGCATAATCGCCAATCTGCATTTCACAATCTCGCTAGAGATTGGAGTCCGCTCATGAAGGGGTTAGATATTGCTCTATCTACCTTCACATCAACTTCTGGACCACTAATTTATTCATTTTTGTGAAAAAGAATGGCTTTTGCCTGAGAATCAATTGCAGGCGTTCACAGCGATGGGTTTCCATGCAGGTTTAGCACGAATGTCTGCGCAATTTACTACATAGGACCATTAGTATGCGTTAATGCAGAAAAATCAGTGTGGGTCTTATTACATCGGCCCATAAGGAGTAGTTATTTCCAAGCTTTGAATCCACTGTCCACAGATACAGCAACTGCCAAACAAAAGTGTCAAGAAGCACAGCATTGTAAAGGCTGAACACTGAATATTGTGCATGCATGCCATATTTTCAATGGCTTGCACTCCTGAAACTACAGTTTGCCCTCCTCAGCATTAAGCTTCAATATCACACAAACACACACAACATAATTGCCCTGCAAAATCTGATGAAGAGGCACATAAAATAAATGAAAAGTAAAATAATAATAATTATAATAATAGCGCCTGCTTGGTGACTCAGGTAGAAAATGAAGTATACTGCCATGCAGAAGGTCCCCAGCTCGATCTCTCAAGTTGGTCTTCCGCTCTGCAGTTTGGCTGGGGCTAGAAATGCTGTGGAAGCAACATTTACAACCTCTGGGGAGTGGGAGAGTAGTTGCAATCATTGCTTGAGGGTGACATAGGGTTCCTAAATGACCCCGGGTCAACCAAACAGGCCAATCCAGTCCTGATTTTGTTCCCTTGCATGAATGGGACTTGTAGTTCTGATTTTATTTATTTATTTATTTTGAACTTTTCTATACCGACTTTCCAGTAACAGAATTACTGATCAATTCGGTTTACATTTTGAACAATAACAGTGACAAGTAAATGTCTACAATAACAGTGACAAGTAAATGATTTTCTTAAGGAATTCAAAAGGGACAAGCAGAACTACAAATCCATGCATGAATTGGGACAAAGCTAGGATTGGATCAGCCAATTTGGTCAATGTAGAGTCAGGTGGAAACCCTAGGGTGCACCTAGAGGCCAGAGTCAATGGCCATACAAGCAGGGTTCCAGAGGGAGCCCTGGTGCATGCGTATATTGGGGGGTAGGGGGTGAAGAGATACAAAATAGGGGGAAAAAAATCCTCAGGGGTAGTTGTGAATGAGGGCTTATGCTGCCACATCAACAAAACTGCCAGCTCAAGAAAAAAGAGGACTCAGCTCAAGAGTCATGGGGTTTCATTTGGTGAAAGTGCCCATGTAAGAATGACTATCAGTGAATGATCTGCATTATTTCTGAAACTATATGCCATATGCTTCAATCAGATAATTTTTACATTAAACAATTGCCAGCTCCACAACTTTTGTCTTAATAAAAATCTATAATAAATTTTAAAAGGCTGGGAGTGTTTCACGAATGCAAAGAAACAAGCAGATTATGTTACCTTGTGTTTTTTTTAAGTTTGTTAACTATATGTTATCATTTATGTGGGCCATCTTAGGCTTTGTTCCACGCCTTGAGCAATATGGCATGTCACAAATATTTGAGTCATTAAATAAAAAAAGTATATTTTACTGGGTTGTTTGCTTGTCTCATCAATATAATTCCATTTAAAATCTATGGTGCAAAAATTCACAGAAGTAGAAATTGTTCTGCAAAATCTAGTTTCTGCCATTTCACTATAAATATTGTCATGTACCTCTAATATGAAAGACTCTACCAAACTTTGGCCTAGATTAATCAAATTGCAATTTTTTTTCGCAGGAGGGGGGGGTCTCATTATCGCGGAGGTGTCGCCGTGACAGTGGGGCCCCTCCCCCAAAAACACATAGCGGCTGGATGACGCATTCTTTTGTGATATGGCCAAACATCGTGACACAAAAGAAAGCTACAAGCAGCTGCTTAACGCTACGGTGGCCTCACCCTCATGGGACCACCATTGTCTTAAAGTATCACTGCCCCCCCCCAAAAAAAATCCACAGCCAAACAGAGAAGTTGAACAGGAATTAGTGCTGACCCCCATTTCAATTTCGGGAGGCGGGGGAGGGAGGGTTGGCGAGCTTGACACTTCAGGTGGGGCTTGAGAGGCAGGGGGTTAGACTTCGAGGGGGGGGGGGCCCACACCGCCACTGCATACATATTTGCACTTATTTTTGGGAAGTCAGGGCTGCCTCAACCAGCGGCCCTGATTTGAAATAGTGGTCAGCACTGACCCCGCTCAACCTTCCCATTTGGCCACACTTTATTTATTTTTTACGGCCACTTTAAAAGTGCGGCGGGAGCCTCAGGATCCGTTTTAGGGTCCCGGGCCTCCTGTTACACATCTAATGCTTCCCTAGGAGCTGCTGTTATTTTATGGCGGCTAACCACCTTCTTAGTTGGCCGTGATAAAATATTAGTATCAAATTGCTTATGACCGTTCTGCATGTATTTGCATTATTCATGCATGCAAATCGCATGTAAAGAAGATCACTGCAATAGGGGAGGGTATCTGGGCAGGGAGATGCAAAATACCACATATATCGTACGATATATGCAATATAACGCATTTTACAGCCCTAACGCAGCTTAATGAATGACCCATTAGACGGTAACTTTCAAAGCGGCACACGGACGCACATTACACTTGGTGTATGCCCAGGGATATGATGATTTTATAACTTTCGTGCACTTATGCACACGTTATAAATAGCTTGAGCGCATGCACATGTGCGCTTAATTTTAAGTGGACCCACACCTGGGTGCATAAATCCCATTTCTACTGCATAAGTCAGTGTATTTTAAA
The DNA here is from genome assembly GCF_901001135.1 of Rhinatrema bivittatum. Classification (NCBI taxonomy): domain Eukaryota; kingdom Metazoa; phylum Chordata; class Amphibia; order Gymnophiona; family Rhinatrematidae; genus Rhinatrema; species Rhinatrema bivittatum. Next base: position 89,907,982 of record NC_042619.1, read on the forward strand.
ACCAGCACGCATCCATGCCATGACCAGTTTCACCAGTTTGCCAACCAGTTCGACAATGTTGAGCTAGGTCCTCCAAACCCACTTGGTTTAATAGCCTGCACTCCCCAAAGTTACCTCAGACCCTTTAAACCCCTCCATAATGGCTGTTTGGGGGTTTTTGTTTTTTTTTACAACTTTCATCTCCTCCATAGCAGAAGTAAATTTACTTAGAGAAATGGACCTGGGCATGCGCGCACATCTCTTGGCCACATCCTGAAATGCCCATGTCCCAAAATACTTAACTGCTCCTTTGCCTGTGAATGTGTCCCTCAGTATTGGGCCCTGAGATGTTCTTACCTTGCTGGGAATAAAATCATAAGTATCCCTTGTGGGCCAGGGATCTCCTACATGTAGTGGAATATTTTCCAAGACATAGTAAAATCATGGCAGAAAAAGATCCAACTGGTCCATCCAGTCTGCCCAGCAAGTTGTTTAGGGTTGTAACTGCTGCTCTGTCCAGATTACCCACATGCAGAAATGTTGAACACAAAAAAACCCCCCAAACAAAGGTTACTACAGGTTACCAGGTTTCTTCATTTCTACCGTCTGGCCACTAAACATTCTCTGTATCTATCCCATGTCCTTTTGAATTCCATCACAGTTTTTTTGTCTTCACTACTTCTTCCGGAAGGGCATTCCATGTATCCACCACCCTTTCCTTGAAGAAATATTTATTGACATTGTTCTTGAATCTCCTCCCTTGGAGTATCATATCATGATCCCCTAGTTATACAGCTTCTTTTCCATCAGAAAACGTTTGATTTATGTGAATCATTAATACCTTTCATGTATTTAAAAGACTATCTCCGCTGTCTCTTTTCTCCTCTAAGATATACATATTTAGGTCATTCAGTCTCATTTGATGACTTTCGGTGCAGACCCACACCATTTTGGTTGCCTTTTTCGGGACTGCTTCCATCCTGTCTTCCTTTTTGAGATAGTCTCCAGAACTATACACAGTACTCCAGGTAAGGCCTCACCAACTACTTACTCTCAAAAGCATCACCATCTCCTTTCTCCAGCTGTTTATACCACTCTCTATGCAGCCTAGCATGCCATAATTACTGCCTTGTCATATGTTTTTTAGTTAGTTTGTTGTTTTTTTTTAATTCAATTCTTTTTTTTTTTTTTACTTCAAAGCAGATTACATTCAGGTATGTAGGTATGTCCCTGTCTCCAGAGAGGCTTATAATCTAAGACCAAAATTAATCAAAAAGCTATAAATATATCTAAAATAGCACCTACGATAAAAAAAAAGGGGGCGTGGTCAGGCTAATTTCCATGTTCCCGTATTGCACAGGTAATTTCCACAAGCAGCGCATATTTTTCGCATCACATGCTGATTAATCCACTGCAGGCATATTACCCACTGAAAAGGTTTTTATCGCAAATGACTGAAGCTAGGTAGAGAGTACATTGCACAAATCAGCTCTTCTTCTTTTACCTTTCATCACTCTAAATGACAGAAAATCTTCAGTGATGTCAACTTTGCTGTTCATACTTCCCCCAAACCCCAACTCAAGTTAAAAGTACCCCCTCTTACAGTTCTATAAATAGTAAAGTTACATAATGGTTTCTCTTTCTCTCCCCCTCCCCTGCCTGAACGGCATTTGCAATAAAAACCTTTATGCTAGTGCTAAGGCCCAATAATAAATGACCCTGTAAGTTTGTACCTCAAACAACAGGGGGGTAAAGTGACTTGCACAAGGTTACAAGGAGTATTAGTGGGATTTGAGCCCTGGGTTTTCTGGGGTACAGCTTCTGCTCTAACAACTAGGCTACTCCTCCCAAACCCTTTGTCACCTTCAGATCTTCAAACATTATTATCCTGAGATTTTTCTCTTGGTCCATACACATCAGTCCTTCAACCCCTATCATGTACAGCTGCTTTGGATTGCTGCTCCCCAAATGCATGACTCTGCATTTCTTGGCATTGAATCCTACCTATCAAATCTTTGACCACTCTTCCAGCTTTCTTGGATCACTTCTCATTCTGTTTACTCCTTCAAATTTGTCCACTCTGTTACAGATCCAATCCCCGAGGCATACCACTTATCACTCTTCTCTCTTCACAGTAGATTCCATTTACTTCTACTCACTGTTGACTGTCAACAAATTTGTCATCCATTCCTCCATCTTGGACCCACTCCCAGGCTTCTCATTGTATTAATAAGCCTGTAGATGAGACCATATCAAAAGCTTTGCTGAAATCCAGGTAAATCATGTTAAGTGCTTGTCTTTAATCTAATTCTCTTGTCACCGAATCATACCTTGACATAACCTTCCTCTGATAAAATCATGTCGCCTCAGATCCAGTAATCCACTAGACTGTAAATAGTTCATTATCTTTTCTTCATAAGAGACTCCATTAATTTTCCCACCACCGAGATAAGGCTGTAGTTTCTAGCCTTCTTTCTGGTACCCTTTTGTGAAGTGGGTCCACAACCGCTCTTCTTTAATCTTGCGGCACCACTCCCGTCTCCAAATATGTATTGAACAGGTCCTTCAGCCGCTCCACCAGCATATCTCTGAGCTCCCTTAGTATCCTAGGATGCAACTCATCAGGCCCCATGGCCTTGTCCACTCAGTTTGGCTAGTTCCACCCAAACATTCTTCTGTAAATGGGATGGGTAACTACTCTACCCCCATCAGTACTCTTATTAAAAAGCAACGGTCCTTCTTCAATGTCTTCTTTAGTGAAAACTGAACTGAGGTATTTATTTAATATTTTTTTTATTTCTTCATCTTTCGCCACCCATTGCTCCTTGTCTCCCTTCAACCTTATAATATTAACTTAAGCCTTCCTCCTTTTTCTGATATGTCTGAAAAATGTTTTGTCTTGCATTACCTCATTAGCAATCCTTTCTTCCAAGCGAGCTTTTGTTATCCTGATTTCCTCATCTCTTTCAGCTTCACCAGATAATCTTCTCTGTGTTCCTGGGTTGTTGTTTTTTTTTTTAGTTCCTTCGTACTTTTTGAAAACCAATTTTTTTGCCTTTATACTTTCAGCCAACTTTCTGGAGAACCATAAGCCTGGATTTTAAAAGTGCTACGTGTGTAAATTTCAGGGTTTACGTGCGTGGCCGGACCTCGCGCGCACTGGCCCGGATTTTCAAAAGGTTACGCATGCTAGGCCTATTTTCAAAAGGCCCGGTGACACGCGTAAAGCCCCAGGTCGCGTGTAAGTCCCGGGGCTTGCAAAAAGGGGTGGGGCGGGGCCAGAGGCCTCCGACACAGTGGCCATTTGCCGGCAGTCAGCTGGTGCGTGCAACTTACTTCAGCTCCAGGGCTGAAGTAAGTTTTGCAACAAAACCAAAAAGAAGGTAAGGGGGAAAGGGCAGGGGAGGTAAGGGAAGTGAAGGTGGGGCGCAGGGGAAGGGAAGGTGGGGTGCGGGGGTACGGAAGTTCTCTCCGAGGCTGCTCCGATTTTAGAGCGGCCTGGGAGGGAACGGGGGAAGGCAGCGTGGCTCAGGATGGGCTCAGCACGCGCAAGGTGCACAATTGTGCACTGCGCGTGCATGTTATAAAATCGTGTGTCCATGTGTGCATGCCGTGTAGTGCGCGCACATGGATGCGCTCGCTCAAGTTTAAAAATCTACCCCACTGTGTGCATTGTACAACAGGCTTTTCCACACACGTAAACCCCAGTATGCGCAGAAGTGCCGGCCAAAGGAAAAAGAGTCGCCCGGGGGAGCGGGTTCTAGGCGGGGAGGGGCAGGGCGAGGGTAGGCCGGGACCACGCCATTAGCTGCTGTCCTGGGGACGCATGCGCCGGCAGCCAGCCAGCGTGCACATATTACTTCTGCTCCAGAGGAGCAGTAAGTATTAAAATAAAAAAATTAGGGATAGTTAGGGTAAGTTTAGGGGGCGGGGCAGAGAGGAGAGGGGTAGAGGGAGGAAGGATAGAGTTAGGTGTAGGAAAATTCCCTCCAGGTCCACTCTTTAATTGGAGTGGACTGGGAGGGAACTGGGGGAGGCCTGATTGTGTTGCTTTGTAAAATTCCCCCCCTCCCGGCGCGAATCATGGGCCGCACATACATGCATGTGCGGCCATCAGATTTTATAACCTGTGCGCACATGTTATAAAATCGGCACGCTTCTTTTAAAAATGACCCCATATTAAATTCTTGTTCTTTTTACTTTTCTGATATATATAAGCAGTATATAAAAGATTTTAAATAAATAAATAAGGATTTAAGACTATTATTAAAGCTCTTTTCAATGTGGTCCGCTGTTGTAATGGTTCACCCATCTTCTCCCAGCCTGCTAGCTCCTTTTCAAGGTACATCCCCATTTTACCAAAGTCTGATTTTCAAAATCCAAAACTTTGATCTTCGTGTGACTTCTTTTCATGTTGGCCATTATATCAATACTTTTGTGAGTATCAGGGCCAGTATTGCTCTTCCCCTTGTGAATTCCATCACCATTTGTCTGAGCTGAGCTCCTTGAAAGGCATCAACAATCTCTCTACTTCATGCAGATTCTGCAGAAGAGATACTCCAATCCATATCTGACAATTAAAATCTTTGACAAGCAACATTTTTCATCTTTCCTTCCCACCATTTCATCTTTTCCTTCCCACTAGATCTCTGTCCTGTTCCTCTGAGTCAGAGATCTGTAGACCTCACCAGTGTAAATAGATGTGCCATCATGTCTTTTTAAGACAGCCGAGACACATCCTCCTTTCCCCATGTTCTCTCAGTTTCAGTCTGAAAAAAGATGCTGCTTAGCTGCTTATTTCCCTATCACCTGATAGGAGATAAGTAGTTGAGCAGGGGCATGAGGGTCCTGTGTTGTAGCTAACTTTCCTGAAAATAACATGGCTTGTGATTTTTCAGGCAAGCAGTGTTATTTTATTACCATAAAATGTACTAGTAATCAGCTGCTTTGCATGCATTTGCATTTAAAACAACTGGATTGTACTAAGCACTTTACAGGAGTTATATATATGATTTAAAGGATAAAAAGAAGTTGGACTACACAGATTCCTGAAAATATGGGCTACTATGATACGACAGCAGTGAAACATTTCACAGAATTGTTTATACTCTAAGCTCACTACCACATATTTGATTGTCCTTTGAAGAAATATTTTCCTTTAGTATTTTGTTACATCCAATATATATTTTTTATAATCCATGGCATTATAGTTTCTGTTATTATGTGCTAGAAGAGAAACTATTGAAAGGAGTCCTGTATTTCATTGCTTCTAACACATCCCTTTTTTCTGCCTTTCCTCAGCAGAATGTAGAATGGTACGGCTATATCCTGGTCATGGGACTCACTAAACTATGCCTCTGTGAAAGCTACAATATCTAATCTGTCTCTACTATTACGGCTTGAAAATGTAGGATTTTATTACTCAGACTATCAGCATTTATACACATAGCCTTTCAAAAATTGCTCCTTCTCTCTGTATATCCTCATACCTTCCCATTTATATCACCCTAACTGGGTAGAGTATGAATGCCTTCAGGTACACATACTTTAACTACTAACTTTTTGAGATATAGATTATTTCATAAAAAGATAACATTTCATTTCACTTCTGGCAGGAGTCGATAACTTTATTCTATGCAAAGATATTTTTCCCAAGGACTTTACTAAACAAATAAGGCAGATTTTGACAGATTCACTTTACAACTTCTCATACAGATTTCTAAGATACTTCCATATAATACAAAATATTTTTATTGCAGATATTTACTTTGTAAAATTAGACGCAAATCCATTATTGCTCACCATGACCAGTGTATGTGGATCCTGGTACCTTGCTCCTTTGAGTAAAAGGGAAGACTGTCTTATTCTGATAAAATTCCAGAATGCACAGCAGGCTGATAGAGCACAAAAGCTGTATCATATCATTCCAAGCAGAGTTATAGATAGCATTATTCAAAAGAATAAATCTCCTCCTTCCCCTGTGAAGGATCACCAGTAACAGCCTATCTGTCCAATGAGTTGACTACTGTAATTCTTTATATTTATTTATTTAAAAGTTTTTATATACCGCACTAGGGGTAGTGAACTATCCATCTTAGCGGTTTACATCGTAAAACATACATAATATCGGACATACTATAAAATTACAAACTTTACATTCACTTTACAACTGGTTATCAATCAATGTTAGAAAATGCAAATATAATTTGCATTTTGCAAAACCTAGGGAGGTCAACTTTAAAAAATGTGTGCAGTACACCATTTGTATGGATAAGAGGAGTGCAGAAATGTATGCTATTTTAAAAACTGCAGTGGAAGCAACACAGTTTATAAAATACCACACTTTTCTGATACAAAATTACCAGTGTAATGCAGCAACAGGCATACTTTTTCTACCCATTTTATAAAAATACATTTGTTTATTTTACAAGTGTAATAACAGTAATAAGTTGCATGAAATAACCTAGAATTAAATGCAGAGGCAGGTATTTTATAAAGTATGTGCATACTCCACTTCGAAAATATTTGTGTATGCACTAGGAATCACCAGTTCCTGATACCTCCACCAGTTCACCCAGACTTTCACCTTAATGTATTAATTATGAATGTTTTTTTTGTACATTACTTAGGGCTTTGCTACAAGCAATAATACATTTTCATAAATACAAATACAGTTCACCCAGACCCTCCAGCACTTCACTCTCAACCCCCACAGATCACCCAGATTTCCTACCTAAAAACTGCAATCAAAAGTCCAATTTCAATTGGCAAGTCAATTAGCAGGTGTAAAAAGTGTACAGACAAGTTTGGTAATGTATGCGAATATGTCACTTTCAAAACAGCAACTTACAAGAGTACTTCTGAACCTGCTTCAGAATGCCCCATATCACCCTTTTTTTCACCTATTAATATTTATGCACATGTTGAAATTTGTACTTACCAGATAATTTATTTTCCTTTAGTCCTAGCAGACTAGTCCACACCTGCGGGATTCCCCTGTGTACTGGTAAGAGAAGGCAGAGAACTCTTTTATGTTTCTTTATGCTATTACTGCTATATATTCTGGGACAGCCGGGTGATTCTCCAGTAGACTCTTGCCCTAGCTCATCAGGTTGATGATCTGCCCTTTTGTTAGTACCACCCCTTTTTTTTCTTTGGGGGTGGGGGGGAATCTTGGACTAGTCTGCTAGGACTAAAGGAAAGGAAATTATCTGGTAAGTACAAATTTCACCTTCGCTTTCCGTCCTGCAGACTAGTCCATGCCTGCAGGATGTGCCCAAGCAGTACCTAGTTTGGGTGGGATCTGATCCCTGTGGCTCCCAATACTTGTTTATTAAAACTCAGCTCTTGCTCTATATGCAGTTCTAGCCTATAATGCTTTGTGAATGTGCCCCAGGAGGACTATGGCGCTGCTCTGCAAATATCCTGAGGCGTTGCTGTCATGCTTTATGCACACGAGACTGCTTGTGCCCTCATTGAATGCATGCACAAAGCCCCTGGGGTCTGCTTTCCTTGCCCAATATCAGCTGCTATTATCATTTCCTTAATCCAGCATACAATTGAGGGTTTAGATGCTGCCTGGCCCTTTCTTTGGCGCTCAAGCAGTACAAATATCCTGACCTTCTTTCTGAACTTATTGGTGACCCTTAAGTAATGGAACAGCACCCTTTGGACACCTAGCGGGTGAAGTTTCCACCCCTTGCCTGTCGCCTCTGTCAGAGCTGGTAATACAATCTCTTGGTTTGGGTGAAACTCTGACACTACCTTAGGTAAGGACGGGACGGATGATTATTCTGTCCCTATGGATGGACAGGTAGTGTTTCCTATAGGATACGACTTGGATCTCTGAAACTCTCTTTGCTGAACATATCTACACTAGAAAAACTGCCTTCAGTGTCAGGTCTTTTAATGCTGCCCCTCTGATTGGTTCAAAGAGTGCCTTGGCTAATGCCCGTAGTACCATATCAAGGTCTCATGTGGGCATAACTTGGTGTTTTGGTGGCCGAACGTAATTTACAGCTTTTAAGACGCGTACTATGTCTGGGTGAGATCCTAGTGAATTTCCTTGCACCCGGCCAGTAAAACAAGCCAATGCTGCTACCTGTACCTTAAGTGAGTTCAGGGCTAATCCTTTCTCCAGGCCAACTTGCAGAAACTGAAAAATTTCCCTTATGTGTGCCTTCTGTGGGGAGATATTCCTCCTTCCGCACCAAGCTTCAAAGACCATCCAAACCCTATCATAAGCCCTGAACATAAGAACATAAGAAAATGCCATACTGGGTCAGACCAAGGGTCCATCAAGACCAGCATCCTGTTTCCAACAGTGGCCAATCCAGGCCACAAGAACCTGGCAAGTACCCAAAAACCAAGTCCATTCCATGTAACCATTGCTAATGGCAGTGGATATTCTCTAAGTGAACTTAATAGCAGGTAATGGACTTCTCCTCCAAGAACTTATCCAATCCTTTTTTAAACACAGCTATACTAACTGCACGAACCACATCCTCTGGCAACAAATTCCAGAGTTTAATTGTGCGTTGAGTAAAAAAGAACTTTCTCCGATTAGTTTTAAATGTGCCCCATGCTAACTTCATGGAGTGCCCCCTAGTCTTTCTACTATCCGAAAGAGTAAATAACCGATTCACATCTACCCGTTCTAGACCTCTCATGATTTTAAACACCTCTATCATATCCCCCCTCAGTCGTCTCTTCTCCAAGCTGAAAAGTCCTAACCTCTTTAGTCTTTCCTCATAGGGGAGTTGTTCCATTCCCCTTATCATTTTGGTAGCCCTTATCTGTACCTTCTCCATCGCAATTATATCTTTTTTGAGATGCGGCGACCAGAATTGTACACAGTATTCAAGGTGCGGTCACACCATGGAGCGATACAGAGGCATTATGACATTTTCCGTTTTATTCATCATTCCTTTTCTAATAATTCCCAACATTCTGTTTGCTTTTTTGACTGCCGCAGCACACTGCACCGACGATTTCAATGTGTTATCCACTATGACACCTAGATCTCTTTCTTGGGTTGTAGAACCTAATATGGAACCCAACATTGTGTAATTATAGCATGGGTTATTTTTCCCTATATGCATCACCTTGCACTTATCCACATTAAATTTCATCTGCCATTTGGATGCCCAATTTTCCAGTCTCACAAGGTCTTCCTGCAATTTATCACAATCTGCTTGTGATTTAACTACTCTGAACAATTTTGTGTCATCTGCAAATTTGATTATCTCACTCGTCGTATTTCTTTCCAGATCATTTATAAATATATTGAACAGTAAGGGTCCCAATACAGATCCCTGAGGCACTCCACTGTCCACTCCCTTCCACTGAGAAAATTGCCCATTCAATCCTACTCTCTGTTTCCTGTCTTTTAGCCAGTTTGCAATCCACGAAAGGACATCGCCACCTATCCCATGACTTTTTACTTTTCCTAGAAGTCTCTCATGAGGAACTTTGTCAAACGCCTTCTGAAAATCCAAGTATACTATATCTACCGGCTCACCTTTATCCACATGTTTATTAACTCCTTCAAAAAAGTGAAGCAGATTTGTGAGGCAAGACTTGCCCTGGGTAAAGCCATGCTGACTTTGTTCCATTAAACCATGTCTTTCTATATGTTCTGTGATTTTGATGTTTAGAACACTTTCCACTATTTTTCCTGGCACTGAAGTCAGGCTAACCGGACTGTAGTTTCCCGGATCGCCCCTGGAGCCCTTTTTAAATATTGGGGTTACATTTGCTATCCTCCAGTCTTCAGGTACAATGGATGATTTTAATGATAAGTTACAAATTTTTACTAATAGGTCTGAAATTTCATTTTTTAGTTCCTTCAGAACTCTGGGGTATATACCATCTGGTCCAGGTGAATTACTACTTTTCAGTTTGTCAATCAGGCCTACCACATCTTCTAGGTTCACCGTGATTTGATTCAGTCCATCTGAATCATTACCCATGAAAACCTTCTCCATTACGGGTACCTCCCCAACATCCTCTTCAGTAAACACCGAAGCAAAGAAATCATTTAATCTTTCCGCGATGGCCTTATCTTCTCTAAGTGCCCCTTTAACCCCTCGATCATCTAACGGTCCAACTGACTCCCTCACAGGCTTTCTGCTTCGGATATATTTAAAAAAGTTTTTACTGTGAGTTTTTGCCTCTACAGCCAACTTCTTTTCAAATTCTTTCTTAGCCTGTCTTATCAATGTCTTACATTTAACTTGCCAATGTTTATGCTTTATCCTATTTTCTTCTGTTGGATCCTTCTTCCAATTTTTGAATGAAGATCTTTTGGCTAAAATAGCTTCTTTCACCTCCCCTTTTAACCATGCCGGTAATCGTTTTGCCTTCTTTCCACCTTTCTTAATGTTCCACCTTTCTTAAAGGTTGAATGCTTCCTAGATTTTAACAGGGTGGCCACAACCGCCCTCGAATGCCCTTTTTCTCTAGTTTGTCTCTTTTAAGAGCCTAGCTGTAAAATATGTATTTATTTATTTGGGCATTTTGTATACCATTGTTCCATTTATAGATCACTTGATTTTGTGGTTCTGTACATTAACATGATTCTAAGTTAGATCATATGCGTCCTGGAACAGCCAAGTTTCAAATTCATTTTTGAATCTGTGTTTGACTGGTATAATACGTAATGCCTCAGGCAGAGAGTTCCAGAGCTTTGGACCTGCTATGGATAACACTCAATCTCTTATTTGCGTCAGATGTGTGCACCATATTGTGGGGATAGATAATAGTCCTTTATTTTGCAATCTTAGTGTTTGCTGAGGACTGTAAGCTTGTAGTGTCACTCCTAATAAACCGGTGTTATTGTCTTTAATGATGTTGAATATTATTGTTAATACTTTATAGTAGATTCTGGATTGTACAGGTAGCAAATGCAGTGATATCAGCATTGGTGTAATGTGATCATATTTCCTAGATCCTAGTAATAGTCTTGCTGCAGCATTTTGCAATAGTTGTAATGGTTATAGGTGGCTTGCTGGAAGGCCTGGTAGTTGGGAGTTGCAGTAACCAAGGTTTGAGAAGATTAGAGTTTGTAGCACAGTACGGAAGTCTGCAACAGTTAATGGTTTCAATCGATGTAGAATACGAAACTTGGCGTTACCTATCTTGATTAATTTACTGATGTGCATTTTGATTGTGAGGTTCTCATCTAACTGTATACCTAAGTCCTGTACTTGATTTGAGGAATTAATTTGAAAATTACCCAAGTCTAGTTAGTGTAGGTGGTTTAACTGTCAATGATTTTCCACTCAGCCAGATGATTTCTGTCTTTTTAGGGTTTAATGTCAGATTGCAAGTTCTGTTGTATTGCTTTCATATATTTAGAGATTATCGAGGCTGTGTTTTCAAAAGATCTAGAGTATGGTATATAAAATTGCTTCTTCTGCAGGGAGTGGCAAGGAGACATCATGAACACATCCAGAGGAACATTGCGAAATTCCAGTGCTTATCCTTCTCGTATCACCTCCAGGACCTACTGATCCAATGTCATCTTGACCCACCTCTGATAAAAGAGTCAGAGGCGTCTCCCTATCTTTTTGTTCTCAAAAGTGGGTTGGCAAACCTTCATTGGGAGGCTCGGGTGGATCCGCTACCTGAGGCTGTTCCTCGCCTGGGTTGTCAGGTACGAAAGGACTGAGACCTAGCGAAAGGTCGAGCCCTCTGAAAGGTCAACCCTTTGTAAGGACGAAACTACCTTGAACCCTGGAGATGACCTCTCATACGAAAGGGGCGCTGCAACTGCTTCTTATCCTCCGGCAACAGAGGAACCGGAGATTTGCCCCACTTATTAGCCAGTTTCTCCAACTTGCTCCCAAACAAGAGTGAGCCTTTAAAAGGCATTTTCATAAGATTAGCCTTGGAGGTCGCATCGGCTGACCAGTTTCACAACCATAGCTGATATATGGCTGCTACCATGGAAGCCAATCCTCTAGCTGAGGTACGGACCAAATCGCAGCCCGCATCACCTAAAAAGGCAGTGGCGAGTTCCATAACTGCTCTAGAATTCACTCCAGAATCATCAACTTCCTGTGAGAGGAGCAGACAAGATCGAGCCACTAGAGCACAACAGGAAGTTGTCTGTAAAGTTATCGCCACTGCTTTAAAGGCTTTTTTAAGGATGGACTCAATCCTCCTATCATGCACATCCTTCAAGGCCACTCCTCCCTCCACGGGGATAGTCATCCACTTGGAGATGGCACAGATAAGCACATCCACTTTCAGAAAACGCAAACATTCCCTCGCCTCTGGATCCAAGGAGTACAGGCCTTCCAAGCCCAACCCCCTTTGAAATTTGCCTCCGGAGCATCCCATTCAAGATCAATCAATTCTTGTAAGGCTTCCATAACAGGGAAAAAAACAAGAAGCTTTATGTAAGGAAACCAAAATAGAATTCTTCTTTGACTCAGCCACAGAATCTGTTCCAGTTACACCCAGCAGCTTCAAGGTCTGGGAAATCAGAGCCAGCAGTTCATCTCTATGAAAGAACTGCAACATGGTCCGATACGGTTCCAGTCCTGGAAGAATTTTTCCATCTTGCAGGGAGTCAGGATCTGCCTCATCATCAGTGCCATTCGGGTTCCTGAATGGGATACCTGCAGCTAACCAAGGTGTGCTTCTAAACGTAAACACTGGACTAAAAGAGGGAGGGGCTACTGGCTGCGGATCCAACCTGACAGGACTGGTCGAAGCTGAGGACTGTGCCTGAAGAAAGGATTGCAATCCTTGAAAAAACTCTACCCAAGAAAAGGCAGAAGGATCCAGACCAAAACTAGAAGGTGCTGGAGTGGGGCCCACTGAGCTGCCATCTCCTGTGGAGGAGCCAGTCAAGGGAGTTCCAAGGTCCAGCGTACCTCCAGAAAAATCCCTAGCCAGACCATCATCATGCTGGGAGAACCTAGGCTTAGCAAAATCAGAGGAAGCCAATTCACCCTGAGACTCTAAGCATTGCTGACACATGTTAGAGGTCTCTCTAGGCTGAAATGCTCAGGCAACAGAGAGAAAGGCGCTTAGGTTTTTTGTTCATCAACGCCATTAGTGCACAGCCGATGAAAAGTTCAAGCACACAAATTTTAAGTGCACAAAAGTAAGGTGACCCAAGCACAAGCACTGCAAAAAAATACATGCACAAGTCGTGCGCCAAAATCTGGGCGCACCGCTGATACACTTAAAAATGTGCGCACAAAAGACATTCCCAAAATGGAGTGCAGATATACGCCCTCCGATAGAGGGCACTTGAGCACACATAGAAGTGCATGAAAACGCCGCTGCAGCCTACCACGCGGCGCGCGAGGAAAAGCCTAACTGCATGGCCTCGCCCACCTGGGCTGCTCAACCCACCAGGCTGCCCAGTTCCCCTAACCCCCATGAGAGCAGGAACAAATGTCGGGATGGCACACCGAGAATGGAGACCGGAGGAGCAACCCCTCTACATTGTTTCTGCCTGAACTTTTTTTTTTTTTTAATTTACCAGAGTTCAGTCTTACCTGGCTGAGTACAGAGATGATCTCCAGCTGCAGGGGGAAAGGGCATCTTCCGTCACTGCCACGGCTTCCTGAACCCACTGCCTTTAAGCTGTAAAAACACCTAAGTCCATGCCAGCATTATCAGCTACCACACCAAGGCACACCTCTGAGGAACCATGGAAATCACCTCAGGAATTCTCAACTGGGGAGGGACCATCAGGTATCACCGTTGGAGAGTGGGTTTTTTGTATTTCTTTTCTATAATTCTCCTTCCAAATCTGAAGCAATCCCCATAGGGAGATGCACGTCCACTATCTGATGGAGGCGGAGAATACTGGCAGGCTGAGGTCACTGCAGGAGTATATATACTGTGACGTCAGCTTGCTCCGTCTCCATCTGCTGGCAGGGGAGCATAACCAACTTGTCCTGAGTCCATCTGTCAACACACTAGAAAATAGGAATTTAGATTTCAAAGTTGAGTCTGGTGCCACCCATTCTTCCTCAATCAATTATTTTATGGCCAGGTAAAGGGGAAAACTTTTTGACAGTTTCCTGATACCTCTGAGGATTGGATCCCCTTGCAATTCCTTTTCCTCCTCCTTGCCTTTGCCTGTCTCCTGCAGGTTTTAATACTTTGACTATCAGGAGGCTTAACTCCTCCTTCCTAAATAGCCTTATAGTTATATCTCTCTCCTCCCCCTCCATAGGAGAATCATCCGGGAATTCAAAATCTCCTGAATCACTTTCAACACCCTCAGGGCAGGGAGTGGGTGGGGATAGGGGGGGCTTCTTATGTCCTTGGTTTCTTCGAACCTAAAGAATGCTGCAACTTTTTAGGGGAAATTTAACCCAGAGGTTCCCTCTAGAGCATCCCCATTGGCCTTCATTTTTGTATAGGCCTGGTGTATCAACATTATAAATTCGGAGGAAAATTTGAATTCCTGCCTTGCACCTCCTTTCTTTCTCATTATCGAGATCTCCCCCGAACTTGGGTCTTATTGCCTTTTGGCCACATCCCCCCATGTACCTAAAATTAGGAATTTAAAAAGTGATTGGCTATAGGAACGGAGTTAGAGCAGGTAAGCAAAGTTAGGATCTTAGCACTGATGTTTAGAACTAGGCATCTAACTTAAGAGCCTACATCTAGGCTAATGAATAGCAGGCCCAAATTTAGGATCCTGAAAATAGATTCCTAACTAACGGGTCATTCATCAAATCGCGATGGGCCGTTTTTGCATCACAACTTTAAAATTTAACTGAGGGAAACGGGAGGGTTTTGGGTGGGATTAAAAACATTTAGGGCCTGGTAATGCTGAGGGATAATGTTTTACACATTATTACTGGCAGAACTGCAGGAAATAACTACACCTTTCCCATTGGTGGTACCGGGGCAATAGTGTGCAGCACACCCGCAACCGTGGTGGGTGAAAAATGCACCACCACGATGTGGCTGCCTGCTCAATATCACCCCCCCCCCCCCCCCCCCGTGGCTCATCATTCCGCTACATTTATAGCATAATGATGAATCTAGGCCTTAGGAACCTAATTTAGGTTCCTAAATTTATGGGCTCTGTGTTTTTGTTTTTAAATATTGGCCCCATAGTGTTATACATTCCTAGAAGAAGAAAATAATTTGTGCAATTTGGGGATCTTTCACCTGAATGCTATGGAACGATTGCTTTCTAAGCAACTTCTGAGTCTATTAGAAAACAATGACGTACTGCACAACTAAGATGGGAACAAATGTTCCTTTGCAACATGCCAAGCTCCAAATTAAATCACAAATAAGGTTTATGCTTTCCTTCTGAGTATGTGCAGTGTTCCACTTGAAGGTAACAAATGTTTTGAGTAGCTGAATTTGAAGTGCCTTCTCAAATCACAGGCACAAAAATGCAGCTGAGGTCTACAGTGAATGAAAATCAAAACCACCTAAAAACTATTTGTGGACCAGGAGTAGGCCAAAGAGCCTCATATCTCTGACTTAATAAGGCTGGCATGTTAGCTGATACTCATTTACTCTACTACTTTGCAATGAAAGAACAATAATAGTATGCTGCTAAAAATGTGCACCCCCAACCACCAACTAACAAAACCCTGCAGCAAACACAGTTCAAATCCACTGGCATTACTTCCTGAAAAAAGGTAACTTAATAATGCTTGAATTACTCATTTCTGTGTGTATTTAAACCCAAAACCTAAATTAGCAGCTGCAATTCAATCACCATGTTTACACTTGTAATTTTAGACAATGACATCAGACTGTAAAGAAATGTTTGATGTTGAGAGCTGTATATTTTACTTCACATTTGCACTAATATCTTTCTGTACGCATTACTGAATATCTAATTAACACTGAAAAACTGCCATTTCTTCCCACCAAAAGAACTTGCCAAAACAAACAGTTTCTTTATAACAGCTCTTCTCATGTTTCACCTGATTAATAAAGACATCTCCTTCTGCAAATTCTGATTAGCCTGATGTGTTTGATTGATTCATTTCAAGATTAGAGTCCAAAGAAGTCCAGAAGTGAGGAGAGAGATGTGCAGGAGAAAGATTCATGCACTGGAAAATCAGGTACCAAGAAGTGTCCTTAGAAGCCCATCAACAGTACAAGAGAGCCTTAGATCCCAGAAAAAGCAGTGAGAGGAAGCCAGGAGGGTGGAATAGCAGAAATCAGTAATCCCTTTGATACCTCTCAGTACCTGCTTGTGGATTCTACATGCTTAAAATTGCACTACTTGCATCATTTTGATTTGAACTGTTTCAGCAAAGACTTTAAATTTTGGAAAACCATACCTCAAATCAAGTGTCTCTTTGGTTATATGCAAAGGTAATCTTTCCTGTTGGAGGTCCCATGCCAGGGTTTGCAGGACTAAGTTGGGACTAAGTCCTGGTATCAAGTGTGCCTCTCAGTAGGGATAAAGTATAAATCATGCACAAAGAAGCACATTTCATTCATAGGAAAGAAGACTTTAAACAAAAGGCTCCAGAAAGTAGACTCAGGAGCAGTATCAGAAAATGCTTCTTTACTGAAAGGTAGAGTTGACGCTACCCGTAGGAGGGATCCTACGGGTCCCCACCGTCGGCAGGTAGAGTGGGCTGACTGACGGAGGCCGGCTGGAGCTTCGCCAGTACCAGCCCTTGTCCCCGCGGGTTGAGCCTTTGGGTACCAGGGCCGGCTGGAGTTAGGTGGGCCTCCGTGTGTAGCTGTCGAAGAGAAGATGGAGAGGTCAGCCCAGAGGTAGCAACAGCAAAACTGAAGAGTCTGTACTGGACGAGGTGGAGTCCCGGAGACCTGGGTGCCAATAAGGAACCAAAGTCTGACAGGGGGCGCCCGAGCAAGAACAGGCCGAAGCCTGAAAGGCCACGTCCAGGACGAAGATAGTGGAGGCGTTGTAGAACAAGCTGTAGTCGGGGCAGGTGGCTATCAAGGAGTAGTGGCAAGGCAAGGCTGAGAGAAGCAATAGCGTGGTCGAGTGAAGCAGAAGTCTGGACTAGGAGACGATCAGTAACATGGTCAGGCAAAGCAGAGGTCTGGACTAGGAGATGATCAATAGCTTAGTCGGGCAAAGCAGTGGTCGGGTCCAGGAGAAGATCAATAGCGTAGTCAGGCAAAGCAGTGGTCGAGTCCAGGAGAAGATCAATAGCGTAGTCAGGCAAAGCAGTGGTCGGGTCCAGGAGATCAGTCCATAAGGAAAGCTGGGTAGCATGAACACAGGAACGAAGAAGAGAAATCAGGACAGGAACTCGAAGGGATCACCAGGAGGCAATGAAGTACACGACCAGCGTGGAGACCTGTTGCAAAGGCGACTAACAGGAGCTGAGCCCGGCATTATATACCAGAGCCTCAGTGATGTCATCATCCGGGGCTGCGGCCATACACCGTACGGAAAAACGATTCGCGGTAGGAGATCGTTCCGGACCCCCGCTGGACTTTTGGCAAGTCTTGTGGGGGTCAGGAGGCCCCCCCAAGCTGGCCAAAAGTCCCTGGGGGTCCAGCGGGGGTCCGGGAGTGATCTCCTACACTCCCGACGTCGGGGGACAAAAAAACAAAATGGCGCCGGCGCCATTTCTACAACGCACGGAGGTCCGAGAGAAAAAGATCACACCGGGACCCTTCCTCTGGACCCCAGGTAATTTAAGGCATTTTGGGGGGGTTCGGGAGGGTGGGGGATTTATTTTAAAGGGTCGGGGTGGGTTTTAGGGTTGTTTTAGTGTGCCGGTTTTCCCGCCCTCCCCCTTCCCCTCCCCCCCCCCACTGGACCCCAGGTAATTTAAGGCATTTTGGGGGGGTTCGGGAGGGTGGGGGATTTATTTTAAAGGGTCGGGGTGGGTTTTAGGGATGTTTTAGTGTGCCGGTTTTCGATTTACACGATATTTAAAAAACCCAAACTGCGACGATCCGATTCCCTCCCCCTCCCAGCCGAAATCGATCGTTAAGACGATCAATCACACGATTCACATCTCTATAGTATACGCCTATCACTATTGTCTTCCCCGACATACAAGGGATTTCTACCCATAAAGATTCAGTTTTGCGTTTAGTCTCATGCAGGATGTTTATCCTGTTGGACTCTATGCCATCCCGACATAAAGCGCCACACTGCCTCCCGGGTGCTCCTCTCTGTCATTGCGATATAATTTGTACCCCGGTATAGCACTGTCCCATTGGTTGTCCTCCTTCCACCATGTCTCTGAGATGCCAATTAAGTCTATGTCATCATTCACTGCTATACATTCTAATTCTCCCATCTTACTTCTTAGACTTCTGGCATTACCATACAAACATTTCAAAGTTTGTTTTTTGTTTGTATCTTCATTCTGCTTTTTAATTGATAGGGATAAGTTAGAATTTTTTAGCTCAGGTGAGTTTTTAGTTACAGGCACTTGG
This sequence comes from Rhinatrema bivittatum, assembly GCF_901001135.1. Lineage (NCBI taxonomy): Eukaryota > Metazoa > Chordata > Amphibia > Gymnophiona > Rhinatrematidae > Rhinatrema > Rhinatrema bivittatum. The sequence continues at coordinate 89,926,348 of NC_042619.1, forward strand.
ACTAGTTTTCTTATTATTGGAACCTCACTGAAGGGATGCCCTAATTCTAATGCATCATTAGTATCCTTTGAAGATACCTCTCTCCGAACCATGCGCTGCTGAGCGACTGACGGCTTTTCCCTTTGTTCTAGTTTAAAAGCTGCTCTATCTCCTTTTTAAAAGTTAGCGCCAGCAGTCTGGTTCCACCCTGGTTAAGGTGGAGCCCTTCGGAAGGGACTCCCCCTTCCCCAAAAGGTTCCACAGTTCCTAACAAAACTGAATCCTTCTTCCTTGCACCATCTTCTCATCCACGCATTGAGATTCCGGAGCTCTGCCTGCCTCTTGTGACCTGTGCGTGGAACAGGGAGCATTTCAGAGAATGCTGCCCTGGAGATTCTGGATTTAAGCTTTCTACCTAAGAGCCTAAATTTGGCTTCCAGAACCTCCCTCCCACATTTTCCTATGTCATTGGTGCCCACATGTACCATGACAGCCGGCTCTTCCCCAGCACTGTCTAAAATCCTATCTGCTTCAGAGCAGGTCTAAAGTTGTGTGGCTGGATAAAGTGCTACTTAGACAACCTGCCAAGAAGCACTGACATCACCAACTAAATAAAAGATAAGCTTCCCAATTCTGCCCCCCCTCCCCCAAAAGCATAATACAACCCAGGTCATTTAACATAAACACACACTACTGCCTAAACCTTTTTAAAGATGAGCAAATTGCTTGGTATCATAGGCCAGGCCCCAAACCCACTTTTACATTCACAATGAGATCAGCCTGCCTTCCACCCACCCACTCACAAGGAAGAAGTGTCATGCCCCCATCACCACCGATACCATTTTCAGCTCAGCCTGGAGCAAAGGACCCTCTGCTCTGCTCCTGGCGCCTCCAGTGCTGCTCTAATATTTCCCATTAACCAGTTCTAAACCACTCATTATTTTATAAATCTTTGTCATATTCCAACTCAGTTGTCTATCCTCCAGGCTAAAGAACTCTAACCTGTTTAGCCTTTATCCATCTCGTTTATCATTTCTGTTGCCCTTGTCTATGCATTTTCTACTTTTGAAACATTTTCTTATGCAGGGCTGGTGCAAGGGTATTAGATGCCTAGGCGAACCTTCTGCCCTGCGCCCCCCCCCCCCCCCCCCATCAGGCTGTCCCCTACTGGCTCGAGTCAAACTAGAGAAGAGACAGCCGCGGCCACTGGAGCTGCTGGAAGGATATTTCACTGACGATCGACCCGACTACCGGCTTGAGTTAAACTAGCTTGACTCGAGCTAGTAAGGGGTGGCGCAAGGACAGAGGTTGCTCATCGGTTGTTGATGAAATATCCTGCCGGTAGCTGCTGAGCTACTACTACTGCCGCTGCGGCAGCGGCTGTCTCTTCTGGCTTGCTGCCACGGCTGCTGCCCCTGGGACCCTGGCGCCCTAGGCCCCTGCCTAGTTCGCCAAGTGCTTCCGCCAGCCCTGTTTTTAAGTTGGACAGACCAGAACTACAAATAATATTCATTGGTGTGGTCACACCATAAGTTATGAAGAGGCACTCTGAAATCTTCAGTTTTATTCTCTAGTTCTTTATAAATAATTTCTAAAATTCTATTTGATATTATAGTCACTGCTACACACTGAGAATTTCAATGCACTCTCCACAATGTCTCCAAGGTCCTTTTCCAGAATGGTTACTCCTAACATGTGAACAAAGAAACATAGAAATGACAGCAGAAAAGGACCAAATGGTCCATCCAGTCTGCCCAGCAAGCTTATGGTGGTATCTGCTGCGCCGTGCAGGTTACCCCCATGCTTATCAGTTTCCCAAATCGTAAGAGTCAGGGCCCTTGTTGGTTACTGTCTGAATCTAATTCCCTGTTATCCCTTGCTGTTGAAGCAGAGAACAAATGTTGAAGTTGTATCAAATTTAATGATTAAGGATAGTAATCACCACACGCTTATTTGTTTCCCCAGACCGTAAAAGTCAGGACCCTTGTTGGTTGCTGTCTGAATCCCATTCCCCTTTTCCCCTGCCGTTGAAGCAGAAAGCAATGATGGAGTTGCATTAACAGGTGGAATTGGGAAGTTTAGAGACTAGCTATAAGGCCCTTATAGCAGCTAGGTATTTATACCTCTATATGAGGCCCACCTAATAATTCGAGGTGAGGTTTAAATAGTAGTGTAGGGGGTTAAGGGCCACTGACGTTCAGAATGAGACTAAATGAATTCTTTGCTTCCGTGTTTACTAATGAAGATGTTGGGGAGATAACAGTTCCGGAGATGGTTTTCAGGGGCGATGAGTCAGGCGAACTGAATGAAATCACTGTGAACCTGGAAGATGTAGTAGGCCAGATTGACAAACTAAAACGTAGCAAATCACCTGGAACGGATGGAATGCATCCTAGGGTACTGAAGGAACTAAAAAATGAAATTTCTGATCTATTAGTTAAAATTTGTAATCTATCATTAAAATCATCCATTGTACCTGAAGACTGGAGGGTGGCCAATGTAACCCCAATATTTAAAAAAGGCTCCAGGGGCGATCCGGGTAACTATAGACCAGTGAGCCTAACTTCAGTGCTGGGAAAAATAGTGGAAACTATTCTCAAGATCAAAATCATAGAGCATATAGAAAGACATGGTTCAATGGAACACAGTCAACACGGATTTACCCAAGGGAAGTCTTGCTAACAAGTGTGCTTCATTTTTTATACACATTTAATACACATGTGGATAAAGGTGAGCCGCTAGATGTAGTGTATTTGGATTTTCAGAAGGCATTTGATAAAGTCCCTCATGAGAGGCTTCTAAGAATACTAAAAAGTCATGGGATAGGAGGCGATGTCCTTTCATGGATTACAAACTGGTTAAAAGACAGGAAACAGAGAGTAGGATTAAATAGTCAATTTTCTCAGTGGAAAAGGGTAAACAGTGGAGTGCCTCAGGGATCTGTACTTGGACCGGTGCTTTTCAATATATATATATATATATGATCTGGAAAAGAATACGACGAGTGAGGTTATCAAATTTGCGGATGACACAAAATTATTCAGAGTAGTTAAATCACAAGCGGACTGTGATACATTACAGCAGGATCTTGCAAGACTGGAAGATTGGGCATCCAAATGGCAGATTAAATTTAATGTGGACAAGTGCAAGGTGTTGCATATAGAGAAAAATAACCCTTGCTGTAGTTACACGATGTTAGGTTCCATATTAGGAGCTACCACCCAGGAAAAAGATCTAGGCATCATAGTGGATAATACTTTAAAATCGTCGGCTCAGTGTGCTGCAGCAGTCAAAAAAGCAAACAGAATGTTAGAAATTATTAGGAAGGGAATGGGTTAATAAAACGGAAAATATCATAATGCCTCTATATTGCTCTATGGTGAGACCACACCTTGAATATTGTGTACAATTCTGGTCGCCGGATCTCAAAAAAGATATAGTTGTGATGGTGAAGGTACAGAGAAGAGTAACCAAAATGATAACAGGGATGGAACAGTTCCCCCATGAGGAAAGGCTGAAGAGGTTAGGGCTGTTCAGCTTGGAGAAGAGAAGGCTGAGGGGGGATATGATAGAGGTCTTTAAGATCATGAGAGTCTTGAACGAGTAGACGTGACTCGGTTATTTAAACTTTCGAATAATAGAAGGACTAGGGGGCATTCTATGAAGTTAGCAAGTAGCACATTTAAGACTAATCGGAGAAAATTATTTTTCACTCAACGCACAATAAAGCTCTGGAATTTGTTGCCAGAGGATGTTGTTAGTGTAGTTAGTGTAGCTGGGATCAGAAAAGGTTTGGATAAGTTCTTGGAGGAGAAGTCCATTAACAGCTATTAATCAAGTTTACTTAGGGAATAGCCACTGCTATTAATTGCATCAGTAGCATGGGATCTTCTTAGTGTTTGGGTAATTGCCCGGTTCTTGTGGCCTGGTTTGGCCTCTGTTGGAAACAGGATGCTGGGCTTGATGGACCCTTGGTCTGACCCAGCATGGCAATTTCTCATCTTCTTATGTTCTTATTGGTTGAAAGTAGTAACCACCACACCAACAAGTTACCCCCATGCTTATTTGTTTTCCCAGACCGAAAAATTAAATGTCCTTCTTGGTTGCTGTCTGAATCTAATTCCCCTTTTCCTCCTTTCCCCTTGCCATTAAGCAGAAAGCAATGTTGGCGTTGCATCAACAGGATGAAGGCTTATTCTTTAAGGGTAGTAACCACTGCACCAGCAAGTTACCCCCATGCACTCTTCTTCATTTCCATCCTCTAGATTTTAAGGATCCACAGTGTTTATCCCATGCCCCTTTGCATTCTTTCACTGTTTTTGTCTTCACCACTTCCTCCGGCAGAGATTTTTCCAGATGTTGGTTCTGAGTTGTCCTCCCTGAAGTTTCGTTTCGTGACCCCTAGTTCTACTGATTTCTTTCCAATGGAAAAGGTTTAATGATTGTGCATCATTAAAACCTTGTAGGTATCTGAAGTTCTGTATGGAACCCAGCACTGGGTACATATAACGGTTGATATACTAAAATGTGAAGTCACTTTGCAAATGTGGACTTCATGTGCAAAAAGCACAGAAACATGCAAAACATCAAAATTTTGGCACTTTTCATGTTTTTGCAAATGAAGCTCACTTTTGCACATAGTCCAAAAATGAAAAGATTTAAATTCAACATTAATGAGTTGCTATGATGCAAAACTCATTAAATCAGAATTCTGCTAAAACAGGCACAGGCCCATTTTCACAAAAAAGATATTTACACCTCAGTGAGGTGTAAATATCTTTTTCATCCATCCCGCAACGCTCATCCCATTTAAAAAACCCATCACTTTTTTAAAAAAATGTGTCATAAGCCCATTAGTGGTTTCCCTGCAACCTCCCATACTCCTCCCCAAAGCTTACCCTATAGTTGTCGGGTTCTTCCTGGGGCAGGAGCAATCCCACTCACTGCAGCCCTGCTGGATCTATCCTAGAAAATGGCGCCTGCTTACCTCCATACAATTCTTTGCCCTGCATGGGCCAAGGGTGATGGATGGGGACCCAGTATGGGGCTTTAGCCCATTATTTGTACAAGAGATGGGGCTTACAGGGGCTCCTTACCTTAACATTTGCAGGCTATGCCAGGGTTAGGGCGGGATTAGCTGCTTCCCCACAGGCCAATGTGGTCCCTTTAATCTAGGCTGGCCCTGCAGTCAGGGGCCACAGTCATACTTTGCCACAACTGGAAACATGCTAAACATTTCTTATAAAAGTCTGATATGGATGCAAATGAGTTACGAGCATATTTACATCTGTAGAAAACTTTCATGAAAACAGGCCTTTAACTCGGTATTATTTTTCTCTATGTGGATTACTTTGAACTTTTCCGCATTAAATTTTCTTCTACCATTTAGATGATCAGTTCCCCATGTGTTTTAACTGCTTTGGATAATTTTGTGTCATCTGCAAATTTGATCACATCGTCCATTGCTCCCTTTTCCAGATCATTAAGTGAGCCAAAATGGATTAGAGTTTGTAAAATAACACTATGATAACATGCACTCTTTGCAGTATCACTTGAACATATTTAGTATCATTACAATATTTTCATGCTTACTTAAAAAATAGAATCAACTCTCATTCTTCCATGGCAATCAAAGAACACAGATTATTTTCATTTTTTTGGAATTTCCCAAGGGAACAAAAATACAAAAGTACATTTCAAAGCTATTAAAATTACTCATCCAAAATGTAAGCAGCTAACTAAACTCCAAACTAAATCTTACATCACTTCTCAATATTACATGGACAGAAGCCATAAAATAAAGTCCATAGCTCTATTTTTATTTGCTCGTCAGGGCCAGTGCAAGGGCCGGTGCTGCCCTAGGCACCTTCTGCCTTACGGCACTCCCCCTCCCCCCCATGTCGTGTCAACACCCCCCATCCCCGTTCTTGCTGACACAACCCCACCCTTCCCCAGTCGTGGCCCCCAACTCCTTCCTCTCAGTTTTTCAGGCTGCAAGCGGAGGCGGCAAAGAGGAGTAGAGATTCGAATCTCCACTCCTCTTTGCCACTGCCGTCACGGCCCCACATGGCTCACGCCCTCTAATGGTCGGCACCCTAGGCCCAGGCCTAGCTCGCCTAATGCTTCCGCTGGCCCTGGTGCTCATAATTATTATTATTTGGATTTATATGGTACCTCTTATGCAAACTGGATTCCAACACACTTTACAATGGGGAGGACATGTTGCATCAGAGGTGGATTCTTGGGCTGAGGTGGAGTTGACGCAATCCATAGGCAAGGGCCCACGGGTCCCACCATCAACAGGTGGAGAGGGCTGAAGCTAGAGGCCACTGGAGCTTCACCTGTACCAGCCCATGTTCCCCTCGGGTTGAGCCTTTGGGTGCTGGGGCCGGCAGGACTTAGGCGGGTTCCATATTAGGTGCAACATCCCAAGAAAGAGATCTAGGTGTCATAGTGGATAACACATTGAAATCGTTGGTGCAGTGTGCTGCAACAGTCATAAAAGCAAACAGAATGTTGGGAATTATTAGAAAAGGAATGGTGAATAAAACGGAAAATGTCATAATGCCTCTGTATCGCTCCATGGTGAGACCGCACCTTGAATACTGTGTACAATTCTGGTCGCCGCATCTAAAAAAAGATATAATTGCGATGGAGAAGGTACAGAGAAGGGCTACCAAAATGATAAGGGGAATGGAACAGCTCCCCTATGAGGAAAGACTAAAGAGGTTAGGACTTTTCAGCTTGGAGAAGAGACGACTGAGGGGGGATATGATAGAGGTGTTTAAAATCATGAGAGGTCTAGAACGGGTAGATGTGAATCGGTTATTTACTCTTTCGGATAATAGAAAGACTAGAGGGCACTCCATGAAGTTAGCATGGGGCACATTTAAAACTAATCGGAGAAAGTTCTTTTTTACTCAACGCACAATTAAACTCTGGAATTTGTTGCCAGAGAATGTGGTTAGTGCAGTTAGTGTAGCTGTGTTTAAAAAAGGATTGGATAAGTTCTTGGAGGAGAATTCCATTACCTGCTATTAAGTTCACTTAGAGAATAGCCACTGCCATTAGTAATGGTTACATGGAATAGACTTAGTTTTTGGGTACTTGCCAGGTTGTTATGGCCTGGATTGGCCACTGTTGGAAACAGGATGCTGGGCTTGATGGACCCTTGGTCTGACCCAGTATGGCATTTTCTTATGTTCTTATGTTCTTATGAAGGTAGATGGTTCAAGCCCAGAGACAGCAGCCAGCAGGTGGCGTAAGTCTATCCAAGACGAGTTATGGAACTAGAACCCAAGCACCAGGGAACAATGAGCGACTGAAGGTGCTTGAGCAAAGAAAGGCCGAAACCTTGAAAGTCCAAATCCAGAGGATAGAGAGAGTGGTGTCACTGTCGAGCTCGGATGGAAGCTGGTGGCCAATGGAAGCTGTGGCAAGCAATGTAGAACTCTGGACAATAGTCTATAGCAGGTTATCTGTAGCAATGTTCAGGGCGCGGAGAAGGCAGGTGTGGTCAGGCATAAAAATGGTCAAGGCACGGAGAAGGCAGACGAGGTCAGACGTAGCAGAGGTCAGGCTTGGAGAAGGCAGGCAAGGTCAGACATAGCAGAGGTCAGGCTTGGAGAAGGCAGGCGAGGTCAGAAGTAGCAGAGGTCAGGTTTGGAGATAATCACAAGGCAGAGTCAGGCAAAGCAAAGTCAAAGTCCATGAAGTCAATCTGAAGCAAGGAGCAGGGTAGGAATGAAGAGACAGGAACCAGGAACACAAGGCCAAGACTAATCTCAAGAAGCAACAAGCACTCGATCAACAGGGAACCGAGGAGACCTGTTGCAAAGGCAATGCTTAGGAGCGCTGCCCAAGCTGAAGTACGCTGAGAGTGATGATTCAGCATCCGTGTCCGTGGGCAGGTTTCCACCGCGGGCCCTTTAAAAGCATCAGAGTTGTGCGCGCGTGCGCCTAGGAGGGAGCGCAGCGCCGGCGGCGGCATCTCTCCGCTGAGCAAGCGGAGAGGCCTGCTTAGAGAAGGAATCCTGGCTGGAGGTCCCGGGCAGCATGGCAGGACCAGGGACATTGGCGGGGGCCTGATGTCAGAGCCAGCGGCCGACTGCTGCCAGCGACGGAGAACTGAGCGCTGAGGTCCATCTGGGAAGGTGAGAAGGCCGCGCCGCGGGCCTCCCGTGGGCGGCAAGCGTAACAGGACAATTTCCATTTGATTTTTAGTCTGATAACCAAGCAATGACCAAGATAAAATAGCCGGTTCAAAATTGCCTCCCCCCTCTACAGATAATAATACTCAGGCTATTTCACAAAGGGGTGGGGCTGGAAGAGGGCAGAGCCAGCAGAAAACATGCAGGATTTCATTTTGAAATCTCTGCATATGCTTTACTATGCTGATTTTGCACCTGCAGGCACAAAATCCAGCCAGATATGAAATATGTGGTGCCAGCCATACCCACATTTTTAAATGGAAACTCCACAAGGGCAGCTTATAAAATCCTGTGGACACGTGCGTGCACTTCATGCACGCCCAATCTCCCGATTTTGGTGTGTGCCCAACTTTTAAAATTCCCCTTATAGTTTTGCATTTTTAAAACTATACACATTATTTTTCATGAAAAAAGTACCAACAGAGAAAATAGGCATAAATCTCTGCAGGTACTTTTTCCAGAGACAATTTTCAAAAGGAAGAATGCTTGTACTTTGCCTTTGAGAACTGGTGCAGGATCCACAAGTACCTACGGACTATGTAGCTATGTGAACAGATACGAAAAATGCCCCATAAGAGGACAATTTTCATACTCTCTGCAGTGCGCATAGGTACACAGGTACTTTGTACTCGCAGGCCTGCAAGTTGATTTTCAAAGGGAAACTCCCTGCAATCAGTGCTGAGGGGTAAAGCACAAGCAGGGATTTCATAATGAAATTCCCACTCATACTTAAGGGGGCCTGCCCTAATCCCACCCCCAATATTGTCTGTTTTCTCCACGGAAAAAGTATAAATACTGGAGAAAAGGGGGAAACAATTTTCAAAGGGCTTTTCCCCACAAACACCCTATTATTCATAAACATCCTTCTGAAAATTGCCCCCTAAGATGACAATTTCAGAACCTGTCATATACATTTCTTTGTCCATCCTAACCCTGTCTCCTGGACCACCCAGAATTTTAGTGGCTAAGTTTAACCCCTTACTGAAACTATGAGGATAAATTTAGACTGCTCAGTTGGTGTAAATCTTCAGAGTCTTTGATATAGCCAGATAAGGCTTTACTTATCAAACTAGATCCCTTTGAAAACTGACCCCCTAAGCTACTCTAATTCTAGTCCCCAAGTATCCCAGACCAGGAAAAATTGAATACAAGAGTAGTCTTGAACCCTATTTGCTTCCTAAAAGAAGGAGATAAAATTTAAAAAATGGCTTTCAAAGTGAATTCAATGCCTGGCGTATTCTGTTGGAAATAAATATATTTCTGTTGCTATTTCGGCATAAAAGGAATACATACTCACATATAAATCTAATAAGTTTCTGTTTCTCAGTTTTATAAAAAAAATAATTTACTTTCTTCAGAGAGCTGCTGGGAATGAAAAAAAAAGAAAGGATTGATTTTTCATCAATCGAGTGGTATTTTATTTCTAGCTTCTCAGAAGTAGGCACTAGTAGTTGCTCGATCACATTTTACCTGGTTCTTCATACTGCAGAGTGAAACAGAAAAATTTTCACCAGGGAAGCATCAGTTTTAAAAGTTCTACATTTGAGATATCACCTCTGAACTTATATCCAGCAGTTTTTGTACATGGAAGATTTTAAATATAATTCTGTCTTGTAGGATTCCAACTTGAAATAAACCCAATGTGAACAAACATTTTGAGAAAGTAAACAACATTCTAACCATTTCTTCTATTTTCCTATTGAAATAATGTGCAACCTGATGTGTGGTTTCAGAGAGAAAATATAATTTTACAGCTAGCCACTGAACAATTGATTCACAGAATTCTATAGTGTATTATAAGCAGGCCAAACATATTTCTTGTCTAACCAAAGGAAGTGTTGATTATAAAAAAAAAATAAGATACAGTCTTTCAAATATCCTTCCAAATAAAATATCTCCTGATCAAATGTTGGATATTTTATACATGAAAATTCTCTCATTTACAGCAGATCTTAGAAATCTAACCATGAACTAATCCTCACCGATGATGGTACTTTAACAAACACAAGCCTTTGAAATCATGATAAATTCTCTGCAACAAAGAGTCTGCCAATTCATCTGCTAACTTGTTATGGTAAAGCTTCTTACCTGAGCCTCTGCCCCATAATCAAACCAGACACTTGACATTTCTCATAGCAAACATTTATGATGCACCATATAATCACCAATTCTCCTTACTTAGGAGGCCAGCAATTATAAATCAACAAGGCCTTGGGTTACCTGACAAGCTACTTATTTCACTGTATACATTTAAGGTTCACATTAATTCTGTCATTTACCAGTAGCTTCAGATGCTGTTGTATTATTTTTCTCTGATGTCTGTTTCACAGCACAAATGCATTTCATAACCATCATAAAACTAACCATACTTGAAATGCACTGAATTTGAACCAATTATTTATTTATATTTGGTGTCTAATAGCAACAATAGAACACTGACAGCACTAAGGGAAAAGGGAAATATATTGATCTTTCATTTAGCATACCATTTCCACATGATAAAGAGAATCTAAAGTAAAAGCATGCATGCGCCAGTCCACCTCTACATTCACTTTTCAACTAAAGACAAACTGAAGTTGTCCATATGCAATTTTATTTATTTATTTAAAATATTTCTAGGCCGCTTATCAACAATACTAAGCGGTTTACAATTTTACATTCACAATGTACAAATTTTTGGTCTACAGATCAAACATAATAGTAGACATGACATTCAATCTAAATAACAACACAAAATATATCAAATATAAAGCATCACCCCTTTCAAAATGTAATGGTAGCCTCATAGTAATGTCACCTTATTGTGCATGATTTTCTGAACATTATCAAATTAATTTGCTATTCAGTTTAAAAGCCAAAGCAATCAAAAGATAAAAATAACAAATAAAATAAATAAACATGGATGTGCCGATTTTATAATATGCGTGCGTCGCTGAGCATATGTTATAACATCCGCTACCTGTGCACATATGCTCACCCGATTTTTATATCAGTGCATGCATCTGTGCACGCGGTGAGGGGGGAGATTTTTTAACTTACGTGCAGCGACGCGATCGAGCCTTTGTGGACTGAAAGAGAACTTCCCTAACCCCCTTACCCTTCCTCCCTTTTCCCCTCTCCACCCTGATCCTTAAACCCCACCTAACTACTCTATTATTTTTTATTTTAAAACTTACCTGCTCCTTTGAGCAGAAGTTGTGCGCGCTGGCCGGCTGCCAGCGTACGCTTCACTGGGTCAGCGCAAAATGGTACTGCCCCGCCAAGCCCCCACCCCCGGCTGCCCCTTTTCCACAGCCCGGCACTCTGCCCGTACTGGCAGATACTCGCATGGCTGGGCCAATATGAAAATGTGCTTGGCGCGCGTGCGACCCGGCCACACACATATCTACCACTATTGGCACAAGCCAGGCTTTGAAAATCCCTCCGTAATTGCATCCTGTCCATTTATTATTTCTTCCGGACAAAGCAGACAACTAGGTCTGGTTTTAGGATTCTATTATAACTCAGGACAGAACAGCAATTAATCAAGTTGACTTAGAAAATAGCCACTGCTATTACTGGCATCAGCAGCATGGGATAGACTTAGTTTTTGGGTAGTTGCTAGGTACTTGTAACCTGGATTGGCCACTGTTGGAAACAGGATGCTGGGCTTGATGGCAATTTCTTATGTTCTTAGCAATATCTTTAAGCTAAAAAGTCAATACATGGTTATACTTGTCAATGCTTTTCTTCCATAAGATAAAAGCAGAAGTAAAATGGGAGATGAGAGGTACTCTACCCACTTTTATCCTTCTGTCCTACAATACTTTTCTCACTCACTAACCCAGCCTCTCTTTCCCATTACTATGGTGGAAAAATGGTCTAGTGTTTTTCTTGGTGGGCAAAGAATCAGTGAAGCTAGGCTTCAAATCCCATTTATGAGCTTGTGACTTTGCACTCCACTGCCCCAGGCACCAATTTAGAGGGTCATTTACTAAGCTGCATTAGGTGTTTACTGTGCAGTAAGCACCTTAATATAGAAATGTTTGTTGATCTAACATTATTGTAACCTATGCAAAATTTATTGCAATACACTTTGAGGCCATTAATGGTAAAAAGTGGAATATCAAATGCTAATCAATAAATAAATAACACATAGTACTGTGCATTATCTCTCCCCCCACCAACAAATCCTATGCAATGCCAGTATGGTAACGAGCTGAGTTGCATGCACATTCATGCAAATCGGCTCATTACTAGGTAATACAATGCAAATAAAATAAATTGGCTTGCCTGAAAATTCACAGGTAAAACAGCTAAACTCTGGAGTTGTAGCTAACTTGGCCGCAGAATGTCGGCATGCTAATATGTGTCCCAGTGATCTTAAGGCCTCCATTGCTAGATGTTTTTAGGAGAAAGCTAAGCCACGGTATTTTTCCCATCAGTATTTTTCTGCCGGGGAAAATACCCCAGGATTGCTTGGTATCACAGAATCTAACAGTATTCTCCCCTCTCTGGAACAGGAACCCACCTACAGTACCTGAGCATAGGGAAAGATAAGTAATGAAATTGAAAATCTTATTCCCTCTTTCACTATTTTCCTTTCACTCCTTTTTCTCATTTCTACTCCCTCCAGCAGGAACAGCACTCATAACACATAGTAATCCTGTCACATGGCTTAATTTACAGACCTCTTCCAATAAGTGGTGGTAAATTCCTCTTGCTGCAGTCATGAATCTGACTCGGTGATTCTATTGATAACTTCCTATTAAGAGGTGTAGACAGAAAGAAGTCTGCTTTATTCTGTGTCAGTGCAAAGGAACTGGCTGAAGATGTTTAAAGGCTGGTAATGTTTAAGGGCTGAAGCAAAGTTGATGGCCTTTCATGCCTCTATACAAGGAACAAAAATATAGCTAAATGAGAAGGTAAATCACAGTGGCAGAAATTACAGCATGTGTAGAATAATAATCATGCTATAAAAATAAACAAATTATCAAAATCAACAAACAGACCTGGGTGTGCACCCAGGCACATAGGTATATGCATGCACCTCTCTTGGCTCCACCCCAGAATGCCCATGCCCCACCCAAACCATGCCTCTTTTGATTGAGTGAGATGTACATGCAATGGGAGATACAAGTGCATTTAGGTGGCTTTTACAATACGCTAGGCACGTGTAAGCCCTACATGCGCACACATCTCCCAATTTTGGCGTGTGCCGGGCTTTTAAAATTCACCTTCTAATGTTGATGGCATTCATTCTCCTATCAAATGTGCAAAATTAATCAGATTATTTTAAAACTGCATGTTAAGTTATTATTCTTACAAGAAACATATCTGACTGATGCTGAGCACCTTAAAGAGAGATTGGGTAGGATTATGTAGTTATGCATCATATTTTAGAAGACAATGGGAAATGGCAATTTTAATACATATCAAGTTGCCATTTATTTTAGAGAAGACTATTAAAGAAGAAATGCAGGAATTTACTTTTATGTTGAGCATGCTGATGGGGCTCAAATATTTGCTAGCAAATATTCATGGCCCTAATGGGAACTCGAATTAATATTTTGCTTTGTTAGGCTCCAAATTTTTGGGATACCCAAATTATAAACTAATACTAGGACATGATTTTAACATGATAGTAGATGGTAGGGAAGACTGTCAGCCACCCAGATCTGTTAAGCCACAGGATATCTCTAAAGGAGTGAATCTGGTGATGCAGAAATTGGGTCTTCTTGACAAATGAAGACTTTTACGTTAGAGAAAGAGATTATACCTTTTCTTCTAATCCACTATCTCGGATTGACTATCTTATTTCTGAGATCCTGTTCTCTGAAGTCACCTCCATGACATTATTCTGTCCCTAGCAGTGGGTACATGTTTGTGTCTGTATATACTGTGCTTAGTGGAAACACATTTTTGTAACCCACGATAAAAACCTGTGAGCCTTGCCTTTAAGGGAGCTTGCCCTTAAGAGAAGTTCCCTTCATCCTTTGCTTTCTCTCATTTGGGAGGGGTCTGTATGCCCTCTCAATCTAGCTTGAGTCTTCTTAAGGGCCATATTGGCTCAAGGGACTGCCCTTCATGCTCCCCCCTGTGTCACACAGATTCTAGGCTCGCTACCATTGGATCTCGCCCTTTAGCCCCAGCTTGTGGGGACGTTTCCTGTAATCACTCTCCAAGAGAGTTAGTCAGTCTCAGCCATGCTGCCTCAAAGCTAGAAGTGCCTGCAACCTCTGTAATACAATTAGCTTTTTTACATTCTTTCTTATTGCTTTAATTCTAAAGATTAAATCAGCTTCAGAACCCATTTGTCTTCTCACCCTGAATCCCAAGAAACCCCATCTCCCTTCTCCTGCCTATCTCCAGCTACAAAGTTCTCTGCCTGAGGCATATGCATTTGAAATGTGACAATTGTAAGTAATGGAAAATTATCTGTACAATAAATAATTTCAAACTTATAAGATCTTTGCCTGAAGGCTGATTGGGAAGGAAAGTTAGCTGACTGGAAGAGGGAAATCCGGGGTTTCTTATTGAGCCAGAACAGTAAAAAAGCTAATTGTTATGGAACCCTGCCCGCGGGTCCCCCCGCGAGCAGGCACTGCTCACCTTTCCTTCTTGCTGATTTTCCTCTGCCCGACCCGGCTGGTGTCACCGGATGTCGGGCCTTCAGCGCGGCCGGAGCTGCGGACTGGAAGCCGCCCCTTGTATCCTGCCTTGTTGCGGCACGGTGCCGCCAAAGTCGGGTCTTCTCCACGGACTTCCTACCATCTTTGCGGCTGGGAGCCACCGCTGGTGGCAATGTGATCTTCGCGGTGCGGAAGCCGCATCCCCAGGCTTCAGTAGCGGCTGGAGCCGCCCCCGGGGCCTCCTGTAGCAGCTGGAGCTGCTGCCGTCATCGAGTCCTGCTTCTCAGGCCAGCCCTGCGTCTGTGATGCCGACGTTCCATGCAGGCCGCTGTCCGTGGTCCTGCACAGCTTCTTCCTGCTTCCCTTAGGCGCTGGCGCGCGCCTCTTCAAACAATTTAAAAGGCCAGCCACAGGAAGTGTGGCTGACCCCCACCTATGGACTGATTTCCTGCCTAGCCCTATAAAAGGGCTGTCTTCAAAGTACGTCTTCGCCTTGCATCGGAGTTACTTCACTCTGGAGGCTCCTGCCTGCCAGAGCTCAGTCAGGTCTTCTTCGTGGAGCTCCTCTTCGTTTCATCTTCATGTCAAGTCAAGTCAAGTCTTCGTGCCTGAGGTCCTTGTCCAGGTGTCCTGATGTCTTGTCTTGATCCTCTGCTTCCTAATGTCCCAGGTTCCTTGGTGTCTTGCCCTTCTTGGTGTTTGCTTCAGTGCTCCTGAGCCTTCTGGTCCTGTTCGGCCGGGCTCCCTCGGACGACGTCTTTCCCTGGTTGGAGTGGCCTGCAGGTGGACTGGTGTCCTGTGCTCCTGAGCCGTCATGTCCTGCCAGCCTTTGTGGTGCTTCGGGCGACATCTGGCTCCGTCGTCGGAGTCCCACTTTGACTGGATTCTTCCCTGTGCTTGTCCCGTTCTCAGCGTGGTCCGTGACCAGCCTCCTCGGGCTGTGTAGGGTGCGCAGTGGGACAGGGTGGTCCGCCACCAGCTCATTGGGTCCGCCCATGCAGGTGGGCTGAGTAGGGCACCCTGAGAGACAGTGTCAATGTCCTTCCTCTCTACTTCTCGTCTCGTTTGGACTTCGTCAAGTTCCTCGTCTCGTCCTGGATGATGTTGCATCAGTCTTGCTGTCATGTCAACGTCTTGTTCCTGATGTCATCTCATCGACCCTGGTCCGGGATGCCGTCGCATCGACCATTGGTCCGTGATGTCTTCGCATAAGCCTTGGTGTCATGTCCTCAACTACCTTGGTATCATGTCTTGTTCCAGCCCTCGTCTCTGATGCTGTCCGCATCAGCCTTGGTGTCATGTCTTCATCTGCGATGCCGTAGCATCAATCTTGGTGTCATGTCTTCATGTCAAGGCCAGTCTGCCCTCATCCTCAGGCCAGGCCTGCTGCTCCATGCCAATCTAAGCGGCAGGTCCGAAAGGGCTCGGAATGGTTGGAGGACCATTCACATTCCAACATCATCCTGTTGTTGGCCTTGGGAGCTTGCCGGCCTGGCGGAGGGTAAGACCGTCTGCCATGGTGGAACACGCCATCAACCCTCGGTTCAGTCCTGGAACCGTCTGGGGTCGGGCTGAGGCCCAAGGGCACACTTAAAACACCCTGATGTAACACTAATTAGATAATAGCAAATAAAAAAGGCTATATCAAACAGAAAGTTGCAAGAAAACCAGCCAGTGGTTTGAAAGGAGAAAAGCAAGCATTTTAAAAGAACTGTATGCAGTACAAGGAAACAGAGATTTCAACACAGCAGTGCTACAGAAAGGCTTGCATTGAATGGAAATTGTTAAAGACTGCCTTGCATTTGAATGAACCTCCCATGCCCTCAGTGTGGGAAGAACTAAGCATAAAAAAACCCTAGATTGTAAAGATTTACACTTTTGAACTAATTTTTAGTCTGCAAGGCATTTTAGAAGTGAAAGCAGATTTTAAAGTCAGCGTATACTGTAAGCAAAGAATAATAGGAGCAGTAAAGAATCATTTGGCTTTGTGTAACTTGAGCTCATGGCGGGAAAAAGTCCAGGCTGGGAGCAAAAGGCTTAACGATAGTACTTAAGCCTATTCAAATTTCCCTCTACCACTGCTACAGGCAGAGTGCAATCAGTTGTCATAGTAACCGGAGTTCTGCCAACTTTACTGACTGAGCAGCAAAAAGAAACTAACAATAAAGAACTGAATAATTGTGAAGATTTAATTAAGAATTATTAAAGGGTTCTGAAGCAAAACGCTGGTGAGTGTGTGGAATCGAACTGAATAAAAAAAAAAGACTGAATTCAACTGAGCACACACCACTTGGGAGATCAAAATTGAAAGGAAAGAGTGAAAGCTGCTCTGCTCCTCCCCCATCCCTTTATTACACACCTTGCCACCAAAGGCAGAAGCCCTCCCCTCTCCACTATGCTTCAGCAGGCAGGAAGCTGAAAGCAATCAGTTGTCATAGATACCAGATTCCCGCCGCAACAAGGCCAGGGAACATAGAGTTTGAGGCAACAAAGTACTAATTAGCCTGGTCCCGTTTCTGAAGCCATTCAAAGTTTATCCCTGTTATCTGAGTAGCTGAAATAAAAAGTGTTTGCTACACACATGGCCGAAGCAGCTTCAAAGCAA
Organism: Rhinatrema bivittatum; assembly: GCF_901001135.1. NCBI lineage: Eukaryota > Metazoa > Chordata > Amphibia > Gymnophiona > Rhinatrematidae > Rhinatrema > Rhinatrema bivittatum. The sequence goes on from NC_042619.1 coordinate 89,943,753, forward strand.
AACACCTCATATCAGCTAGCTGAAACCATGGAACCAGGAAATGACTCAGAGCAAGGAAGGGAGAACCTCGAAGGGAGAAATGAAGGCAGTAAATCAAAAAGACTACGCTTGCCAACAGAAAAAGGTGTGGAGATGTATGAGAAAAGCAAACAGAGGCATGACCACAATATAGAAAGGGAGTGGCATAGGATTAAGCAAGCCAGAGAGAAGGTCACAAAGACCCACCAACCTCAAGTACCACGTAGAACAGCTGAGGCTTCATTTCAAAACATACCAGCTCATTACAGAGGAGTATGTCGAGTTCTTAACACGAGCCAACACTACAGAAAGCCTCGAAGAAAGAGGCCGCTAACAGAACTTGTACCAAATACGCCAGGAAATGGTAATGGACACCATAAACAGTGCAGAAGTAGATTACCCAATGAGCGAGACAGGCTCTCAGCACTCTCGCACCTCTAAGGGTACATCAAGGTCCGCAAAGTCACACGGATCAAGGCATTCGAGCCGCTCTCAACTCAGCTCTATCATTCTCCAAAAAAGAGAGCAGAGTCCCAAGTAGCTATAGCACGCATACAGTATGATGAAGAAGCAGCAGCCCTTAAAAGAGAAGGGCTCCGAATAGAGGAACAACAGAAGGCGGCTGCTGCCACAGCTACGGCCACAGCTGCCGTTAAAGCTGCCACTGAAGCGTGCCAAAAGGTTGAACGAGAGATCACCCTGGACTTGCCACCAATACCAAACCCCATGGCAGCGATCCATCGGCTCTAAATCGCATGAACGTATGGCAGTTAACTCATGCGCTAGGCACACGCCCCAAAACAGACACTCTCGTGCAACCATGGATCCCTATATCCCGTGGGCATTGGGAACGAGAAAAAACTGGGCAGCCACACTCAGGAAGAGCCTCAGCTGAACACCCCAAGCCTCAGTTGACCAACCACAACCCGAGCCAATGCACAACAGGAGTGATGTGCATAGTCAACCACAAGTCATCCACCCATCAAGGCCTACTACCTTTCAGGACGAGTCTTCAGAAAGAGAAGATGTAGCAAGGTATATGACTCGTCGGGAATTCATAACCGCAGGGCTCTACGAGTTCAACGATCGCCCTAAGAGTTACAGGGCATGGAAATCTGACTTTAAAAATGCTGTGAAGGATATGAGATTGACCCCGCAGGAAGAGATGAACTTGATGATGAAATGGTTGGAACGTGAATCAGTCGAACATGTGAGAAGATTAAAAAACATCCACCCAGAGGATCCTCCTACAGCGCTAAAAGAGGTATGGGAGAGACTTGAGCAATATTATGGGGACCCAGTTGCCATAGAGAATGCGTGGTTCGAGGAAATGGAAAACGTTTCAAAAATATCCAGAAAGGATAACTGAAAGTTACAAGAACTGGGAGATCTCCTCCAAGAGGTGGAGACAACGAAGACTAAACTAATTTATCCGGGTCTCAACCTTTTGGACACAACATGAGGCACGAACGCCATCATAAATAAACTGCCAAGTGATATACAAGATAAATGGGCATCTCATGGTGCACAGTACAAAGAAGACAACAAAGAGTACCCACCTTTCCATGTCTTCACAAAGTTCATTCGAGACTTAGCAAGGCGCAGGAATGATCCTAGCTTCTCATACAGCACACATGAGAGACACAGAATCAGCCACCGAGTGGGTGAAAGGCCAATCAAGGAGCATGGCGGCAGCAGGAAGCCCATTTCGGTACACAAAATGGAAGTGTCACCTGCGGCATCTACATCAGATCAACTTCCCAATACGGGTAGGACAGAGGACCCAGACCGACAGTGCCCCATACACAAAAAACCTCACCCACTCAGAAAGTGCCGAGGATTCAAAGGGAAACCTTTGAAGGAGCGCAAAGAACTGTTGAAAAAGTACAGAATTTGCTACCGATGCTGTTCTTCGTCCAACCATATGGCTAAAGACTGTGAAATAGCCATTAAGTGTTCAGAGTGTGGGAGTGACCAACACGATAGCGCCCTGCACCCTGTTGGAACAAGATTTCACCCTTCAGGAATCTTACACCCCAGCCCAGACCACGGCAGGGAGGAGAAAGACAAGCAAACGCCAGAACCTGAAGTGATCCCCAAATACACACAAGTGCATGGGAGAAATAGCGACGGGAGATCCTGCACAAAAATATGCTTGGCCAGAGTGTATCCCGAAGGCAGTCAAAATGTATGTCATCATAGATGAGCAAAGCAAGAGATCCCTGGCAAGGCCGGAATTCTTTGACTTGTTTGGCATCCGTCACCACTACTCTACGTACTATCTCAAAACCTGCTCAGGGGTCACCCGTGTGACAGGGAGGAGAGCAGGCGGATATGTAATAGAAGCGATAGACGGCAGCAACAAGTCAAACTTGCCCACGCTCATCGAGTACAACCAGATGCCTGACAATAGGGATGAGATTCCCACACCAGAAGCCACTCGGTACCATTCTCATCTAAACTCCATAATGCACCAGCTCCTACCACTAGACCCGGAAGCAGAAATCTTGCTGCTATTGGGCAGAGACGCACCAGCACTGACCAAGGTCTTGGAGATGTGTGACGGCCCACAGCCAGTCCCTACACTTACCGACTCGCCTTGGGATGGGTGATAGTCGGCGAAGTTGGCTTGAATCAAACAGGGAGACCAAGCGTTCAGGCATATGCCACAAATGTCTTAGAGGATGGAAATCCTACCCTATTTGAACCATGTCCTAATCACCTAAGCACCAAGGAGATCCTAAGCTGCAAAGAACCAAATCTCAATTCAGCTACCAGTCAGATCGCCTCCCCCATTAGATGCAGAGGACCATCTAGGGGACCCAGTGCTTCAAGTCGCCAAGGATGACGACAAACCTACCCATTCGGTAGAGAATAATAGTCCATCGCCTGCAGTGGCCATGCCCGGGCTCAGAAGGACAGCCCAAGGAGGAGATAAAGAGTATGATGCAGATACCAGACGCTTCGTGGAAAAGGACTTCTTCGTAGATGACAAGCAAAGGTCCTTAACCACTGCAGAGGAAGCAATACTGGCAAGCGCTAGTCCAGGGGTCGGGAACCCATGGCTCGCGAGCCAGATATGGCTCTTTTGAGGGCTGCATCTGGCTCGCAGACACGTGTCGCCATACTTCGCGGTTCCCCGCTGACCCAGCTGCTCCCCGGTCCTCCGCCGCCCGGGCTTAAAATGCTGTCAGCCCGGGCGGAACGCGGCAGGACAGCTGGAGTCAGCGGCACCGGCGTGCTCTCTTCTCCTCCCCCCCACCCGCGGCCCGGAAGAGGAAGTGGAGAGCATCGGGTGCCTGCGCGGGAAGAAGAGACCACACTAGCGTGGTCTCTTCTTCCGCGCAGGCACCCGATGCTCACCACTTCCTCTTCCGGGCCGCGGGGGGGAGGAGAAGAGAGCACGCCGACTGGAGTCATCCGGGTGCCTGCGCGGGAGTCATCGGGTGTCAGCCGGGTGCCAGCGCTGGAGTCATCGGGTGCCTGCGCGGGTCTTCCCGCGCAGGCACCCGATGCTCTCCACTTCCTCTTCCGGGCCGCGGGAAGAAGAGAGCACGCCGGTGCTCCCTTCTTCCCGCGGCCCGGAAGAGGAAGTGGAGAGCATCGGGTGCCTGCGCGGGAAGAAGACTGCAGCGCAGCTCGGAGGAAAATGAAAATCTTCAACCGCGGCCGATGGGACTCCGCCTTCGCCTCCGCGAGGTCTGAAAATGAAGGAGGTTAGCGTTGGGAGGTGGCTGCTGCTGCCGCGAGTTCCCGGGGGGGGGGGGGAGAGAGAGAGTGAATGAGCGAGCAAGCATGTGTGTTTGAGATCCTGTGTGTGTGAGTGAGAGATTGCATGTATGTGAATGATTGAGAGCCTGTATATGTGAAAGAGAGTATGTCTGTGATTGAGATCCTGCCTGTGAGAGAGAGAGCATGAATGTAAGTTTACCATTGGGAACCTGTATGTGTAAGTTTGTAATTGAAAACCTGTTTGTTTGAAAGAGTATGTGTGTATGATTGAGATCCTTTGTGTGTGAGAGAGATCATGTGTATGTATGATTAAGAGCCTGTGTGTATAAGTAAGAGAGAGATCATGTGTGTCTGTGTCTGATTGACAGCTGGTTTAGGTGATGGAGCATGTGAGTATGTGATTGAGAGCCTGTGTTTAAATGAGAGAGAGAGACCATGTGTGTCTGTGTGATTGAGAGCTGATTTAGGTGAGGGAGCATGTGAGTATGTGATTGAGAGCCTGTGTTTAAATGAGAGAGAGAGACCATGTGTGTCTGTGTGTGATTGAGAGCTGATTTAGGTGAGGGAGCATGTGAGTATGTGATTGAGAGCCTGTGTGTAAATGAGAGAAAGAGAGGACATGTTTGTAAGCATGTGAATGAGAGTCTGTGTGTGAGAGAAAAAGACAGCATGTATTTATGTGATTGAAAGCCTGTGTGTGTGTAAGCGTGAAAAGATAGACAGCATGTGTGTAAATGTGTAATTAAGAGCCTATATAAGTGAGAGAGAAAAAACATTTGTATATGTGAGTGACTGAGAGCATGTGTGTATAGGTGTGTCATTGAGAGCCAGTGTGAGAGAGAGCGCTGGTATGTGACTGAGAGAGGAGAAAGTTCCAAGCAAACCACCCCACCTCCTGCTAATTCAGAACAATCTCAGGACACCTGGATATCAAACGTTCCCAGGTATGCAGAGCAAAAAAATTTTTGTATCCTTATTATTTTTCATTACTGGATCTTTGTGTCTGCTATTTTGAAATATTTTGTTGGTATCTGGAAATGTTTTATATGAGTTTTTAATTATTGGATATTCCACTCATCAGCTGTTTCGAAATATGTTCTTTTTGTTAGTACAGTTTTACTGCTGATGATTTTATATTTCTTGATTTGTTTTATAAGGATGTGTGATGTTTCTTTTTTCCTTTGTTACACTGCATACAGAGACTCTGGCTTGTTGCAGTTTCCAATTCAGTTTTTGTCTGCATGCTTCTTGTTATGCGTTTTGGTCTCTTTATTCTATGTTAGGTGAGGGACAGCACATGATTCAGGTGAGGTTTTCTGCTGGCGTGTAGTTTCTGTGTAGGACTCTATAGCAGCCTGACTTGGTCCGTTTTCCTAATAGGAGATGTATTGGTGTCTTAAGGCCTGGTGTAATATTTTCAGAGACTTATTGTACTTTAAAAGTGTGATCTTACATAAAATGCACACATTTACTTGTATTTAGTTTTAAACATATTGTATGGCTCTCATGGAATTACATTTTAAAATATGTGGCGTTTATGGCTCTCTCAGCCAAAAAGGTTCCTGACCCCTGCGCTAGTCTAAGGCTCCACGAAATAGCCTCCGACAGTTCTGAAGTAACGAAGGCAACTTCTTCAGAGGATCATGCTAAAGATTCAGAGAACTCGGACCTGAGAGTGGACACACCTCCTCTCCAACGAAGCCTTGAGTTGAATTGGGATCCAAAGAGAGACGTCTTCACATCCCAAGTCTCGACCCAAGGTAAACCGCACACTCACTGAGGTGTCCCGTCCACAGTCAACAGCCTGCACGATCCACCAGGGTTTGTGACTTCAACCACGATACAAGGAAGAGCCTTGTTAAGAGAGCCTTCGTCAAGTGCTACCGAGTGGGACACCCCACTACCTCAAGCAAGGAAGCTGGAATGGGAAAAGTGGAAGAGCCCCCTAAAAGTGCTTGAAAAGCTCCACATACCACGCGCCCATGTTCCAGTACCACTAAAAACAGCCAGCCGCAAAGAGATCTGATCTTCTTGGATGCATCTGTGAAGGACATAGCTGCGGTAGTCTAGAGAGTGACAGACGTAGAAGGAACAGTGCGTGAGGACTTCAACAAGGCCAAGCTAGCACCACAGGCTACCCACACCATACCACGTCTAGAATTGTGTGGAGCGGCGCTAGCAGTGGAAACAGTAGAGTTAACAACAGCCGAAACGGACATTCAAATTTATGCGATCCATCTTCACATGGACAGCAAAGTAGTACTGAGCTACATCTACAACCAGACAAGAAGGTTCCATGTATACGCTCAACTCTGGGGTTCAGCCACCCAGACCCGCTCCGACTGTGGAACAGACTTCGTAGGAACCCGTAAAGAGTTGAACACTGCATCTGTCATGCCTTCAAAGCAAAAGACTATGAACATTCCTGCGCCATGTGGAAACTTGACGGCGGGGAGCGTTACAGGCGGCGAAGGAAACAAATCCAACAGCTTACCAACTCCCTCTGGATCCGTCGGAAGAAAGAGTACTTGCCGACTCTCCAACATCGAAGCAAGTAGCGATCCAAAATCTTCTACAGGCCCATAAATGAGGTGGTACTCCTCATGCTGCGTGAAGAAACTTGAACTCCGTAGACCGTTGTCCACACCAAAGACTATTTCTCTCTTTGTGTTGTCTGTCTTTCATTTCAGCTTGGTGAAACCCTGTGAAGAAGACCTCGCCTATCACCTGGATGATTGGACAACCGAGATGATCTGAAACTCCCTCGAACGTCGAAAGATCCAGTACAATGGACTTTGCACTGTTGCATAATGATAGAAGAACTGATATAGTGGTATCTTGTGATACCAGATGGGGAGTGTTCTGTCCCCAGCAGTAGGTACATGTTTGTGTCTGTATATACTGTGCTTAGTGGAAACACCTTTTTTGTAACCCACAATAAAAAACTGTGAGCCTTGCCTTTAAGGGAGCTTGCCCTGAAGAGAAGTTCCCTTCATCCTTTGCTTTCTCTCACTTGGGTGGGGTCTGTATGCCCTCTCAATCTAGCTTGAGTCTTCTTAAGTGCCGTATTGGCTCAAGGGACTGCCCTTCATGCTCCCCCCTGTGTCACATGGATCCTAGGCTCGGTACCATTGGATCTCGCCCTTTAGCCCCAGCTTGTGGGGACATTTCCTGTAATCACTCTCCAAGACTGTTAGTCAGTCTCAGCCATGCTGCCTCAAAGCTAGAAGTGCCTGCAACCTCTGTAATACAATTAGCTTTTTTACATTCCTTCTTATTGCTTTAATTCTAAAGATTACATCAGCTTCAGAATCCTTTTGTCTTCTCACCCTGAATCCCAAGAAACTCCATCTCCCTTCTCCTGCCTATCTCCAGCTACAAAGATCTCTGACTGAGGCATATGCGTTTGGAATGCGACAATTGTAAGTAATGGAAAATTTTCTGTACAATAAATAATTTCAAACTTAAAAGATCTTTGCCTGAAGAGTGATTGGGAAGGAAAGTTAGCTGACTGGAAGAGGGAAACCCGGGGTTTCTTATTGAGAACAGACATTATGGTCTATTATGATTTCTAATCATGCACCAACCTTTCTCTCCTTGGACTTGGGAAATTATTTCTAGGGGAAATGGCTAGAGAATGAGACCAAATCTTATCAGAGATATAGATCTTTGTGCATATCTATGGGAAAAATTAAAAGACTATTTAGGCTTCAGTCTGGAAATCACTCTAGCATTACTATGGGAAACAGGAAGGCTATAATGAAGGGAGATATAATGGCGAATGTGGTTAAAAAATAGAAACAGATGTAGATATTTTGTGTCTCTCTTGGTTATTGTTAATGTTAAAGAAAATGCATGTTAGTACTAGGGATGTGCATTCATTTGCAACGAAATAGGAAATAAAGAGGATATTTCCTATTTTGTTGCATTTCGGAGGGCTGACAAAACGAAAGGAAAACCCATGAAATTTCCTGTGGTTTTCCTATCATTTTCTTTTTTTTGGGGGGGGGGGGGGGGGAGAAAGGGCACATTAAAAAAAATAAAACCCCCCGAACCCACCCCAACCTTTCATATTTAATTAATTACAAACCCCCCCCCCCTCAAGACTTACCAAAAGTCCCCAGTGGTCCAGCGGGGGTCCCGGGAGCGATCTCTCCCTCTCGGGCCATCCATTGCTCCTACCATGTGACAGGGGCCGACCAATGACACCGGTAGCTCCTGTCGCATGGTAAGGGCAAAGGGCCACCAGCGCCATTTTGATTACTGGCAGCTGACAGCCCGAGAGGGGGAGATCGCTCCCGGGACTCTCACTGGACCACTAGGGACTTTTGGTAAGTCTTGAGGGGGGGGATTATAGTTAAATAATTTGAAGGGTTGGGGTGGGGTTTTTCCCGAAATAGAAATGAAAAAAGTTTTTGGATTCGGGGAGTGGACCGAAATGGCCCACCCCGGACCCGAAAATGAAACAACGAAAAAAAAGTGTGCACATCCCGAGTTAGTACTATGTTGACTGAACACAAATTGAGACAGCAGGAGACAAGAATTTCTTTAAATCAAGTGCTCCATCTTAAAGTGCTACACTAAATGAATTACTATAAATTTAAACTCTATAAATATGGGAACAAGGCAGGCTAAATGTTGGCAGGGTTAAAGCAAAAATCATAGCTGACTGGACTGCGTAACAAACAAGTAATTTTAGAAATTTTTAATCTTATTATGCAGTTTTATATGATAAGCAGGAGATGACTATGGAGTCCCGAGATTCATTTTTTGAGGAATTACTGATGCCTAGCATTGATGATAAGCATTTGGGGAAGTTCAATGCACCCATCATAGATACAGCAGTATTTTGAGCTACTCATAAGATGAAATTGGAAAAATCTCCTGACAGCTTAGGGCCTGAATTTTATAAAATTTTAGAATTTCAGTTATTAAAACTCACTAAAAAAGTTAAATGCCTATCATTTGCAGCATGGAGTTTATGTCTTAGAAATTACAGAAGCAGCTATTGTGGTTCTCCAAAAAAAGGGAAGGGGAGTCCCCTCTTCTTATCATCCGGTTACTCTGTTTAATGTAGATGCAAAACTGTTAGCCTCTATACTTGCTAGGGATGTGCATTTGTTTTAAAAAGAATTTGCAAAATGCAACAAATAAGGGCAATTCCTTTCATTTGGAGGGCCCTGAAACAAATTGAGAGCTCCCCAAAAGAAACAAACCTTACTTGTGCAATTTGTTTAAAACATCCAGTTGCGCCTGGGCCTCCCCTAAGCTGAGGCCCAAAACAGGAGCCTCGGCTTACACCAGAGCACAATGCGGGCACCTGAGCCTAGGCCCAGGCCCAAAGCCAGTGCCTCGACTAGGGAATAGGTCAAGACCCAAAGCAGGGGCCGTGGCCTAAGCCCATGTTCAATGTAGGGGTCTTGGCCTAGGCCAGGATGGATGCTGGGGCCTCAGCTTAACCCCTAGCCCCCCGAAACTTATCTGATCTATTGGGTATCTAAGGAAGCAGCCAGGCCATGTCCTGATGACTGGACCTTGGCACGGTCTAGGCCCGATGTCGGGGCCTGGAGGCCAGGTACCAATGCTTGGGTCTCGGCCTAGGCCGTGACCCAGGCCCAACACCACAGCCCAGCCCAGATGCCTGGGTCCGGATGCTGGGGCCTCAGCCTGGATCCAGGCCTGACGCTGGAGCTTGGCCTGGAGGCCAGGTCCTGACGCCTGGGCCTCGGCTAGGGTCAAGCCCAGGCCTGGAGCCCAGGCCTCGGAGCTCCAATGATTGCCTCCTCTTCTTTCTTCTTAAACTGACGCCATCTGCTGGGGTCCCACCAGAGTTAATTAACTCCAATGCATCCTCCTCAACAGAGTGTACCATTTTCTGTACAGTTGTTTTTTCTTTGGCAAGAAAAATTGTCAACGTTGATGTATATGGAATGATATGATGTATGTTTTACAATACATAAGGCTCATAAGGATTATGTAATTGTCTATCAGAAGTTTTATGATATACTACTAAATGATAAGAAAAAGACTATAGGAGAACTGGGCTATACTTCATCATGGTGATAGGCTGAGAAATCTGATGTCCTAATCGGAGCTAGGGGTAGAGTGGGGATAGTTGTATGAATGGTGTGAGTGATGTATCGATGGTTGTGAGATAAAAGGGGGGAGGGGAGCTGGGGAGGTGTTTTCGGGGGAAATTGTTTGAAAATGTGGAATATGACATGGTATAAGTTCATGATATCACTTTATATACTCTTTGTACTCTGTTTTATTTGCCTAAGGAATGATGGTATTGCTGTTTTTGTATTTTCTTTGTGTCATACTAATAAACAGAGTTAAAAAAAAAAAAAGCAGTCTTATTGCAACTCACCAATTTTCTATCCCTTTCAACCTAGGTTCAGAGTCCATCACGGTACTGAAACAGTGCTAGTGAGCCTTTTCGATTACCTTAATCTCTGCCTAGACCATGGCCAACCCACACTACTAGCATTCCTTGAACTTTCGGCAGCATTCAACCCCATTGACCAGGAGATCCTTATCACCCACCTAACAGATCTAGGCATCGCTGGCGTGGTATTGAACTGGCTTGAACCTTTCCTCCAAAATCACAACCAGACCATCTCCCTTAGACAAGCATCCTTGCAAACACACCCCCTACTATGTAGGGTCCCACAAGGATTAATCATCTCTCCAGTAACTTGTACTCAGGGATTCCAATATCCTGTACCACATATATGCGGATGACATCTAATTACTGCACCCCTTAGACTCAGACCCTGACCAGGCAATTGCTAGGCTTTACACCTGCTTGGATAAAGTTTCGAACTGTCTACTCTACAACAAACTGAAACTAACCCCCCCAAAACACAGATACCTACAGAGTGGAAGATAAATTCTTACCCTAATTCACTCAAGGGTGAACCTAGAAGAAGCAATCCTCCCTTTCTCCCAACAAATCTGAACTCTGGGTTTCATCCTGAATTCAAGACTCACCACTGACACCCAGATACCTTCTGGAACTAAATTCACATTCTTCCAACTATGTCAGCTGCACCACTTCCACCCCTTCTTTGATGGCCTAACCACTGCAACGGTGATCCAGGCCTACATAATCTCCCACCTGAGCTACTTCTCAAAATCTTGACTGCTGCCTGCAGTGCATACAAAATGCAGCAGCCACAACCATACTAAAAGCCAGAAAATGTAATCATATCGCCCCACTCCTCGGAAGAATTCATTGGCTCCCAACATGCTACCAGGCAATATTCAAAACCCTGGTCTTAATGCCCAAAGGCTTAACACTTCCCTACCTGAACAACTGAGTCACCCCTTACACTCCTGACCAGCTACTGCACTCACTATCTCAAGCTTGCCTGGTAGTACTAGCCCCCCAAAAATGAGACTCTCAATCAGAAGAAAAAGAACTTTCATAGACTCAGTCCCCACACTCTGAAACTCACTTCCACTTGAAATCAGGCTTGCCCCCAGACCTCCTCACTTTCAGAAACAGACTGAAAACCTGGTTATTTGCAGCAGATTATAGGTTGACTCCTCAACTCCTCATGAGATCTCTGATGCGCTACCCTGGTCCATAGGAACCATAAACTGCTCACCAACTAGATCTAGGCCCTCTCCACTCCACCAAGCGGAATGCTCTCTGGGCCACAAACAAACCCTTTTATATGTAAATAATATTGTCTCCTATTTCCCCCAATTCTAATCTCACTATAATTTCCTATCCTTATCTGCTACTGAATTACTTACTGTAACTTGCTTTTGGATTGATGTCTATCTTTTCTAATCTTCCAGTAACACGCTTTGAACTCTTACAATGGAAAAATTTGACGATAAGTAAACGATGATTATGATGAGGATGATGATGATATCACTGTGAAACCTTTAAGAGAAGAAGCCTCTGTGTGTGAACGGGGTTTTAATTTTTCATACTGATGAACCCTGCCCTTTCAGAGATAAATTGTAGACTGTGCCAGTGGAATTGAACTGAGGCTCATTAAAGTATCGAGGGAAGCGTATGGAGGAAAGATGAAAGAGTAAATAAAGGTTGTGATGGGCTTTGAGCTTGAGCCTGGCTAATCTGGGGACCAGTGATTTTCCATTTATTTATTTATTTCAGTTTGATTTCCACTAATTCAAGAAATCCCTTCTGAGTGATTATGAATGAAAGTCACCTCACAAAATATCCCCTTCAACTAATTTCCCCCTTCTAACCTATTCAAATAACTCCTTAATATCTGTGCTATCCCACTTACATTCAGTTGCCCACCCATCATTTTTGTATGTATAGACACATGTGTTTGATGCAAATTTGAGTTCCCTGATGCAGCCTTTTCTGGCGACATGCTGGCCATATCAGATCAATGTTCAAGCCTGGTTGAGGGTTTTCGTTCCACTTGTTATTTAAGATAATTCTATTAACAATAATTTTCTCACTTATTATTACCAAAGATATATTTTTTAAGATTAATGACTGAAGCCTAATTCAGAAAGGATCCAATCTCTGATGGCAGTCTGAAGTCTTTTTTTCCTCCGTTTTTTAATAGATTAAAAGGTACAATTTTCTTTGAGTGTTGAAAATCATTCAGTAAAGTTTTTTTTTTAAATTTATAAGTACACAAACTATAACAGCTTTGTAGGCTTTTTTCAAAATGGCCAGAATACTAGGAATGTGCATTAAATTAATGAAAGTGCAAAACACGACGACTAAGGCTAATTTGTTTCATTCGGGGAGCACCAAACCAAATAGGTGATCCCTCCCAAATGAAATGAACCTTATTCATTGGTTTTGTTTTAAACAAATGCATCGGGCCTAGGTCTAGGCCCAAAGCCGGGGCCTCGCCTACAGCATAGGCAGAGGCACAAAGCAGGGGCCGCTGCCTATGCCCTAGGCAAGGCCCCGGCTTCAGGTCTAGGTCGAGACACCGGTGTCACGCTCGGGCATAGGGCGAGGCCCAATGCAAGGACTGCAGCCTAGGCCGAAACACGATGAGAGAGTCTCGGCTTAGGCCTGAAGCTGGGACCTCAGCTGAGACCCCTGAATATAAAAAAAAATAAAACAAAAACAAAACCTTACCTGATCTGTTGAGCATCCGTCGAAGGCCAGGTCCTGACGATGGGGTATCAGTCCAGACCCAGGCCCAACACCACGATCCAACCCGGAGGCTGGGTTTCAATGCCAGAGCCTAGGCCCGGATTCAGGCTCGATACCAGAGCCTCAGCTAGGAGGCTGAGCCCCGACATCTGGGCCTGGGCCCAGGGTCAGGGTCAGACCCAGGCCTCGGAGCCCAGGACTGGAAGCTCCTCTTCATGCATCCTCATCTTTCTTCTTGCCAAAGCACAATGACAGTGTCTGCTGGGTTGTACCAGAAGTAACTAACTCCAGTGCATTCACCCCAGCAGACGGCACCATTTTGATGTACAGCAATTGCCGTACAATTGCTGTATATCAAAATGGTGCCATCTGCTGAGGTGAATGTGTCAGAGTTAATTAACTCTGGTGCGACCCCAGTGGATCTGGTCATTGTACTTCAGGAAGAAGAAAGATGAGGATGCATGAAGAAGAGCTTCCAGGCCTGGGATCCGAGGCCTGGGCTTGACTCTGGGCCGAGGCCCAGGTGTCAGGACCTGGCCTCTGACTCCTGGCCGAGGGGTCTGGTCTTGGGCCTGGGTCTAGGCCCCGGCGTCTGACACTGGCCTCTGGGTTAGGTCACAGTGTTAGGTCTGGGTCAAGGCCCTGGCATCAGGCTTGGGCCAGGCCCCAGGCTGAGGTCTCAGCATCAGGACTCAGCCTCTGGGTTGGGTCACAGTGTCGGGCCTGGGTCCAGTCAAGGTTCCAGCATCAGGACCCATTAGGCTGAGGCCCAGACATCCAGGTCAGGTCATAACGTCAGGCCTGGGTCCGGGCCCTGGCTTAGGTCGAGGCCCCGGCATTGGGACCCAGCCTCCAGGTCAGATCGCAGCATTGGGCCTGGATCCGGCTGAGGTTCCAGCTTCAGGATCTGGCCTCCAGACCAGGCCGCGGCGTCAGTCCTGAGTCTGGGCTCCAAGCCTAGGCTGAGGCTCAGGCATCGGGCCTTGGAGTAGGCTGAAGTCTCGGCCTTGCGCCTGCTCTCTCAATGTGCACTGATTGACTTCTTCGGGGCACCTGATTTAATATTTAAATCGGCTGCCATGGTAAAATGGAGGCGCATGGGGAAATTGTGCACCCCTAGCACCTTCTCGGCAGCAGGCGCCCAGGAGAGGTCAGCTTTTAGCTGGTTAGGAAAATGGATGCTCAATTTTACGAACATCTGTTTTCTAACCTGCGAATCTAAGCAGCTATATTTAATGGCTCAGTAGAGAATTTTTTCACCTGAATGGACCTATCTGCCAAACTCAGCAGTTAGATGGCTAGATCCCTTTGAAAAGCTATCCCTTTGGTTTAATAAATGAACATATTCTTCGTATTTCTGAGGATTCTCTTCCCTCTTTGCTAATATATATTATATACCTTTTATGAAGAAAGAAATTCCTGCACCTGTTCTCATATCTCTTTCTTCCACTAGTCTTAACTTGACTAGTTTTTTAGAGAAATCTGGAGAAATAATATGTAAACAAGCCACCTTGATAATTACTTCTGGTTCTCAGGTTGTTAAAAACCTTATTCTTCATTTATTTTTTTGCAACAAGGAGGTTCTACTTTTGGGTCAGAAGATCAGGAATTTCCCTGATGTATGCAGGCAGACACAACTGAGAAGGAAAAAAATGTTATCTTTTCATGAAATTATTAGTTTGTGGGGGAAGTTTGCATTGCATTATCTAGCTACATGTATCAGTACTATAGATAATAATAGGTATGTATTTTTTGACCCGTGTCAATTGAAAGCTCTTGTGGATAGTCAAATATTGTTTTGCCTTCACATACTCCAGAATTGTAATATAATGGCTTACGTAGAATTGGGGTTTTTTTGGGTTCTTATATTTATTATTATTTTTGACGTCCCTCAGGAGTCCTCTTTTAGCTCCATAATTAGTGGACTTTTTCCTTTTAAAAGGCTAATTTATAATTGTTTATTGTTAGTTTCTTACTTTTTAATGCTGTTAACTAACTAGCTCTTGTATCTGTTTTCAAGCAATTGTTTGCTTATATATTAATTTGAAAATATAAATATAGGGTCTGAAAAATAAAAATAAATGAACATACTTGCCCCCTTTCAGCACTTCTCCCCCACGCAGAGAAGCACAAGAGGTGGAGCTTCCTTTCACCTTGCCCTGGGATATAATACGCTCATAGGGTTACTTTCGCTCAGCCCTTTTATATTCAAAATGCACTTACCTCTACAGCTGCAGATATCTGACATCCGGTGTAATTTTAAAGAAAACCTGTAATATTGCAAATGGCTTCTTCTCCTTTCACCAATATCTATCCCTCTGACTGAATAGAGGTATAGAGAATGAACATTCGATGTTAAACTATGTTCCCACCTCCCTCTTGAATGTTCCACCTCTAGTCAGAAGAGCAACCGAAGCAAATCCCCAAATTAAATCTAGTAAATGCTACAGTACACAAAAACACAATTCATGGTTCAGTCATTTGGTAATATAGCATAATGCCAGTGTTATAGCTATTTTCCATCAAAACATTTTGAGATGTTAGTTATGCAGGTCTTTATTCTAGCACTAAAGACCACAACCATACATCTCAGCAAATAAAATCCCTTTTCATCAAGCTATACATTGTTGATTGGCAGTGTAATTTTCTAAAAATAATTCTATAAGTTTTCCCATAATTCTTGAAGCTAAAGAATGCGATAGGGGTGACTTGATACATTTTCTCTTTGCTGTAGGGATGATCATCTTCAAACTAATATACTAAGAAGACAAATTACTTACATCCAAAGAGTCTTCATTTACCACAATGAGAGACATAGTTGGTGATACTAGTCTGCAAGAGTATCCTGTCAAAAAAAAAAAAAAAAAAAAGAGATATCAGTTAGCTCACAATACTGGTAAACAGAGAAAACCAGACAATAGCCATGCTCAAAATTAAAAACTTAAAGGTGGCAACCAGCTAGCAATATGTTGAAAACCATTGATATTTTTCCTCACTAAAAGGGCTATTTACTAAGCAATGAAGAAAATGGTGCTTGAAGAGCTGTTTTAACATGCATAAAAACTTTGCAGGATTTACTAAACTGCAGTGACCAAGTACCACAGTTTAATAAATTCCTGAGTTTTTCCTTGTGTTGTCACAGCCGGGAACTTCGCGTGATCCTGGCTGTGATCATGCCAGGATCATGTGTTCACACCAGAATTGAAGACCCTCAAGCAGGAACTAAGAAGCAAAGAACACAGATGGCGAAAAAACCCCTCCACTACGACGCTGACCGCATACAAATCACTCATGCATCGCTACAGGAACACTATCCTCAAAACAAAGGGAGATTTCTTCGCCCGAAAAATACATCACTTCATCTTTGACTCCAAAGCCCTATTCTCATATGTCTCTGCTCTCACCAAACCATCTCCTCCTACTATCCCGGATGACCAAGCACTAAGCAAAGCCGCAGAACTTGCTACCTACTTCAAGAAAAAAATCACCAATCTGATCACCCCTCTGATCTCAACCAATCACCAGCCCCCTCCACTTCCCACCTCGTCAATCCTCTGTGATTCAAGATTTGAAATTTTTGAGCCTACATCATCTCTGGAGATAGAAAACATCCTCAAGAAGCTCAAACCATCCTCTCACCCATCAGACCAGATCCCGTCAAATCTACTCATCTCCATCCCGAAAACCATCGCTAAAGCCCATTGCCGAAATCATAAATTGCTCCTTGTCACAAGGGCTAGTACCAGACCCTCCAAAGCTTGCCACTCTCAAACCCCTTTTAAAAAAACCAAATCTATCGGCAGCTGATCCTGCAAACTTCCACCCTATAGCCAACTTACCATTTATTGCCAAACTCTTGGAAAAAATCGTCAACAAGCAACTCACAGAATACCTTGAGGAACACAAGATCCTCGCCCCTTCCCAGTTCGGTTTCCGCAAATCTTTGAACAACAAATCCCTATTAATCTCACTAACAGACACCATCCTCCTGGGCCTAGAAAATAGACAACCGTTTCTTCTCGCCCTTTTAGATTTATCGGCAGCCTTTGACACAGTTAACCACTCAATACTCCTTGACCGCCTAGCAGACATAGGCATCACCGGAGTGGCCCTCAGCTGGTTTAAATCTTTCCTAAGCAACAGGTTTTTCAAGGTCAGAATTAACAACAAAGAATCCCACCCGGTCAGCTCCACTCTGGGTGTCCCCCAAGGATCGTCTCTCTCCCCAACCCTTTTCAACATCTACCTCCTCCCGCTCTGTAACTTACTTGCAAACCTAAAGCTAACTCACTATGTCTACGCCGACGACGTTCAAATACTCATCCCAATCACGGAGTCCCTCACCAAAACCCTCAGCTTCTGGGACAGCTGCCTTCAGTCAATCAACCACCTTCTCACCAGCCTTAATTTAGTTCTAAACACCAATAAGACGGAGATCCTCATCATCTCCCAGGACGACAACTATGGATCAACCCATATCCCACCTTCATCCCGAGTAAGTCTCTCCCAACAAGTGAGAGACCTGGGTGTCATCCTGGACAACCACCTAAACCTTAAAAAATTCGTTAACAATGCCACTAAGAAATGTTTCTTTAAACTTCAAGTCCTAAACAAATTGAGACCCCTCCTCCACTTTCAAGACTACCACACGGTACTCCAATCCATCATTTTTTAAAAAATGGACTATTGCAACTCCCTTCTCTTCGGACTCCCAGCCAACCACATCAGACCACTGCAGATGGTACAGAACTCGGCCGCTAGGATCTTGACTAACACCAACATAAAAGAACACATTACCCCTATCCTTCGGAACCTCCATTGGCTACCTATCAAATTCAGAATTCTCTACAAAGTCCTAACGACAATCCACAAAGCCCTTCACAATCTTTCTCCTCTCGATCTCAAGATCCCTTTGCGGTCCCACTCCTCCTCCAGACCTGTGAGAAGCACCTACAAAGGCACTCTATACTCCCCCCCAGCCAAGACCTCTCTAAGGAAACGTGCTCTATCGACAGCCGGTCCCCCTCAATGGAATGCTCTCCCCCCGGACCTTCATCAAGAACCGTGCCCACTGACTTTCAAGAAAAAGCTCAAAACAGGGCTATTCAGCCTAGCTTTTCCCCATGCTGACAATCATTAAAGACACTTAAAGACGATTAATACTTGTTTAATGATGCTTAATGGCAAACACTGACGTTTATTGTGCTTTTAAGGACGACAGTTTAATGTACACCCACCAGTCTATTTATAATTTATAATTTGTTTGTTACTTCTATCTCTGAATCTACTGTTAATTTCTTGAACTATCATTATGGTTGGCATTACACCTGATTGTTATATTAGTAGTTTGTATTTACCCCAGTTATTTATCTTCATGGACCCCAGTTACATTTTCCCCTGTTCCATGTAATGCTCTTATGCAACATATACAACTACTGTTTTAATGTAAACTGACGTGATATGTATTTGCTACATGAACGCCGGTATATAAAAATTCAAAATAAATAAATAAATAAAATAAATGCATGATGGGGCTCCCCCATCCAGGGGCTGTCATCTTTTAAATGAACTGCAAAGCACAGTAAAGGGCCCCCATCCCCAAGACCCAAAATTGCTGCTGCTCTATTGGAACCCTGTGATTCCCCACTCAGACTCCCCCCTCCCAAGCCACAATCCCCAAGCTAGAAGCTCCACACCTAATTAAAAATGCCTCTCTTTCCTCTGCCCTGCAGAATCCCTCTGGAAAAATCCCTTGGGATCCAATGTATGCAACAGTGAGCCCACTTGCTCCTACCCTGTCTGCATCATTTTTCAAATTAGCACCAACTGACCTCAGGTTCTCCTTCTCCCTCTTGTTTGGGCAAAAGATCTCATGGCATCAACTGATATCATTTGAAAAAAAATGGGAGAACTCCTGTCCCCACTAGATACCCAGGGATTTTTCAGTAAGATTGAGGAGGAATCTGGAAGTGCTTGGAAAAGTGGGGTGAAATTTTTAAACAAGGGGTTGTGCTTATGGAAGGTATTCAGTTTCTTTTTTTTTTTTTACAGCCAGGGTGAAATTGCTGAGGGAGGTGGGCGTCGTGAGGCCCTACTAGATCAGCAACAGTTTTGGGACATGGTGGAGGGGACAGGTCTTTACTAGGCCTTGTGGTCCTTTTAAATGTAGCACCCCAGATCATCAGTAAGTCAGAATTTATGCAGCTAAGTGATGTTGAACGTGCAGTTTTTTTACTTTATATGTTAAAAATATACACATGGAAATTTTAAACATGAAATTTACATAGAAACACAGAAATGATGGCAGAAAAGGACCAAGTGGTCCAAATGGTCCTTTTCAATCTGCCCAGCAAGCTAATGGTAGTATGTGCTGCGCCATGCAGGTTACCCCCATGCTTATAAGTTTCCCAGCCGTAAAAGTCAGGGCTCTCGTTGGTTACTGTTTGAATCCAATTCCCCTTTACACTGAAGCAGAAAGCAATGTTGGAGGTGTATCAAAGAATCAAGCTTATTGGTTAAGGGTAGTAAACGCCGCATCAGCAAGTCACCTCCATGCTTATTTGTTTCCCCAGACCTTAAAAGTCGTAGCACTCATTGGTTGCTGTATGAATCATATTTTCCTTTTCCTCCTGCTGTTGAAGCAGAGAGCCATGATGGAGTTTCATCAACAGTATAAAGGCTTACTAGTTAAGGGTAGTAACCACCACACCAGCAAGATACACAATGTATTCTTTTCTTCATTTCCATCCTTTAGTCTTTAGGGATCCACAATATTTATCCCATGCCCCTTTGAATTCTTTCAATGTTTTGGTTTTCACTACTTCCTCCGGAAAGGCATTCCAAGCATCTACCACCCTCTCCATGACGAAATATTTTCTGACATTGGTTCTGAGACGTCCTCCCTGGTATTTCATTTCGTGAATCCTAGTTCTACTGATTTCTTTCCAATGGAAAAGGTTTGATGTTTGTACATCATTAAAACCTTTCAGGTATCTGAAGGTCTGTTTCATATCACCTCTATGCCTCCACTCTTCCAGGAAATACATGTTCATATCCTTCAGTCTCTCTTCATAGGTTTTCTCATACTGAACCCACACCATTTTGGTGGCTCTTCTCTGGACTGCCTCCATCCTATCTCTATCCCTTTTGAGATAATGGCTCCAGAACTGAACATGTGTACTCCAGGTGAGGCCTCACCAAGGACCCGTACAAGGACATTACCACCTCTTTTTTCTTACTGGTTATTCCTCTCTCTATGCAACCCAGCATTCTTCTGGCTTTAGTTATTGCTTTGTCAAATTGCTTTGCCATCTTCAGATCGCCAGACGCTATCACCCCAAGATCCCACTCTTAGTATGTGCATATCAGTCTTCACCCCTCCCCCCCCCATCCAATTCAGCTCTTTTGGATTACCGCATTCCAGACGCATTACTCTACACTTCTTGGCATTGAATCCCAGCTGCCAAATCTTTGACCATTCTTCAAGCTTTCATAAATCACTTTTCATTCTCTTTAGTCCTTTAGGTGTGTCTACTCTGTTGCAGATCTTGGTACCTTCTATCCCATTGAGGGCCGCAAACCAATCTGATTTTCAGAGTAACCCTAATGAATATACATGAGATAAATTTGCATGCACTGCCTCAATTGTAGGCAGATCTGTTTTATGTATATTCATTAGAGATATCCTAAAACCCAGACCAGTTTGTGGCCCTCAAGGACCAGAGTTGGACAACCCTGTTCTATCCCTTCTGCAATGTTGCTCACAAAGATATTGAACAGAACCTGTCTCAATTCCATTCCCTGTGGCACTCCACTTAACACGGCACTTTCTTCAGAGTAGATTCCATTAACCATTACATACTGTTTTCCATCAGTCAAACAGTTTGCAATCCATACCACTACCTTGGCGCTCACTCTCAAGCTTCTCATTTTGTTCACAAGCTTCCTATGCGGTCCAGTATCAAAAGCTTTACTGAAATCCAAGTAGATTACATCAAGCTCTCTTCCTCAACCCAGTTCTCTAGTCATCTAATCAAAAAAATCAATCAAATTTGTCTAACAGGACTTTCCTCTGATGAATCCATTTTGTCTCGGGTCCAGCATCTTACCAGATTGTACATAGTTCAGTATCTTTTCTTTCAGCAAAGTTGCCATTAATTTTCCCACCACCAAAGTGAGGCTAACCAGCCTGTAGTTTCCAGCCTCCTCTCTGCTACCACTCTTATGGAGCGGGACCACAACTGCTCTTCTCCAATCTCACGGCACCACTCCCATTTCCAGGGATCTGTTTGAACAGGTCATTTAGCGGACATGCCAGGACATCTCTAAGTTCTCTTAGTATCCTGGTATCTGATTCAATTTTAAAGCAGACTGGTGTTCGATTGGTCGGGATTTGAAGAAGCATGAGGGGTTTTTTTTGGGTGCACTTTTGAAGGTAGCTGTCACTTCAGTTGCATTTTGGAGGCATCCCAGGCTGAGATTTTTCTCCCACCATCCCTCCCTATTCTACTAGTGTGGGTTTGCATGCTGAAGTTGGGATCATGTTGAAGTGGTGAAGGTAAACACAAGCATACAAGCACACATTTGGTGATTGTTAAATGCAAAGTTTATGACCTGAGTGATTGATGGGGGGAGAGGGGCATGTAGCTGGGGGGCTGTAAATGAGGCAGTTAGTGTTCAGTGTGGCACTGGTCAAACAGTGGGTACTCTCCTGCTGGGATGTGGTGAAGACTGGTACATGGTGATGGGCTGCCAGGGGAAGTTGGCAAGGTTGGGGTAGGGGCTTCACAGCATGTCACTGGGATCGTGATGGCAGGTTGCATGATGAATCTTATGTGCAGTGAAAATATGGGGGAGGGTGTACGGGTGGTTGTGTGTTTTGTGTATTGTTTGGCTTGGGTTATGTTTTAATGCAAATAAACTATGGTCTTTGTAAACCTATTACAGTGTGCAGTGTTTTTGTTGGAGGGAGGGAGAGTGGGAGGAAGACATAGGAGTCCCGCCTTATGCATGTTATTAAAATCCCTTAGCTGGTGTCAACCAACATGACTGAGTTCAGAATTTGCAGGGACATTGTAAGGATGGAAGCAGTTCAGAAAAGGTCCACTAAAATGATATATTGCCTCTGAAATAAACCCTACAAAGAAAGGCTTAAGATTCTCAAAATGTACTTGCTGAAAGAAAGAAAGGACAGGACACGATAGAAACTTTCAAATGTGTGACAGGTTTCAATAAAGTATGGGAAAGCGAAACATTCAATGGAAGAGGAAATTCAAGGGCAGAGGAGGATAAGCTGCAAGGAGAAAACATGAGAAAAAACTCTTTTACTGAGATACTTGATTGCTCACCTGGAGCAGCCCACCAGCAGAGGAAGTGGCAACTAAAACTGTGATGGAATTTGTCACCAAAGTACGATGCTAAAAGGCTGGTGGGGGCAGCGGGTAACAGGCAGAAAAAATGCAAGCAAAGGACACACTAGAGGACAGTTATGGACACTGATAGTAGCTGCGAACTTGAGAGACTAGGTGGGATACATGGGTGAAAAGAACTGGTGTTGGCTTAGGCAATTGAAATGTATACGTATATCTACTGAAAGTGGTAGAACACCAGAAAGGAGGAGTCTTATTTTGGGCAGACTGGATGGGCCTATTGGTCTTTATTGGCTGTCATTTACTATGTTATCATGGTAGAATTCTGTGTGCTCCTGCTATGAGTTACATCTGCTTCTCACTTTTGAAGAAAGTCCTCCAAATATTGAATTAAAAAGCAGTTGGGGTTTTCAAGTTAGGCTGAAAAGACTTAAAAAAATATTTCCCTACATGCCAGGCACATGATATTCTATCCCCAGGGAATACAGGCAGTTCTCTCTGGTAGACTGTTACAAATTTAGTATAAATAATGCAAAAGCATTTTCAAGTTGTGTTTTAGTTTGCACAACAGCTGCCACAGCCAGTAGTGGTTATTAAATTGGCACTCACTGCCTCATTTCATGTCTTACAAATCAAACAAGACAATGTTTAACCACTGAGGCTGGATAAAACAGTCCTATAGAGGGTGATAAGCTTCTGCAAAATGTTTCCTAGTGACTGTGGAATGACAAAGAAAAGAAGTATAAAACAGCTTCAAGCCCCAATTTACTTTTTCTTTTTTTTTTAATGTTATGGTATAATTAAAAGCTTTTTTAACCAGGCATATCAAAACTACAAAGCAAATGTGTAAAAAAATAATTAAAAGGACAACTTACTATTTACAAACAGATCGATACTCTAAGGCCGCGGTAGAAACAGTGCGACAGTGCCGGGCGCACCAGCGGTTGCCGCACGCACAGTGCAGCTCACCTACCGCTCGATCCCGTATGCAAATAGCTTGCAAATGCAAGCTGCGTCTAGGAAGCGTACGTGAAGCGTTAGGCCCGCGCAACCCATTTTACTGTATAGAGTGCCTATACAGTATCCTGGGTGCGCTGGCCTAACGCTTCATGGCCATGCTGGTATCTGTCATTTCAAATGTCATTTCAAATGACATTTGAAATGACAGGTACCAGGAAGTGGACAGTTATGTTCTCCGATGCTCGACAAACTTTCCCCCAGCCCCCGCTCACCTGCCCTGGCCGCGTCCGGTCTCCGGTGCAGCCCCAGTCCTGTCCCCTCCTCCCGAAGCAAAAAAAAACCCGAAAAAGTAGCAAGAGAGCGAGGGGAGAGACGGGCAATCCTAGGCTCGAGCCTGCTAGTCCCTTCTCCTCTCCTCCCGAAGCAGGGCGCAAAAAGCAGCCTTGCTCCGGGAGGAGGGGGGGGGCAGTTTAAAGCGACGAAGCGACTTACTTTTGCAGCCCCCCCCCCCTCCGGACATCGGCGACGACCGCGGCTCCAGCCTCCAGCTGTCAGACAGACGCATCGCACGTGGGAAAGCGGCCCCTATGCGTGCAATTGGCTGCTCAAGACGTGACGTCACATGCCGTGACACCAAACGTTGTGACGTCACGTCTTGAGCAGCCAATTGCACGCATAGGGGCCGCTTTCCCACGTGCGATACGTCTGTCTGACAGCTGGAGGCTGGAGGCAGGAGCCGCGGTCGTCGCCGATGTCCGGAGGGGGGGGCTGCAAAAGTAAGTCGCTTCGTCGCTTTAAACTGCCCCCCCCCCCTCCCGGAGCAAGGCTGCTTTTCGCGCCCTGCTTCGGGAGGAGAGGAGAAGGGACTAGCAGGCCCGAGCCTAGGATTGCCCGGTCGTCGTCGCTGATGTCCGGAGGGGGGCTGCAAAAGTAAGTCGCTTCGTCGCTTTAAACTGCCCCCCCCCCCTCCTCCCGGAGCAAGGTTGCTTTTCGCGCCCTGCTTCGGGAGGAGAGGACAAGGGACTGGCAGGCCCGAGCAACTTACTTTTTGCAACCCCGATCAGACCTCTCCTGCCTCCCGCTGCGCGACTTACTTTTTGCAGCCGTCCGGCCATCTGGAAGAAGGTATCGCGGCTCCCCTGCCTCCCGGAGGCGAAGATGGATGCCAACACGGGGGAAAGCGGCTTCTGTGCATGCAATTGGCTGCTCAAGACGTGACGTCACATGCCGTGACGCCAAACATCGTGACGTCACATCTTGAGCAGCCAATTGCATGCACAGGGGCCGCTTTCTCCCGTGCTGGCATCCATCTTCGCCTCCGGGAGGCAGGGGAGCCGCGATACCTTCTTCCAGATGGCCGGACGGCTGCAAAAAGTAAGTCGCGCAGCGGGAGGCAGGAGAGGTCTGATCGGGCCTCTCCTGCAAAAAGTAAGTTGCAAAAAGTAAGTTGCTTCGCCGCTGTCAGTGTCTCTTCTCCCCTCCACCCGGAGCAGGGCGCGAAAAGCCGCCTTGCTCCGGGAGGAGGGAAGAAGAGACACTGACAGTGAAGCGGCGAAGCGACTTACTTTTTGCTTTTACGTTTTTTTTCGCTTTTTTTTTTTTTTTTTGCTTCGGGAGGAGGGGAGAGGACTGGGGCTGCCCCGGAGACCGGCACCCATGATCGCGGCCGGGGCAGGTGAGCGGGGGCTGGGGGAAAGCTTGCCACCTACCCTTACCCCTGCCTCTACCGCAAGGGTAAGGGTAGGGGTAAGTTAGCAGGTTAAACGCGCGACAAAACGGCAGGGAAAGATAGCGATAGTCGGGGCGCGGGTTACGGGATGCTAGGGAATAGCTAATTCGCTCGTTTGCATGCAATATACATGCCGCGTGCGGAAGGGGTTGGCCGGGGATTTTAGGACGCGGTAGGAGTAGGTTAAAGTGGATTCGGGATCGCAGGAAGGGATAACGCGGCCGGAAAGTGAGTAAAACGCGGCTTAGGAGCAGGGTAAACGCGGCCGCACTTTACAGGATAGACCTGTAGATTAGCTAGCAAACAGAGTAGGCTTTTGTATCCAGGATGCGTGACGTCATCACAGGGGGACGCCCCTGAGGTTCGCGCCAAAGAAGGAATAAGAAGCAGGGACACGCGGTGCGCGCGCCCTATGGCAGCTGAACAACATGGCAGGATGCAGCGCCCAAGCCGGACCGGGGACGCCGGAGAGGACGGCAGGCAGACGTCACGGCAGCCAGACGTTCATCAACCGCGGGAGGAGTTGCCAAAGAGGTAAGGAGGGCGGAGTGGAGATGTCGGGCAGCGACAGTCGTAACAGTACTCCCCCTTCAAAGGGCGGTCTCCTCTGCAGGTACCAGGTTTAGGCTTCAAAGGATGCGCGAGATGAAATTGACGGAGCATCTCTTTATCAAGGATGTTAGCCAGAGGCTCCCAAGAGTTTACTTCGGGGCTGAAACCTTCCCAAGAAAGAAGGTATTCAAGTGTTTTACCTCGTCTTCGGACATCAAGAATCTCTTCGACTTTAAATTCCAGGTCATCTTCTGCGTTGATGGCAGGTGGTTCCTGAGTCTTGGAAAAGAATTCACTGAGTATGAGAGGTTTCAAAAGTGAAACGTGAAAAGCGTTGTGGATGTTTAGTCCAGGTGGTAGCTTCAGACTGTAAGTGATGTTGCCAAGACGTCGGAGGATTGGAAATGGTCCAATGTAGCAAGGAGCAAAACGAGTGGAGGGTAACTTCAGTCTGAGATGTTTGGTAGATAACCAGACTTTGTCACTGGGTTTGAAGACAGGCGCTTGAGAATGGTGAGCATCATAAAACGTCTTAGCACGGTCACTCGCTTTAACTAGTATGTCTTTCGTCTGAGTCCACAGGTTATGGATTTCACCAGCAGTAGATTGAGCTGCTGGGGACGTCACTGAGAGTTTCAGTGGAAGTGGCAGTGTTGGAGAGCATCCATATACCACTTCAAAAGGTGTTGATCCAGTTGATGTTGCTGGATGAGAATTAGAGGTGAATTCAGCCCAAGGTAACAGTTCAGCCCAGTTATTCTGATGACAACTCACATAGGCTCGAATGAACTGTTTTAGAGTTCTATTCATCCATTCTGTTTGGCCATTTGATTGCGGATGATAGGCTGAAGTGTAGTCTAGAGAGATGTCGAATAACTTGCACAAAGCCCTCCAGAAACTTGCCGTGAATTGAGATCCTCGATCTGAAACAATGTGAGTTGGTAGGCTGTGAAAGCGAAAAATGTGCGATATGAAGAGCTTTGCAAGCTCCAAGGCTGAAAGTAAGCCAGGCAGCACCACGAAATGGGCCATCTAGCTGAAGCGATCAACTGTTACCCAGATGGTATTCATTCCTCCAGAAAGAGGTAAGTCGACTACAAAGTCAGTAGCGGTATGTGACCAGGGCTGTTCTGGAACTGGCAGCGGTTGCAGCAATCCCCACTGTTGGCCAAAAGCAGGTTTGTGTTTGGCACAGTTGGTACAAGATGCCACGTAGGATAGGGTATCTTTCTTGATAGTAGGCCACCAACAGAACTTCTGGATCTTGAACAGGGTGCGGCGTTGACCAGGATGGCCAGCCATCTTGGAATCGTGCGCCCAAAAGAACACTTTCTTCCTGAGATGTTTAGGCACGATGGTCTTACCAGCAGGCACAGAATGTGTAGTCGCCAAGATGACTCTCTTCAGGTCAATTATGTGCTGAGGTTCTTCTCTAGATTTTTAGGTCCGTGAATACGGTTATTTGATGTTGAGCGCCTTCAAGCCAAGGCCGCCATTCCTCAAATGCTAGCTTAATAGTCAAGAGCTCTTTATCTACGATTCCATAGTTCTTCTCTGCCGGGGAGAAATGTCATGAGAAGAAAGAGCAGGGATGTAAGGATTTAGAGTCTCCAGTTTGGCTCAATACAGCCCCCACGCCGACATCCGAAGTGTCAACTTCTATGATAAATGGCTTGTTGGGGTCAGGATGCTGCAAGCATGGTTCCGTGGAAAAGGCAGTCTTTACTTTCTCAAAAGCGGAAATGGCCTCCGCAGACCATTTGAAGCGTTGGCACCCTTGCGGGTCATTGCAGTCAAGGGTACTGTTAAAGAAGAGTAGTTCTTTATAAAGCTTCTATAATAGTTGGTAAACCCCAAAAATCATCTCAGGGCCTTCAGGATGATAGGTTGGGACCAGTTTTTGATACTCTCTAGCTTTTGAGAGTCCATCTTGAAGCCATCTTTAGACACGGTATAGCCAAGAAAAGGCACGGAGTCTTTATGAAATTCGCACTTGGATAGTTTGGCGTAGAGCCAGTGTTCACAGAGTCGGAGTAGTACTTGCTTGAAATCCTCTAGATGAGTGGGCAAATCCTGAGAAAATATCAAGATATCATCCAGGTATACCACGACACTCTTGTACAACAGGTTCCGCAAGATGTCATTCATCATGTTCTGAAATATAGCGGGTGCGTTGCACAGGCCGAAGGGCATTACTAAGTACTCAAAATGGCCGTCTCAAGTGTTGAAGGCTGTTTTCCATTCGTCGCCACTGCGAATGTGAACTAAGTTGTAGGCCCCCTTCTGGTCAAGTTTTGAGAATATTTTGGCCCCCTGAAGCCAGTCAAACATCTCTGAGATTAAAGGCAGGGGGTAGCAGTCTTTAATCATGATCTCGTTCAGACCTTGGTAATCGATACAAGGACGTAAGGTACCGTCCTTCTTCCCTACAAAGAAGAAGCCTGCGCCGGCTGGAGACTTTGATGGTCTAATAAACCCCTTCTGTAAATTCTCCTCGATGTATTCAGACATCGCCTTGTTCTCAATCGCTGACAGTGGATAGATACGTCCTTTAGGAGGTTCAGTATTGGGTTTCAGTCTTATGGCACAGTCATAGGGCCTATGCAGAGGAAGAATATCAGCAGCTTCTTTGGAAAACACATCACTAAAAGATGCGTATTGGGGCGGAAGTCCCAGCATCACTGGAGTTGTAGGCATGCAGATGACAGGAGCAATCTCCTTAAGGCACTTCCCATGACAACCTGGGCCCCAGCGGGAGAGTTCCAAGGATGCCCAGTCAAATTAGGGTTGGTGCAACTGCAACCAGGGTAACCCCAGGATGATAGGATACATGGCCTTCTCTAACACAAAGAAGGGAATTGACTCGGTATGGAAAGCACCGGTGCGAAGAGTTACCGGTACAGTTTGGCAAGTCACATCACCCGGTAAGGGCTCCTCATGGATGGAAGATAGGAGAAGTGGAACCTTCAAAGTGACGAGGGGGATCCTCAAATTCCACTAGACGTCGAAGAATAAAGTTGCCTCCTGCCCCTGAATCCACCAGGGCAAGAGTTTGAAACTCAGACGGTCCGCAGATCAAGGAGCCTGGGAGAGAGAGCGGAGGAGAGGGCGTTGTAAGGCCTAAGAACAGTCCTCCTGCAGGACTTAGGCCCATCCGTTTCCCGGACGAATTGGGCATGTTGGGACATCGTGACCAGCCTGTCCGCAGTACATACACAGACCATGCCTCTTCTGAAGTCAAATGACTGTGACCAAGTTGCATCAGTTCATCTCCACTAGCAGCAGGAATTACTGGAACCATCCGAGGTGCAGGTTTAGCACTAGCCTCCTTCTGACCTGGTCCTCTATTAGGCCGGAGTTCTTTCACCTTATCACGAAGCCGGTGGTCGATCCTAGTAGCCAAAGCCACTAGTTCATCCAGCGAGTCAGGTGTTTCACGAGCGGCCAGCTTGTCTTTCAAGCAAGTATCCAGGCCTCTGAAGAAGAGAGTCTTCAGGCATTTGCGGTCCCAGCAGAGTTCTGTAGCAAGAGTCTTAAACTCTATCGCAAAATCAGCCAGTGGACGGTTGCCTTGCTTCAGGTCCACCAGAGCAGAACCGGCAACGGTCACTCGGGCAGGATCATCGAAAACGGATTTGAATAAGTCCAAAAATCCATCTATATCCTGCAAAATAGGATCCTTGCTTTCCCACAGTGTAGAGGCCCAAGAAAAGGCCCTTCCATCAAGATAAGATAGAATGTAAGTAGTCTTGGTAAAAGCTGTGGGAAAGTGAGAAGGCTGTAATGTAAAATGCATGCAGCACTGGTTTAGAAAGCCCCTGGTCTTCTAAATCTCTCCAGAGAAACGAACTGGGGCAGCCAGCGGTACAGCAGTCTTTAAAGTTACTTCAGGTAACTGACCATCATTACTGGAAGTAGCGCCTTGGGTCTTCTGTGCGTGCAGCTGATGAAACGCTGAAGTGAGTTTCTCCAATGCGTCTTGCTGTTCAGAAATGAGCAGGGCCAGGCCCGGAATGGCCTGAAGGACATTGAGCTGTGCCGGATCCATGGAGTTAGCAATCTGTTATTGTTTGTAAGGTTTTGGGTGGACCCTTGAACACTGTGGCAGATGACCACGCCCACGTACGGAAGTCCCATTAGGGGCCACAGGTCAGGCTCAGCTTTAGGACACACAACACAGAATTATCTTTTATTAAACAGAGTTGAGAAGCCACCAGAGATGGCAGTAGTGAGTAGAGATGAAGCCCGGCTGGGCTTGTAGTCCCTCAGGACATTGGAACAGCGATCCCTCAATAGCCGTGCTGTAGTGGAGAGAAACTGAGATAGTGAGTACAGTGGAGCATACACAGGGTTCTGGTATAGAGCCTCATTGGTTGATTACTCACACAGCGGTCTCTCCCGGAAAGTAACACAGAAGCTGGAATAGAGGCAGGCCCTCGAGGAGCGAGTACCTGGTTCCAGGGAACAGCTCTGAGAGAATATAGATGGTAACTCACTGATGGTGTAGGCAGCAGGTTCTTCCAAGCAGAAGTGAGCTCAGGTAGCAAGTCCGGGAATCTGGGCCCTTGAGGAGCGAGTACCAGTTCCAGACAGCGACCTGAAAGAAAAGAGAGAGGCCTCCGAGGAGCGGGTACCCCAATAGAGTACGTCCAATTAAGGAGAGGCAGAGTAGCTAGGTACGGAGAGCGAATCCCATCCGTAAGGAGTCCCTTCACTCCCTTGCTAACTTGATTAGCTAGCAAACAGAGTAGGCTTTTGTATCCGGGATGCATGACATCATCACAGGGGGACGCCCCTGAGGTTCGCGCCAAAGGAGGAATAAGAAGCAGCGCGCGCCCTATGGCAGCTGAACAACATGGCGGGATGCAGCGCCCAAGCCGGACCAGGGACGCCAGAGAGGACGGCAGGCAAACACCGCGGCAGCCAGATGTCCATCAACCGCGGGATGAGTCGCCAAATAGGTAAGGAGGGCGGAGTGGAAACGTTGGGCAGCGACAGTAGTAACAGTTACACAAAGGTAGGCTGGGAAAACTAGTGGACTCATTGGTCAAACTGGATATTTTCTTCGTGCACATATGGTTTAAAATTTGCTTACCTGCATGCATTAAAGCCAAAAAATTCTTAAGAAAGATACACGATTTAAGTTTGCTCATGTAGCTGCTTAAAATTAGGAGCACACATATGCACGCCTTAAGCATTTTAAAAAGCATGTGCGCAATTGTGCAGATAATTTAAAATTCCAGCATAAGTACATTTGTGCCCACATTCGCACAAGCATGGGCACCATATGCTCGTTTTAAATTTACCAACCCAGTGTGTATGTGTAATTTTACACGTGTATTAGTCACAAAATTTTCTAAAGGACTAGTTCTGCGGGTAAAGCACTCCTCTACTTGCAGAAGTCCCTTTGAAAATTACCTGCATATAGGGCAGACAATTTTATAAAAGTCCATTTCCACAGATAAAGCACTGTTTCCACATGGAAATGGATTTGAAAATTACTCTCCCTGTGTCTTGAGCAGCATAGGAAAAGTTCTCAGATCCGGAAGGAACATCATGTCACTGCCGCAGATAGATGATCTTGAGAGAACAGCTGCCTGAAATACAAGCCGAATGTAGTAACAAAGGTGGAGAGGAGATAGCTTTCGTATATATATATATATATATATATATATGAGAGTTATCCATTTTCTACCTTTGCAACTACATTTGGCTTGAATTTCAGGCAGCTGTTCTCGTAAGATCATCTATATACTATATATATATATGCTACTGTCTGAATTTTGATCTCAAATAAATGGAAAAGAGAACCCTGGGATCCAGATGAATATAGTTTCAGCTTTCTTCTGATTAAGCCACTTATACTATATACACTATATCCTTTGCAATTATTATTCAGAATGTTTCACGGACTAATCCAGTTTATACTATTGATTTTACTTAATACTGGTAAGAAAGCAATACAGCTTTACTACACATAAGCAACATATAGGCTGAAACTACCTCACTGACAAAAACTTAGGCCTGCTGCATAAAACAAGTCCTCTATCTAATACAAAGACTCTGAGATTTTTTAATCGAAGTTGGAAAGATACAAAGTCCTACAAAGTAAGTGATCCTTGTTTATCTTAAGGTTCATCATTATACTAAGTATCATCACTTTTTGTATTTTATAATTTCCAAAAAAAACAACCCATTTTAAAACTTCCATATCAAGTAAAATAATGGGTAATTTTAGCAAGAGGTGTGTGCCAATACAAATTTAAAATCTACACAAAAATTATGCTTGTGAAATCACAACCATACCTAGAAACCTTTGGATTCTGCTCACCTTGACATTTCTATTGATTGGGGGAAGGGATTGGCAGGCACAGTGAACTTCCTCTCTTTCCACCCCCAACAAACATCAACAGACACCCATTATTAATTCCCAGCCTTCTCCCGCTCCCCAATCCGTGGTTCAAGGATTCCCAGTCCTTCTCCTCACACTTCCTCCCACTGTGAGCTAAACATCCCCAGTGCTTTTCCTCTTTTCCCCTTGATCCCCTGCCTGTTTCCCCCAGCTATGCCTATGCTGCCTCCCATCCACGGGTGCTGGTTAACCTCTGGGGGAACGAGATGGAACGGCCGGCACTTCTTTTTAAGCTTAAGAGGCAGGGCAGCAGGAGTATTCTTCTCCAGCCCCTCCCTTCCAAGCAGCTTGCAGGGAAGTGAAGAGGAGGGGGTGAGCCTGGAGTAGACAGAGCAGAGAACAGCCATTCTATTCCCCAGTCCAGCCCCTCTCCTCCTGTTCCCCACCCTCACCCCCTTCTCATCCTGTATTGCAGGGGACTGGACACTGGGGGAGGGGGGAAATGAGGACTACTGGGGGACTCATGGGGGTCTGAGGATGATCAACCTTACAAGGGTAGAGAGGAGAAGGATATTAGAGAGAAAGAGGCCAATTGTTTCAATATTCCTTCTCCTTACCCCTGTGATCCTTCCACTCCAGTTCCCACCAGTGCTGAACCTCCAGTTGAACTTCACCCACCAGTGCTCATCAAATTAAGAGTGTGAATAGTGTTTTTAGGTATGTGTGTTTGTGTGTAGGTGTATCTGATAGATAGTGTGCGAGCTTTGGAAAGTTTTCACATCCAGCCCTAGTCCTGCCCCTTTGGACTGGCCAAACCTGGCTCTAGACCTGCTCCACCTAACATCACCCCTTACAGTTCCACTTCCTTTTTGTCTACAAATTAAGCTCTGATAGCCAGTGTCACCAAAGGGCAAAGAACTTAATGCAGCTCCCCTCCACTATGCCTATCATCAACCTTTCCATCTACTGCTGCACTCACCCCATCTTAGGCAGCAAAACCCTTGATTTCCCCTTCTCCCCTCCCCCCTCCACATACACACCCCAGCTCCCATCATCAAAATAAGTGTTTGACTGACTCCTACTTCCTTGAACTCTGTATTTTTCAGTCCTTCTCACTCAGGCTTTCTAAGCTGCTTCCAGGGCTGTGTACAGACAAACCTTTACAACAGCAGCACAGGCCATTTGCAGCTCCTTCACACTGTGCTTTGAGGAGCAATGCTCCTCCATGCAGGGAAAATCTACTTTTCCCACACACCAGGACTGGAGGAATGGGGGGAAAGGGTGGTGGTTTATATGTTCATTTTCATAAATTTTAATACATTTATATAAATGCCAAATCCTGCTTGTGAACTACCTTCCAGCCTCTCAGAGAAATGAAGGAGATCCCCTAACACTCAGTTGCTCCCCTCCGTGCAGTAGGCTATAGATCCCTACACAGAAATTACAAGCTAGCAGAATACCTTACCTAGGTCAGACATGCAGAACCTAGACAGACCCTGGCCAAAAACAGAATAAAGAGACCATAAAGTATAAATACAAACATGCAGACAAAATCTAAACTGGAAACTGCAACAAGCTGGACTGTATGCAATTGAAAAACAGAAACATCACCATTCATCATAATCTACCTTATAAATGGGCTCTGATTGACGGCCCGCAAATACACAGTAGAGAGCAGCTCTACCGCGCAAGCGCGGGTGAGCACGTCGGTCAGAGTGGAACGTGCCCGAAAAAAAAAATGGCGCTGGGAGGAGCAGGAGCGGCGGCGAGGAGCAGGGGCGGTGGCAGCGGCGGCGAGGAGCAGGAGCAGCGGCAAGCAGAAGCGGCGGCGGCGCCGTGCGCGAGGGAGAGAGGGACACCCCCCCCCCCCCGAGATCTTCCATCTGCCGGTTGTGGATGAGCTGAAAGGGGAGGGGATTGAGAGAGGGGGAGTGACTGAGGGGAGGGAGGAGAGAGTGAGGTGAGTGAGGAGAGAGTGAGGAGAGGGGGAGGGGAGGGGGAGGGAGGAGAGAGGGAGGAGGGGGAGGGAGGAGGGCGGAGAGGGTTGACGCTGCGGGAGGGGGGGGGAGGAAGGTAAGAGGGAGGGAGCCTAGAGGGGGGGGTGAGGAGGGAGAGAGGTGGAGAGAGAGTGAGAGGGGGAGGGGAGGGAGAGCGTGAGGGGAGGGGAGGGGGAGGGGGAGATGGAGGGGGAGATGGAGGGGAGGAGGAAGGGGAGAGGGAGGGAGACTAGAGGGGGGAGGTGAGAGGGAGGGAGGGAGAATGAGGGGGAGGGAGCAGTGGGAAGGAAATGGACCGAAAATTTTTTTTTAAATGTAGCCCGTTGTTACAGGCTTAACGGCTAGTACAACAATAAAAGCAAGAAATAGAAAACATCAATCATAACAGTAAAACCATGCAAATAAACAGAAAAAAATATTTCAAACAGCTGATGAATAGAACATCTAATAATCACAAATTTATATAAAATATTTCTAAATTTCACCAGACATCCATAAAGTATTTCAAAACAGCTGACACATCAATTAACACATAGCAATTAAAACTAATAATGATTTTAAAAAATCCCCTGCTCTCTATACCTGGAATCTTTTGATTTCCAATCACCCTGAGATTGTTGTGGATTATTGGAGGAAGTGTGTGTGTGTGTGTGTGTATGTGTGTTGGGGGGGGGGGGTGTTCTTCTCTCTCTTATATATATACCCATTCACTCTCTCACACACTTCCTCTCTGTCACTCATAAACATGCATGTTTCCTTTGTTACACACACACTCACACATGCTCCCTTCCTCTCACACTCTCCCTCACACATACTCCCTTCCACTCACTCTCATACATGCTCTCAGAGGGTCAGAGGGATGCTGGGCAGGGAAAGAGGAAAAGAGAGTGAGCCAGGACTGTCAGAAGGAGTGGGCACTCGGCAGCCGCTCAGGGTGCAATGTACAAGGTCTGGGAGGAAGGCGTTGATGCACTCAAGGCTCTGGGTACCAGCGCTGCATGCCATCACTGTAATGGCATGAGCCCTCCTTAGTCCCTATGCAGCTATTGACTCAGCCGACCAGTTATGTCACCAAGGGAGGAACCCCACCCGACCAGCCATGCTCCCTGGGACTGCCTGGGGCACAGGGCAGCCCAGCAACAGGTCTCAGGAAAGCAGGGCGATACTAGGTAGGGAAGTGGGAGACTGGGTTCAGGGCTGGTGATGCTGGCAAGGGAAAAGGAAATAGAGGGGATACTGGTCAGAGAGGGGGGTGCACTGTAGTACACTTCATTTTTGTTTAACATTAGGCAACTCCAACTTGCTAAGAAACAAGTTAAGATGGTTTCTGTTTGGTTTTTCCTTTCTTTACAAAAAATGACTGTTTACCTAGCTGGATTGTTTGGCTCCGGCTGCCACAGCAGCAGTCGGGAGAAGAGATAATAAACTGCCATCGGAGGGATGGAGGAGGAGTGCCAGCAAAAGAAATAAAACCAAAAAACCCAATAAAACAGGTACAGGAGGGAGGGGGGCTGCCAGCCCATACTGATGCGAGGCTAAAGCAGCCTGGCAAAGTGAGACCAGAGGGAGAGAGTGGAAGACACAGCCTACAGTGAGTAGCAGAGAGGCAGCCACCGGCAGAACAACTTCACAGACAGCCACAGTGAAGTAGGAAGAAAAGGGTCCAGTTCTGTTGGGCTGAAGAAGCAGCTATTGTGGCAGGCGGTGCAGGTCCCGGCCAAGAAGGGGAAGGTCAGCAGCAGTGGTGGGAAGGCATGACTGATTAAGCTGCAGGAAGCAGGAGGCAGTGAAAGGTAGTTTGGGATTCAACTCCAACGTGCAAGAACAGGTTCTGCACGCTCGCGGCCTCTCCCTCCCGCACTTCCTTCTGTGGCTGCCTCAGCTGCCTGAGACAAAGAGCAAGCAGCTGATTGGAGGATTGATGCCAGAGTCATGTATACTAGTCTCCAATTGGCTGTGTGCAGCCAGCACAACTCAGTGCTGTCTAGGGCCCATGCAAGCAGCTTTAGCTCGGTAACTGGATGCTGTACAAAACCTGGCAGTTGGCCACCCTAGGAAAAAAAGACACACTGTGCATGTGCAAACATACCTGTGGTGGTGGCTAGTACAGCATGCCTGATATGCTGAGGAAGAGGGAGAGCATACCACCACAGGTATGTTTGCACATGCACAGTGTGTCTGTTTTTCCTAGGGTGGCCAACTGCCAGGTTTTGTACAGCATCCAGTTACCGAGCTAAAGCTGCTTGCATGGGCCCTAGACAGCACTGAGTTGTGCTGGCTGCACACAGCCAATTGGAGACTAGTATACATGACTCTGGCATCAATCCTCCAATCAGCTGCTTGCTCTTTGTCTCAGGCAGCTGAGGCAGCCACAGAAGGAAGTGCGGGAGGGAGAGGCCGCGAGCGTGCAGAACCTGTGCTTGCACGTTGGAGTTGAATCCCAAACTACCTTTCAGCATTCACACATGCTCTCTCCTGTTTCTGCCACAGCACCTTGAGATTTCAGTATGATCTCTGGAGCCCAGCAATATCCCTACAAATTAAGAGTTTCCAGGCCAAATCTGGAGATTTCCCAGGCATGATCACAACAATGTTATATTTATCAAGATCCCTTAGGTGACTGCAAAACCTGCTGTAGACAAACAATGGGAAGACCATTTTAAAAGCCATTTATGAGGATAAAAAGCATTTACCCGCATTCCTCAGTTGTCTGAAAATTGCCATCCCTCAATGCTACTAAAAGTTTGTGCATTACCGCACTGGGAAAAAGCATTCCCAGGGGTATTTACGTCTGGGAGTGAAAGTAGGTATGTAGATTGACATTTTAAAACCTTCATATGTACTTTTTGAGCAAAAATCTACTGGCAGAAAAAGCAGGTGAAAGCAACCACATGTACTTTGTTCTTGTGGCAAGTTCCAAAGCAAAAATATGTGCAGTCTTTGTCCCACTGCAGACAATTTGAAAATGTTCTCTGTTTAAACAGTTTACCCTGCAGAAATCAGGCACTACAGCAGCTTATAAAAAGATGGCTCTAAGAATACTAGTCAGGGTTACCAACTGGTTCCATGTTTTCAGATCAGGGTGACCCAGGCTTAGTTTTATCCCAGTGTATGATTAAGAAAAGCAGAACTGCATGTTGGTGCATAAACTCAGGATGAAACTATGGACCTGGATCAGTTTATCTTCAAACATCGAGCCGGTTGGTAGCTCTAGCAGCGCAAGGACCAAGTGGGAATAAAATGATCCAACACAAATAAGTAGGTAATTCTGATTTTTGACAGAATTTTTGTACCTAGTATTTACTAAGATGAGTAATGACAGTACAGGTTTCAGTGGGTAAAAAAGTAAGAATTGGCAAGCATCAACTGGCTTGCATGAGAGGATTTAGTAACATAGTAACCTTTGTAAGATGTATTAGAAATTGGCATACGTGTGCATATTTTATATGAATGATGCATTTAGAAAAGGATGGCTGTGCACCATATGTTCATGAATGTTTAGTTTTATTTGTGAAGTGAAAGGAAGGAAGTGGAGGAGGGCAAGGGAAAAGAGAAAGAAGCAGGCAGACAAACTAAAGTAAAATAGATGGAGCATATATGCCAGCCTTCTGATTTTAGATATAGGCAGGCCCAGCGTCACCAGGTGTGCAAACCGTACAATTGCCAGGGTGGCACACCCAGTGGGGCGGCGTCGGGAGCAGGGAGAGACCTGTGTTGCCGCTGGTGGACTTGATCTCACGGGTGGCGGAAGAAGTGGAGGCCTGTAGTGCTGCCGGTGGGATCAGGTCCACCGGCAGCAAAGAAGCAGGAGGCAATGGCGTACTGGGGAGGGGGCAGGGGGCAGGGGGGGCAATGTCCCCAGGCACAGGGCTATAGGGGGGGTGCTGATAGCCAACAGGGAGCCCATGCAGCTGCCAGTGGATCTCATCCCACCGGCAGCTGAGCAGGGAAGCATGTTACATTAAGATCGATGGGGCTGTGGTGGAGCTCATCCCACCATGGTCCGAAGAAAAAGTCACCTCCAGATGCTCCTCCTCCTTCCTACCTGAGCAGCCCTGGAAGAAAAATGATACCTGATCTATGTGGGCAGGAAGGAGGAGGCACATCGGCTGCATGCAGAACAGGAGCAGTGTTTGTTTCAGGGCTGCCGCGTATCCCACCTCGCGGTCGCCTGAGAAAAGGAGGCCCGGTAGCATGGCCACTCCGAATCCCACCTCGCAGCAGCCAGAGAAGATCAGGGCTGATGCAGAGCCCATCCTGCAGCTACTCAAAAAGAGGAGGCCCAGAGGTGAGAGAGAGGCTGAGGCCCTGTAGAGTATGTGTATGTATGAGAGTGAGTTGAGAGACTGAGTGTATGTGAAAGAGAGTGAGAGACTGTGTGTGGGAGTGGGAGTGAGAGACCGTGAGAGACTGTGTGTGGGAGCCTGTATGATCAGAGAGACAGCATGTGAGAGCCTCTGTGGGTGTGTGTGAGACAGCATGTAAGAGTCAGAGAACCTGTGAATGTGAAAGTGAGGCAACATGTGAAAGAGAAAGATAGTGAAAGTATGTATGAGAGAAAGCATTTGAGAGTGAGAGTTGGTGTGTGGATGAGACAGCATGTTAATGTGAGAGCCTGAGTGTGTGTGTGTGTGAGAGAGAGATAGCATGTGAGAATGAGAGCCTGTGTGTGTGTGTGTGTGTGTGTGTGTGTGCGCGCGTGTGTGAGAAAGACACATCATGTGAGAATGAGAACCTGAGTGTGTGTTCGAGGGAAGAAGGGAAGAAGACAGGTGGATAGAGAAGAAACAGAAAAAAAAAGAGAACCTATAAAAGGAATTGGCAAAAGACCAAGAAAGGGAAGGTGGGGAAAAAAAGCCTGTGACCAACCAATTAGAAAACTAAGATCAAACAGCAAAGGTAAAAAAAAAAAAAAATCATTTTGAATTTTTAGTGATTGGCATATATTATCTTTGGGAATGTGCAAGAGTAGCACTTTCTCTATGCTGATCTTGCGATGGTCAAGGAGGCTGCCTGAGATGGGTATGTGAATGGGA
The DNA here is from genome assembly GCF_901001135.1 of Rhinatrema bivittatum. NCBI lineage: Eukaryota > Metazoa > Chordata > Amphibia > Gymnophiona > Rhinatrematidae > Rhinatrema > Rhinatrema bivittatum. The sequence continues at coordinate 89,982,606 of NC_042619.1, forward strand.
GCCTGCCTGGGATAGCTGGGTATGTATACAAGCGGGACATACCACAGATGAGGGACTTAGAACTATATTTCTGAATATCCAAATGTGGTATTAATGATTAGGATAAATGATTTAATTATCATATTATAACAGCATTTAATGTAACCACGAGGACATTTTGTATAAAATCATGAATATATAGTGATGTTTTCTGTTATAGAAGACCAACAGTAATGTTAAACTTTTGGGGTTATTTGAGAAGATAAGGGACAGATTGAGGTAAGAAGTAGTACAGAGTTGAGGGTTGTTATTAGTCGGGCTCAAGACCACATGTTTGTACAAAGTGTTACTGTGTTTAAAATTAAGCAGTGAATAACACATTTCTATTAGATACTGTTATTGGTTTAAAAAAAAATGAAAAACTAATATTACATGATATTTTCAATAAAGCATTATAATTTTAGGTAAAAATGGAGTTTTTGGAGTAGCAAATTAATAAGCAACAGTGCTTTTTCTCCTTTTCCCCCCAAAAAATTTTTTTGGTTTTTTTTTTTGCATATATATATATATATATATATATATATATATATATATATATACACACACATATACACACACACACACACACACACACACACATATATATATATATATATAAGAAAGAGAAGAGAAAGTCTGTGCATCTCTCTTCCACTAATCTATGACAATCTCAGGGTGACTGGAAATCAAAATTCCCAGGTATGGAGAGCATACATTTTAAAAATCCTTTTTAGTTTTATTTTTCAGGTGTTATTTGATGTATCTGCTGTTTTGAAATATTTTATTGGTGTTTGTGACATTTTAAAAAACTTGTATATACGTTTTTAATTATTTGATCTTTTATTCATCAGCTTTTTTTGAAATATTATTAGTATGTTTTTAGTATTATGATTATGTATTTATTTTATTTCTTGATTTTATTGTTTGATGTTTGAGGAATGATGATGGTTCGGTTTTTTATTGTTGCACCATAGAGTGTCTAGCTTATTGTGGTTTCCAGTTCAGTTTTTGTCTGTGCATTTGTATTTCTACTTTATGGTTGCTCTATTCTGTATTTGGTGAGGATCTGTTTATATTCTGCACATGTGAGTGACATGAAGCATTCTCCTAATAGGAAGTGTATTAGTATTTTAGGCATTTCGGAGGGTCAAGCCCACACCCAAAACACATCACAAATGGGCCGATTCAGTAAAGTCCGCAGGAGAGCGGGCGAATGCCTGCTCTCCCGGCGCGCGCACAGGCCACTCGCCTGTGCGAGCGATTCAGTATTTAAATGAGGCCCGGTGGTAGAAACAGGCAAAAGGAGGCGCTAGGGACACTAGCACATCCCTAGCACCTCCTTTTGGCTCGGAGCGGCGGCTGTCAGCGGGTTTGACAGCCGACGCTCAATTTTGCCGGCGTCGGTTCTTGAGCCCGCTGACAGCCACGGACTCGGAAACCGGATGCCGGAAAAATTGAGCATCCGGTTTTCGACCCGACAGCCGCGGGCCGTCTTCAAATTTTTTTTTTTTTTTTTTACTTATTTACCCTTCAGGACCTCCGACTTAAAATCGCCATGATATTAAGTCGGAGGGTGCACAGAAAAGCAGTTTTTACTGCTTTTCTGTGCACTTTCTCGGTGCCCGAAGAAATTAGCGCCTACCTTTTGCACATTTTGTTTTCTGAATCTCGCGGGAATACGTAATAGGGCCATCAACATGCATTTGCATGTTGAGGGCGCTATTAGGTTCGGCGGGTTGGACGCCCCTTACTGAATAAGGGGTAAGGGAAAACGCGCGTCCAATGGCAGGTTAACAGTGCGCTCCGTCGGAGCGCACTGTACTGTATCGGCCTGAATAGGCCTAATAACATATGGGTTCCAAGTGTCTTTTTTGCAGGAATTTCTGGTTGGCTTCACAGCAGTGCATGTAAATATAATGTAAGTGATATTTTTACCTCAGTGTACTGTACTTTGATATTTTTCATGTAAAATATACATGCACAACTATGTGTGCGGAATGGGGTGGGGGGGTGTTCTGCAAGGCTATAAGATTAAGTCAGACCAGCCATAGAGATGATCTAACTTAGCTGTATATAACTTATCCAACTAAGTAGTAATTTGTGCATGGATATTCAGCGACATAGCCATGTCGCTGAATATCCTTTGTAACTTAGCCGGATATGTTATAAGTTACTTAGCTGGATACGGCTGAATATCGGGCCCCTTATTTATTGAAGGAATTCCATAGTTACCCTATATTCAGAGGATGAAATGCATAAATTAATTTTCATGTTCTTTTATTAGTTCACTGTGCGATGCCTTATATAAAATGTGTGAACAGTGTATATGGCTACCTTTCTTCTGGAAGAAGAGAATCTGATTTCATGGATTTTCTTATATTAGTTTGCCTTTATGGGTGCTTAGCATGAATTTAATATTTTGTCTTATGTCTTTCCTCAGATTACCTCACAGTCAGGCCAATACAGAACGGTGTGCTCGGCCGCGCGTTTTCGATGCGCTATTTTTACCCCTAATGCAGTAAGGGGTAATAGCGCATGGAAAACGCACTATTCCCCCCCCTCCCCCGAAACTAATAGCGCTCATCATATGCAAATGCATGTTGATGAGCCTATTAGGTAGGTAGTCACCCGCAATACAGAAAGCAAAATGTGTGGCCAAGACGCACATTTTACTTTCAAAAATTAACTCCTGGGATCTGTGTTTGGACCAGTGCTGTTTAACATATTTATAAATGATCTGGAAAGGGGTACAATTGAGGTGATCAAATTTGCAGATGACACAAAATTATGCAGAGTAGTTAAATCTCAAGCGGATTGTGATAAATTGCAGGAAGACCTTGTGAAACTGGAAGATTGGGCTTCCAAATGACAGATGAAATTTAATGTGGACAAGTGCAAGGTGATGCATATAGGGAAAAATAACCCTTGCTGTCTTTACACAATGTTAGGTTCTATTTTAGGTGTTACCACCCAGGAAAGAGATCTTGGCATCATAGTGGATACTGGATAATACATTGAAATCATCTGTTCAATGTGCTGTGACAATCAAAAAAGCAAACAGAATGTTAGGAATTATTAGGAAGGGAATGGTGAATAAAACAGTGGCTGTCATAATGCCTCTGTATCGCTCCATGGTGAGATTGCACCTTGAATACTGTGTGCAATTCTGGTCGCCACATCTCAAAAAAGATATAGTTGCACTGGAGTAAGAGCAGAGAAGGGCAACCAAAATGATATGGCACATGGAATGGCTCCCCTATGAGGAAAGGCTAAAGAATTTATGGCTGTTCAGTTTGGAGAAGAGATGACTTAGGGGGGATATGTTAGAGGTCTACAAAATCAAGAAAAGACTTGAATAGGTTAATGTAAATCGGTTATTTACTCTCTCAGATAATAGAAGGCCTAGGGGGCACTCCATGAAGTTAGCAAGTAGCTCATTTAAAATAAATCGAAGAAAATTCTTTTTCACTCAGCGCATAGTTGAACTCTGGAATTCATTGCCAAGGATGTGGTTTTGGCAGTTAGTGTAACTGGGTTAAAAAAAGGTTTGAATAAGTTCTTAGAGGAAAAATCCATAAACTGCTATTAATTAATAAGCAATAGAAGCTTGAGGTCTATTTACTGTTTGGGTACTTACCAGGTACCTGTGAATTGGATTGGCCACTGTTGGAAACAGGATGCTGGGCTTGATGGACCCTTGTTCTGACCCAGTAGAGCATATCAAATGTTTTTATGGAAGTAGAAGAGAAGGGGATCCCATCTGGATTTCCACCTAAGGAATCAGGACAGGCTGTGGATGCCTAAAGGTAGGATTTGTGCAGTTAGCAGGGTCCTTCTTGTAATTTACAGTGAGATAGACTTTTAAGCCTGATACCTCTTTGTGCAAAGGGGCTCTCCTTCAGAGGACCAAAGATCTGTGAGCCTACTCTACTCCCTGTTGTGTGAGATAGTGAAGGTAGAGAAGCTATCTAGATTGAGACTGTATTTTTTTGGAACCAAAGAGTAGTGAGGTGATTTTTGCATCCCCCTTCCCCGCTGGGATTCAGTGCAGCCTGGCCCCCAGATTTTTCCACAAGAGAAATCACCAGAATTAACTGCTAAGGAATAAAGAACGGTATAACCAAATGAAGAAAGTACAAGAGAAGGGAATCCCATCCAGATTTCCACCTAAGGAATCAGGACAGGCTGGGTGTCTAAGGGAAAGAAGATGCTAAAGGTAAGATTTGTGCAGTAAGAAGGGAACCCGCTCACTAGGATTCCACGGGCAGCCGCTGGGAGAGCATGCACATTTATAATCACCATGGGCTCTACCCAGAGGTCTGTAATAAGGACATCTACCTACACGGAAAGAAACCCCGTAACTACAGTCAGATGTACACTCATCATTTTGGGCAATGGACTTTAATTTAACTTTATTAATCAGTAAACTTTATTTTAACACCCAGACCTGGTCCTATCTGAGTTCTTACAGCCTCGCTCCCGATGAGAAGCACTCAAAGTACAGCACACACACACACTGGTGACCTTCTGTTATCGTCTGGGCCATAAGCGAGAGCTTCCTCCCATAAAAAGAATCCCCTCCCAGGAAGTAAGAGTCAGCATGGGAGTGAATGTTAGCTGGAACAGCCCCAGAAGATATACGGTAAATAAGATTGTCTGCCCTTGAGACTTGACACACCCCACTAAGGGTTACAGACAGTACTAAAGATCTACAAAATGTAAGTAAAGAACAATTGAGGACACACATCATGAGTCTTCGATCTGGAGAGAGGTTTTGTTCTCTCTGGGCAGAGACAGTAATTTTACCTTTTTATCAGTTTTGGAAGGGGTTTTTCTTGCCCAACTAAAGGATACCCTGTCCACCTGGAGAACACCACTTAGCCAAGCCCTGGAGGGTGAATGTTTCCCTGGCACTGGTAACTGAGATACTTGCATAAATAGAAGGAAAAGAACTGTAAGCAAAGAGGAATTTTCTGGTGCTTAGGATTAAATTTTGTGCCATATATCTCATCTGAATTTTCTGTCAGTAAAGACTTTAATTTTCAACACTAACCCAATGACTCCAGTATATTATTTGGCACTTACAGCATACACTGTGAAGGAAAAATATCTCTCTCCCAGAGACAAAAAAATAACAATGGAGTCATCGCTAGCATTCCAGAATTTGAAAGGGAAACCTTTTCCCCCATCCAATAAAGAATCCAAGCCTTGGGGTTACGAGATTGGGTTGGAGCTAGCCTGACGTTCCAGCCCTGAAGAGACAGTAACAAAAATCTTTTATGGCCCTATCGGTGTACAGGCCGCATCCGGGAATGGGGTTACATAGGAAATTAGTGATTGCCTAAAAAAAGGGCACTTTTCAGTTGTATAATATCATCTGATAATTCAATCAGGAAGCTCTATAAGGTTGTAGATAAGATGTCTGAGATACAAGAAAAAAGAAATCCAAATAGGAATGCTGAAATTTTTTAAGGACAAAGTTAGTGGTTTATAAAGTAAAGTGGATGGAGGTAAGCAGTGATTGGTTTTTTCAATGGATTCAGATGGTTTTACTTCAGGAAGTTTGTTAGAATTTTCTGCGGTCTCTGGGATTGGTTTAAAAAATAGTTTGAAGACTATGCGGCCTTCTGGGAGTTCCCTGGATTCAAGTTTTCTGTCTCTGATTAGGTCACTGACTAAAGACAGACTGGAATGTTTGGTAGAAATGGTTAATGCTTCCCTGAGTGTAGGCCTTTTTCCTTCAAGTCTTAAATGGACCATCATGTCACCTCTATTAAAGAAACCCTAACTTGACCCTTCCTGTTGTGAGAACTAAAGGTCGATTGCCCATTTGTCTTTCATGTCTAAAATCTTTGAGAAAGTTGTAGTTAATCAAATTTTTCCTTTTTGGAAGATACTAGTGCTCTAGCTGATTGTCGGTCAGGATTTAGACTGGGCCATAACACAGTGGAGGGTCTTAGTGTCACTGTCAGATGACTTTCTGAGACAGTTTGATGTAGGGAAATCTGTGTTGCTGGTATTGTTAGAGCTTTCCAGTTTTTTTGATTTGGTAGATCATAACATTTTGGTTAATAGATGCTGTCATTTGGGGTTGGGAGATACAGTCTTTCATTGTATTTATTCCTTTTTAGTTGATCAAGTTCAGTGGACATAGATAGGTGAGGAATGTTCTCAGGTGGATCAAGTACGGGATGGGGGATCCTCAAGGTTCTTGCTTGTTATCACTGCATTTCAATATTTTTTTTATACAGCCTCTGATGGGTTTGTTTCAGGAACTGTACTAAAGCACTGAAACATGAAATGGCAAACCTACTGTTGGTAATCTGTTAAACTATCATTAAAATGAACTACAGAACTTGAAGACTGGAGGGGAGGCCAATGTAATGCCGGTTTCTAAAAATCGGAAAACTACAGACCAGTGAGCCTGTCTGTGCTGGGAAAAATTATTGAAAGTATTCTAAAGAACAAAGTTTCTGAACATAGATAGATATAGTTTAATGGGACAAAGTCTTGCTTCACCAATTTGCTACATTTTTTGAAGGAGTGAATAAACATATGGATCAAGGTGAGCCAGTAGATACAGTGTATCTGGATTTTCAGAAAGCGCTTGACAAAGTACCTGATGATAGACTTTTGAAGAAATTAAAAAGTCATGGAATAGGAGGCAAAGTTCTGTTCTGGGCTGAGAAATGGTTAAAAAATAGAAAACAGAGAGTAAGGCCTAATGGTCAATTTTCTCAATGGAGAAAGGTGAATAGTGCTTTTTAACATATTCATAAATAACCTAGAGATGGGAATGATGAGTAAGGTGATCAAATTTGCTGATGATACAAAACTATTCAAAGTTGTAAAGTCACAAGAGGATTGTGAGTGATGACCTTGTAAGACTGGGAGACTGGGCAGATGAGAGTTAATGTGGACAAGTGCACAGTGATTGTTAAAGATCTGCTCCCCTGAGGGGAGGAGTTAGCAATCTGTTATTGATCTTCTCCCCCAGAGGGGAGGAGTTAGCAATCTGGTATTGATCTGGCTACTGGATACTCCTGTAGAAGGAGGAGCTAGCCTCTATTATGGATAACCCCACCAGGAGGGCGGAGTTAGTAATCTGTTAGCACTCACCCCGCCAGGAGGGTGAAGTTAGCAATTCGTATGGCTTAGCTCCTTCAGAGGGGAGGCGTTAGCAATCTGTTGTAGATCACTCCTCGAGAAGAGAGGGGTAACAATCTGTTAGTTATGTGACCGCCCGGGAGGCGGAGTTAGTCTTCTGTAGAATGCTGTTTCCCCAAGGAGAGGAGCTAGCGATATGTAATACTCCGTAGGCAGAGTTAACGATCTGATGTGGGATGGCTCCCACAGAGTGGGGGTCGGTATGATACCGCTCTAATAGTTTAAGGAATAAACACTTAGTAGAAATGGAGAATCCTTGGGCCAATGGCAGATGACAGCACCCCCAGGAGGAGATCCTGAGAGGGACCATCAGCTAGGCTGGAGTACTGAGACAAACACAGATAGTTCTTTATTAGACTGGAAGTTGAACCACCAGAGGTGGCAGTAGTGAGCTGATGTGCCCAGCAGGGCTGAAGTCCCTCAGATACTGGAATTGCAATCTCTGGGTTGCTGAACTGTAGAGAGAGACTATAGGTAGTGAGTAGGCAGGGTATGCTGGATACATAACCAGTAGTAGATGACACACTCACAATTGTAGATATCTGTAATGGCCTCTTATGCAACAGAGAGTCTTCAGTATATTCAGGAACAGAAGCCATAGGCGAGTACTGGTTCCAATAGGCAGTCTGAAATAAGAACTCACAATAGCTGTGTATGAGATGGCTTCTGGAATAGAAGTGAGTCTTGGAGGGATTTAGGAACATAGGCCCTCGTGGAGTGAGTACCGGTTCCTATATGCAATCTGTAATAGTAATTCATAAGATATAGGTATGCGATAGTTTCTGAGATAGAAGAGAGTCTGTAAAGGGTTTTAGGAACATGGGCCCTCGTGGAGCGAGTACTGGTTCCTATCTGCAATATGCAATAATAACTCACGATCTCCGTACCTGCGATAAGGTCTTAGACAGAAGGGAGTCTTCAGAGATTAGGAACATGGGCCCTCGTGGAGCGAGTACCGGTTCCTATCTGTAATAGAACTCACAGTGTTCACGTCTGCGATCGCTTCCAGGCAGTAAGGAGTCTTCTGAGCATTCAGGGACGTAGGCCCTCGAGGAGCAAGTACCAGATCCCGTCTTAGCAATCTGAAATCAAGAAGAGAGAAAGCGGGGCCTCCGAGGAGCGGGTACCCCTAAGTAAGTTTGTAGAGGCAGAGCAGTGGAGAAAGAATTCCCCTTGCTAACTTGATTCATAGTTGCAAGCAAAGACCTTTTAAGTTGGAAGCAGATGACATCACTACGGGGGGACGCCCCCGAGGTTCGCACCTTTGCTGGTACAAAGTCTGGAGCGTGAGCCCTTACGTCATCAGGAACATGGCAGATCCGCAGCGTCAAGCCAGCCCGGGGATTCCGTGGCGAAGAGGCGAGGAGAACCCATGGCAGCATCTGTCCGTCAGACCCGAAGGGAGTCGCCACAAAGGTAGAGAGGGTGGAACGAGGGCGAGAACAGACACGAATGCAACAGTGATGCATGTAGGGAAAAACAACCCAAATTATAGCTACACAATGCAAGGTTCCACTTGGAGAGTCACCATCCAGGAAAAGGATCTAGGCATCAGTGTGGATAATATGTAGAAATCCTCTTCTCACTCTGCAGCAGCAGCCAAAAAAATCAAATAGAATGCTAGAAAGGAATGGAGAATAAATCAGAGAATATTATAATGCCTCTATTGCTCCATGTTGCAACCACACCTTGAGTACTGTATGCAGTTCTGGACACCACATCTCAAAAAAGGCATAACAGAATTTAAAAAAAGGTATATTTTATTTATTTAAGGCTTTTATATACCGACTTTCTTGATACAAATCAAATCAACTCGGTTTACACATGAAAGACAAATGGGTATAGAGAAGGTCAACCAAAATGATAATGTGGATAGAATAATTCCCCTATGAGGAAAGGCTAACATGCAACTTGGAGTCCATATGGTATTAGGCCTATTGTAATATCCATTGGGTGTGGGCTTAGCCCTCAGAAATTTAAGAGGAAACAATTACCATTACAATATAGTAAATTCCCATACCAAAAGAGGACTAACTGCCAGCACTCAAACAGTAACAACCCTACCTATGAAAAAGCAACACTGCACATATTAAACCAGGCCCTAGACAGCAATACACCTCCTATAAAGAAAACAGACCAAGACAAGCTTCTTTTCTGGTGTAGGGATCTAAAAGCTGTCTAGAAAGTAAATAAACTGAACTACATGCTAGCAGAATAAATACCTCATCTTGATCACACATGCAGAACATAGCCAGACCTTATCCAAATGCAAACAAAGAGATCATGAAGTATAAACAGAAAGTGTGCTGACAAAAAATGAACTGGACACTACAAGCCGAACTCTGTTTGCAGAGCAACAATGGAAAACCAGAAACATCACCATGCCTCTCCAGCACCCCCCCCCCCCCCCCCCCCAATCATTCCTATACTAATGCTTAAGACCACAGAAAATCAGTGATGTCTCTAGACAGAAGAATTTGGGGGGAGGGGGCGGGGGAGCCAAAATGACATTTCCTCATCACACGCACCTCCATAGTATGGCCCCCTGCTTTAAAATTGGCTATAAAAAAGTCTTAATAAGAAAGTCCAAAGGGTCTTGTTGTGCTGCGATGGACGAGAGCACCAGGGGGCGCTCTCCAGCGTGGGATGGAATGTGTGCCCTTGCGGTGAAACGTCCTTACCCTGAGCCTCGACCGAACCTGCGAGCTTCCTTGAGACCACCAACACAATGGTGGTCTCTGAATGGTCCTCCGACCGTTCCAAGCCCTTTCGGACTGCCGCTAGGGAGCGGTGGGAAGCAGCAGTTTGGAAGAGGACAAGGCAGACGAGGACAAGACACAGGATGAGAATTCAGACGATGACTCAAGACAGGCGAAGACTCAGACATTGGAGTAGACGAAGACTCAGACATTGAGATAAACTTGAAAGGAGGACTGTGACGCCATGTGCTCTACACATCCCAGCCAGGGTGGTCGTGGACCACAATGGAGGTGAAGCAGCAAAGCTGACATCGATTCAATTACATTAGAGTTCAAGATGTGAGGGTGGAGATCTGAGACGAAACTCAGATGGGTTGAGGATGAAGATATGAGACGAAACTCAGATGGATTGAGGATGAAGATCCGAAATGAAACTCAGATGGGTTGAGGATGAAGATCCGAAATGAAACTCAGATGGGTTGAGGATGAAGATTCGAGACAAAACTAGCAAGGCGGATCCAGTTCATTGAGCCTATGCATGGAAGCGACTCTGATAAGGGAATTGGCAACAGAACGAGCCACCTCATTGCAGGCTACATATCTGCCCGGAATAGCAAACGTGCAAGCAGATAAACTCATCAGAGTGTTTCATCCACATGAGTGGTCCCTGGACCAATCCATAGCCAACAGTATCTTCATCGATTGGGGCAAACCCTGCATAGACCTTTTTGCGACTCAATACAACACAAAATTGGAGAGGTTTTGCTCTCTCCTTCCCTGCTCAACCAGTCTACTCCACGCATTCCCGCCAATCCCATTAACTTGAATGGTACAGAAGTGTATCTAGGACCAAGTGGAGATGATCCTTATAGCTTTAGCTTGACCGAGGCAACCATGGTACGCATATTTTGTTCAGCTGTCGATGCAACTTCCGAGGGCACTGAGTTGCCAACTTACCCTCCTGATGCAGAGACCCCTACTCTCATCACTCCATCTCGCAGCTTGGAGATTGAGTGCCAAGTCTTAGAATCATTGCATTTTCTGTCCACTCTTCATGAAGTTTTTCTGTCTTCGAGGAAAGTGTCCAATTGCCGCAATTATTCCTTCAAGTGGTTCCATTATGTCCGTTGGTGTAACACGCAATCTGTTGACCCGTTCGATTGCTTTCTGAAACTCCTACTTAACTACCTCTGTCATTTTGTCCCAGACAAGTCTACAGACTTCATCGGTGAAAGTACATCTAAGTGCAATAGCTGCTTATCCCCATTTATTAGATGGGCATGCCATTTCGACTCACCCGTTAGTGTCTCACTTCATGAAGGGCCTCCTGCACATTCGTCCACCGGTACAAAAACCTCCAATTCCATGGGACATTAATGTGGTACTGACAGGCCCAGTGCAACCAGGTGTGCATACCGTACATTTGCATGGGGCGGTGGGCTGGCGGCACCAGGAAAGGCCGTGAGCCCACCAGCAGAGTTCAACCCATTGGTGGCTGAAGAAGGAGAGAGGCCGCCAGCAAGTTGAGCTTTGCCGGTGGCCTCTCTCCTTCAGCCACCGGTTGCCTGCAGCCTCTCTCCTTCCTCGCCGCCAAAGTTAAGTCCTGCTGCTGGGTTAAGCCCCACTGGCGGCAAGGAAGGAGAGAGGTCATCAGCTGTCAATCATTAAGGAATCAAGGGTATGCCCCTAAACAGTTTATATGATGGAATACCAATCGATAGCAAGATTTAGACCCAATGGGTGGACACTGTTTAGTCTAAAAATCCATTGTTGTTCTTTCAAATTACCCTTGATTCCTTAATGATTGACAGTTGATGGGGGCGGACTTAAAAGGCACCTACCTGCGCACCGGCTCCGGCAAACGTAACCGGAAATGGACTTTCACCAGCATAGGCAGATTTGTGATACATTGTGGTATGTTGTTCCCTTTTCTCACTTATTTTTACTACTGCAAAATGGTGTTATTTTTTACAATTTATGCTTTATATTTTAAGAATTCATCTTTGCCCCATGAAGAAGGATCACCGAAACACGGACCGTGTCGGGCATCAGTATTCATAAATGGAGTAAATTCTCCCTGTTTCAGATTCAACTACATTCTGCCAGTTAAGTACTATATGTCCTTTTATTCAAAAGCAAGATAATTGATATGAGAAAAAATTACTTGATATGAAAACAATTGATTGTGAAGTATATACTAAGTTCTCTACGAAGCACATTTCATTTGATCACATTGGTTGCACAGACATTTTTCAAAATATTGCAAAAAATTATGACCTATGATTATACATCACGGCAGAGATAATATCCTGTGCTTTTCTATAGCACACATATGATGATGTCATATATAAAGATCATCATATAAGTTAATACACCTATATGGTTTTTCTACATTTCTTGACAATATATCAGGGGAGATAGTTTTCCTTTTTCGTGTTTCATAGCCACTATCACCTGAAGACAATATACCCAAGTTGACACACCGGCTTTTGCAGTTAAGGTATTACTATGTCCATACCCAAAATTTATGCCAAAGATGATATCAGCCTTTCATTTGAATGAATCCATTTCCCTCCTGACATACTTCCTGAAACCCCATAAAAATGAGAGGGAAAAGACTACATAGATTGGATTGTAAGTGGGCCCTTGCATACTATAAGAAATGAACACAGGGCCACAGGAAATCCCAACAGTTATTCATCTCCTTTAACCCCAATAAAATGGGCGTGGCAGTTTCCAAAAGGACCTTAGCAAATTGGTTGATGAACTGTATCCGTCTTGGCCATGCCACAACTTCCATGCCTCTACCTGGGTAAGTAAAAGCACACCAGATAAGAGCGACAGCAACCTCTCTGGTGCATCTAAAGGACATACTTATAGTGGACATCTGTAGGGCTACAATGTGGTCCTCAATTCATACATTTACATCTCATTATTGTCTAGACCAGTTCAGTGAGAAGAGCAGTGTTAACCACAGTAGAAAATAATCAGAGCCTTAGGTGGTCGAGTTGCATATCGTAGTAACAAGGGCACTGATTGGATACTCTGCACGAGTCTTCCTTGTGGAAAGCAGCAACTCTCAACTTGGGACTCCCCAATCAGCATGGCTCTTTCACTCACTTATCGATGGAAAAAAGCAAGTTTGCTTACCATATACAGTGTTTTCCATAGATAGCAGAATCAATGAGCCATGCGAACCCGCCCACCTAATTTATTTGGTGAACGTAGTCCGTAATCTTTCATACCAACTGAAGACTAACATAGATGACGACTGAGGTAATCGCGCGGGAACATCCGCAAAGCTCTGCTATAGGAGAAGGTTTTGAGCCGTGCTGCCAGAGGCCATCATACCCCATCAGCATGGCTCATTCACTCTGCTATCTATGGAAAACACCATTTACGGTAAGCAAACTTGCTTTTATGTACACCCTGTGATTAGGAGGGTGACAGTGTGGTTTTTGTTTGCTATATATGTATGTAGCAGGACCCCTTGGTCTGCCACTAAAAGCCCTTAATTCCATTCAAGTAGACTTAACACCTCTTGAGCTATCCATCCCCCTCACCCTCACCCTCCTCCCAGTTAAAACAGTGAGGATTGGTTGCTCTTTGCTTTATAACCCGGGTATTTTGTAAATTAAGGGGTGGATCGTTTCAGTTCAGTGCAGATAGCAAGCAGTAAAGATGTATGTTTTTTTCCCTCCCTGACTCAGGTTTTTGCTTTTTGAGCTGAGTCTCCTCTGTGCACATCCTGCCAGAGAGTCTCAGAGTTAGGTTACAGTAAGGAGCTCTTTTTGCTGGAACTCCCCTCCCCCCCCCCCCCCCCCCAGGACTCCCATTCCAGGATTGAAGACCTGTGAGCCCATTCACTCCCTGAATGTGGCAAGTACCTGTGACAGGCATGGCTGTGTGAGACGGCTGAAGGCTAGAAGAATCCTATTTTTTTTAAGGGACTGTGTTTAAACCATGCCCTTTGAGAAAGGTCATTCTGCTGGCTAGAGTCAGAGGACAGGGGCTGAAGACCAGTGAGCCCATTCACCCCATGAATGTGGCAAGCACCTGTGAGAGCAGAACGCCAGACTGGGAAGATTTTTAATTAGGAAGCTTTTTTTCTTTTATTTTGTGAGGAGGCTTTTTGAGTCACCCCTCCTCACTGGAAGCCGGGCTGGACTAGCAGGCTTCTGTACCATAGACTTTTCAATCCAAGTTGTCACCTTTTCAGGACATTTAAAAGTCCAGTAAGATCATGAAGAGTCCATCCGGATTTCACCCAAGGGACCAGGATACAGGGCTGGGTGATTGGTGAGAATCTGGAGACTGAGGTAGGACCGTTTTAAGGAGACCCCTGACATAAGTATCCTGGGTAAGCCACTGGGAGAGCTTTAGTGCACGTTTGCCACGACCATGGGGAAGCTCAACCAGTTTGCTGAAGAAAAGGACACCTCCCAGAATGAAATACCCTCAATGTGGGGCAGTGTAAAGGCTGGCTCCCTTTTCTACCCGCCCCCAAACCCCCTCCACCCCCCGACTCTCCCCTGGCCCCCACCTAGCCCTGCCTACCTTGCCTTCCACGCCCCCATTGTGTCCTGCTTCCTTAGCTTTGAGTCGCAGGCTCTAACTTTACAAAGAATATCTGTAACTGCATACTTATTTAAAAATGGACTTATATATATATATATATAATTGTTAATTATTGTTTTATTTTCTTCTATAGTGTTGCCCCTCCTTAGGCTTAGGGAATCAGTACATACCCTAGAGGAAGGGTCACATACAGAAATTGGTCTCATTTCTATATAATGAAGGTATGTGTCAATTTCACATAGGTGTACCCTGATAGAATTTGTTTTCAGCTCAGCTTAGAAGTTATGTTGAAAGTGATCAAGCAGTTTTTGTGTGGTACATGAAAAAGGAGCTATGACCTTGCTATCACACCAATTAGTAAACCTCTATCACTCAGAAGGTGTTTCATATGGATTTTTCCACCTCTACCTCTACCTCTAGCCCTTGACCAGCTAATCGATCAAGTAGAGAAACATATGAATCCTGAGTTTAGATAAAAATGTCACAATAGCTGCTAGATATTTCTTAAACACCTAGGGGCGGATTTTAAAAGGCGCGCAAATAGCCTACTTTTGTTTGCGCTCCAGGCACAAACAAAAGTACGCTGGATTTTAGTAGATACGCGCGGAGCCGCGCGTATCTGCTAAAAACCTGGATCGGCGCGCGCAAGGCTATGGATTTTGTATAGCCGGCGCGCGCCGAGCCGTGCAGCCTACCCCCGTTCCCTCCAAGGCCGCTCCGAAATCGGAGCGGCCTCGGAGGGAACTTTCCTTTGCCCTCCCCTCACCTTCCCCTCCCTTCCCCTACCTAACCCACCCGCCCGGCCCTGTCTAAACCCCCCCCTTACCTTTGTCGGGCCGCAACCTTTGCCGGGCCGCAACCTTTGCCGGGCCGCAACCTGGGGGCGGGTACGGAGGGCGCGGCCACGCCCCCGGACCGCCCCGGGCCGTAGCCACGCCCCAGCCCCCGCCCCCAAAACGCTGCCGACACGCCCCCGAAACGCCGCGACGACTGGGCCCGCCCCCCGACACGCCCCCCTCGGAGAACCCCGGGACTTACGCGAGTCCCGGGGCTCTGCGCGCGCCGGGAGGCCTATGTAAAATAGGCTTCCCGGCGCGCAGGGCCCTGCTCGCGTAAATCCGCCCAGTTTTGGGCGGATTTACACGAGCAGGGCTCTGAAAATCCGCCCCCTACTGTACGGAAGCCAGAACAGAATGTAGTATGTGGTACTGTGAGAGTTGGATGTATCTCTGTCTGAGTATGTGCTTCCTTTAAATCCAGAGAACACAATCTCCCTTTCTTTCCTAAGATATTTATTCAAGGACCATAGATCATTGAAGCATAAGGATCACAGAGCTGCACTGGCAAGGGAAGCAACGACTCCTTCAGCGAGAAGACCTAAAGGCAGAACCAGAGACTGAGACAGATTTCTATCAGGCCCTGACTTTTATGCTCTGGGGTACTGACAGGCAGACATAAGGGAAAAAGCATAGGACTGCTTCTATGTCCAAGTCCATAAGCAAAGCACATCAAGCAGCACTGTCTGAATTTTCAAGAAGGCTTGTCACCCAATAAAATGTTGCTAGCAGTACATTTTTATGGGTTATCATAATGCTTGATGATAACTGCATGGCGTGGCAGTTACTACCCTTAACAGTAACATGGAGGTAACCTGCATGGAGTGATAGTTACTACCATAAGAAGCTTGCTGGGCAGACTGGGGCTGAAGTACCAGCATTTGGGGCTGAAGTACCAGCATTTGGTACTTTTCTGCTGTCATTACTATGTTAGTGTGTATATCTCCAGCTCATGCCAAGCTCATGTACCTGATCAGAGAGTCAATAAGAAAAGGCATTGAGTGGCCATCAAAGGATAGGAACCATTGGCACTAATCTCCTTCACATGGCTGTAAGAATAGGGGGACAATGAATGGATGTACTCTCTTTTCTAGTCAGTGAACCTTGGTTAGGTTTTGTTTTTTCTTTCCACTAGTTAAGCCTTCTTGCAATTTTCAAGGTTTATTTTTTTGTTTTAAATTTTAAAAATGTCCTTGTCAGCAGGCACATTTTCCCTGCAACTTCTGACAGGTTCTTTGATTGTGGTCCTTTTTTTTTTTTTTTTTTTTTAATCTCTTCTGTAGTCTTAACCAAGGGACACATTTCAGCTTTTGATTTTGTACAGTCAATTTTTATGACAATGATAGAAAAGACCAGGGCTTCAAGAAGTGCCCATAATAAGGCAAAAGATGTCCATGAGGCCTATTGTTATAGTTCAAGGACTGTGGTAGTCAGATAGTGGACCCTTGGGCCGGGCTGCCAGGGATGAGAGTATGGCAGACCGGGAGGCGGAGTCAGATGCCTGGTAGGACTTCACTCGGGACCCAGAATCCCCCCGGGAGGAGCCCGTAGGGACCCAGGCCCTTGGGGCTTAGGCTGTGCAGGGGAAGACCAGAGGCTGATCAGAGGGGGTCAGTCAGGTAACCAGAAGAGAGCAGGCCCCGGATCGGGTCAAGGTGGAGAAAGAGGAACAGAGTCCAGAAGCGATCCGAGGCTGGGCCAACGCTCCGTGGGCAAAGGTCAGGGCAGACCGTCGAATGGACAGAGTTCTGTAGCAAGGCGGGGTCTGGGCCGGCAGCAGGCAGGCGAAGTGCTGAAGCAAACCGGGATCGAGGCAGGCAGTGAACAAGCAGGCAGAGTACTGGAGCAGGCGGCAGACAGGCAGGCAGTGTACTGAAGCAGACCAGGGTCGAGGCAGGCGGCAGACAGGCAGGCAGTGTACTGAAGCAGACCGGAGTCGAGGCAGGCAGTAGACAGGCAGGCAGTGTACTGAAGCAAACCAGAGTCAAGGCAGGCGGCAGACAGGTAGGCAGCGTACTGAAGCAAACCAGGGTCGAGAACCAGGAAGTCAAACGAGAACGTCACTGAAGCAGGTACAGGAACGGAAGGCAACTAGTATTCAGAGAACCTCGTTGCAAGGCGTTTAGTAGGAGACTGAACGCCGGTTAAATGCGGTCCGGGGCGTGACGTCAGCAGAAGGGGCCGTCCCGAACTTCTGGGTACTGGGCGCACATAAGGGCCTTCCTCGCATGCGCGAGGCAAATGAGAGGGGCGGAGCTTCTGGCGGCCTGGACGGCGTTCTCCACGTGGCAAGACAGCGGCCTGGCGGCCTACTGGACCGGAGGCCCGGCGCGGTCCTCTGCGGACCGAGATGAAGGTAAGCGGACCCGACCCCAAACATGGGGGAGGCGGTCGGGAACGCAACACCTATTTACTAAGAGGTCAATATACACACACAGTCCGGCTAGCAAAGTTAGCTGGATAAACTTATCTGGCTAAATTTGGAGGTGTAGTCAATAGTGAAACTGCACTATTGAATAAGGCTGGCTACCTTACAGTTAGCTAACTAACTGAGGCCTGGATTTATCAAAATGCATTAAATATCGCATGCGATAGGAAAAGGGATGTGTTTTATGGTAATAGGAATTTTATCACAACTTGCGCTAATACCTATGCGAAGCGCTATCTTAGCGCAAATTGCGATAACTTTTTGGCACTTTGCGATAAGTGCCAGAATTGTTGTATTTCCTACATACAACCACGTTATAATGTTTAGTAGTTGTAAGCTCCTGGAGAGCCAGCCTAGCTATCAGAGCCACTGAAAGAGAGAGAGAGAGAGAGAGAGACTCTACCTGGTAACATCAAGCTAGGTTGAGAGAACATTGCACAAATCTCATCTTTGGGTGAGTTTCCTCACTCCGAAGGTCATCAAATCTTCACAAGAGAGCATTGTTCTGTTCATACATCTCACTTTGAATGTCAAAGTGGTCCCTAACCCCCTATACTAATACCTAAACCTCACCTCGAGTTACTAGATGGGCCTCCTATAGAGATATAAATACCTATCTAGTGTGAGGGCATTATGGCTAGGTGCTTTCTCTGTCTCTCCCTCTCTCATAGCTAGGCTGGCTCTCCAGGAGCTTAAAATTAACATCCCAACATGCAATAAAGCCCTATCACACAGCTTTACACTAATGAAAAAGGTGTAGTTAAAACCATGTGAGCATTTTTTGCATGCGAAAACGCCATATAGCACTAAATGGCTAATTCAACTTCTCCCAGTTACACCCCTGGAACGTCCCTAACTTAGCCAGGCAAATTCTAGCTGGTTATCTTATTAGCCAGCTAGAATTTAGCTGAATAAGTGTCTAAATATTCATTTAGCTCATTAACATCTGAGTTAACCAGCTAAATGCTTTTGAATATGGACCTCTAAATGTTTTCTCCCATTCTGTCTCTCTGGAGAGAATGCTTAGTAAACAAGGTCCCATAACTGACCATTCCAAGACCTGTTATAAGTGTTGGGGCAAGGATCATGATTTGTCATACTACAGTTATCTGCGCTAGAATGTCACTGAGGGCCATCAAGAACTGCAAAATGAGATTATTCTTTTAGTTGCTGAGGGGAGAATAATTTTCAGTGAATTCTTTGGCAGCTTGGTTTTTTATTTCATTTACTTGTTTTATATTCCACTTTTTCAGGCACTTCAAAATAGATTCCTCCTCCTACTGAAACGTCCTCCTCTTCAAATTTACCTCTCCTCCATAGAAATCTCTATCCCCAGTCACGACTTACATTATCACATCTAACATTAGAATTATGTAACATCTCAGTATTTTACAATGTGTGAGTTACTTCTTTACTTGTCCTTGTGAACATCAGATATCTGCATATCATGATATTTTGATGCTTGTGAAAATGACTCGTGTTACTCAGGGACATGTCATAGTACATATTGATAAGATATATTATTCTAAGACATTTCAAATTTTAGCATTCTAAATGTCATGCAATAAAGAAAGTGTGTTACCTATGTTAATGGCAGTTTCCTGTTTGTCCCCTGTCAGGACCCATATTTTGATTTCTGCTTTCATTAATGTTGCTATAGTTTCTGGGACACCATCTTGAAGGCGATCTTCAATTGCTGTTGCACCAAGTAGTTGTAAATTCTAGGGGAAAATGTATTTATTTAAGACACTAATCCTCGGGACATACTTCTAGCAGAGTTAAAATAGGTAGGAAACAATGAAATTCTACATTTTCAGCCTAGTTCCAATATGTCTCATCACTGTGCCTGAGTGTTTGTCCCCTCTTTAAGTGTTTCCATTTGGTCTCCCCCTAATAACTTCTGACCCCCTTCATCCAATTTCTTTTGAATCTGAGACACACAAAACAGAGAACTCCCAGTTCAAACATTCTGTTATGAACGTGGACCCTTGGACCAAGGTGGAGTTGTTACTACCTTGCAGGACCCCACCATCGGCAGGCGGACTGAGACAAGGCAGAGGCCCAACTGGAGCTTCGCCTTTACCAGCCCATGTTCCCCTTTATATGTTTGGGCTCTTCTGTCTTGGTCAAAGTTCTTTCAGAATTTAAAGATTCTGAATTTGGTTGGATGTTTCTGACCTTGGATATGTACCTCATTATATCCCAAGGCAGTTAAGGTAGTGCATACTAATCTTTGTGTACTGAATTTGTCTGAAGATAAAATATTTTTTATGTGATCTTACCAGAATTGCTCTAACTGTGAATTATTTTGATTTCAATGATTTGTTTTAAAGATACAAACATGGATGTAACTATGGCACCATTTATAGTCTTCCTGTTTTTGGCTCGTTTTCAGGAAAGACATGTTTGTGTCTCCATATTGGTTTCAGTAAAAATATGGCTACAGTGCATTTCTGATACATTTTTTATTTGGACTGATATATATGAGAAATTTCAGTTGCTTTTGTTCTGATTGAATCATCAGGATATGAAGTCACAATTTTCTTCCCAAACCAATTTACAAGAAATATCTTTCCTGGACATTTATATTTTGTGTTCACCTGAGGGGATTCAAACTTCTATTGTTAGGAAAATTACAGATCAAAATAACCTACCCAGTCATCATCTGAGACGTTTGAAGAATAATATTCCTGTTGGTTAATTTCCCCATCTAAAACATTTGGGGTAAATTTTAAAAGGAGCGCACATGTATGCCTGATTTTATAACACAGGCGTGCGCATGTTATGAAATCGGGGGGCGGCGCGTGCAAGGGGATGCACAATTGTGCACCTTGCGCATGCCAAGCCCGCACCGAGCCATGCTGCCTTCCCCCGGGAACTTCCCTACCCCCCACCCCACCTTCCCTTCCCTTCCCCTACCTCCCCCGCCCTTTCCCCCCTACCTTTTTTTTTCTCTCTTTTATTACTAAACTGACTTCAGCCCTGGGGCTGAAGTAAGTTGCATGTGCCGGACAACTGCCGGCACGTGATCCCTGGCACAGCGGCAAATATGGCCGCTGTGCCGGGAGCCTGCCCACGCCCCGCCCTTTATGCAAGCCCTGGGACTTTACGTGCGTCGCCGGACCTTTTTAAAATAACCCTTTTAAAATCCGGCCCTTTATGTGCCACCATAGGGAAATGTGTAGCTATGTCCACACATTCTTTACAGAAAGTCTATCCTCCTAAAGTGATTCGGCGAATTTTTAAGAAGGCACTGTATGTACACCAAGAACATCTTTTAATACCGCATTTAAAATATTGCTACCTCTTTGGTATATGTCCTTCCTTTTTCTACAAGATTCTCCATCTCATGAGGAATATATAATTTTGAAATACTGACATCTTTTGAAAAATTTTTAACTCCTCATTTTGGTTTTCAACAGGATAGGAACTTTAGGAAATTTTTGGTCTCTTCTTTTTAAAAATGTAATTTGCACTCTCTTGAGTAGATTAATAGCCTTGACCCTTTAAAATGTGGAAATTGCTCTGAGTGTGACATACAATGTATTGAAGACCTTCATTTACCTTTAAAATATTTCTTGAAAGGAACTTTTAATTGTCATTCATCTCAGATCATTTATGTAGTTTTGTGTCCTTGTAATTTGATTTACATTAGCAAGGCAGATTGGAAAATTAGAACCCGCATCACTGAATTGTAGCCGTAATGCCAGGACGGAAGATCCTTTAGGAGAACACTGGTTGCATCTGTTACACTCAGTGGAAAATCTTTATTTCTTTGTTATTGAGCAGGTTCATTTGATCAGGGGGTAAAGGGGTGATATCTCTCTGAGACTATTATGAAGATCAGCAGAATGAGTAACTATTTAAAATTCAGGAAATTAGAAAATTCAGGAAATCAGCAATTGCTTCAGTCTTTTGATAGGAGATTACTGATGTGCTTGGAGCTATTGACTAGATGAGTGAGCAGAACTGGGGAAATGAGTATTTAGGGTATTGTAATTGTAGTTTGAATATGTTTTAGGAGGAACTGGGGGATTTACTCTGTTAATATTTATACTTGTTTATATTTTAGTTGAAAGCTGCTTTGATACTATTGAGAAAGGTGGGTTATCAAACTAGAATAAATAATAAAACCCTGGTGGATCTTTCATTGGTAGACTGTAAACCTGATGGATTTGAACAAGAAGAGTGGCAAGTGTTCATGTGATATGTGCTGTATGTTTAAACATTTCTGAATGGATTTTGAACTGATGTTGAACGCTAGTATAACGGATCTAATAGTGAGAGCCGCTGAAATGGATGAAGCTGATTGCCTAAGTGTAATCATGTGCTCTTTCCATTCATGCTCAACTACAGTTCGCCTGAGGTGTGATAATCAGTGTGCATGTTCCTCTGTCACTGGTGAAATAAGAATCACCTGAATTTAAGCTGATCTGTTCAAATATTGGCATCACAGACACTCTCTCAGTTCTGTTTGAACCTACAGTAAAGGAAGTCGCTTGCAGTGAAAAGTCTATAATTTCCTAGCGTGTAGCAGATGGACTCAGAACAAGTGGGTATAGTGTGCTCGTGCTAGCAGTTGGAGACGGATCTGACGTCAGCACGGGTACATATACCCCCACAGGAAGTGAAGCAACTCAGTAATTTTCCGTCTCCAAAGCAGTTTGGAGCGCCTGCACGCTCGCTGAGCGTGTTTTCCAATACTACTTTCTACTTTTCTCAGACTCACTCCTGAGGCTATCCATCTTCGCACAGTTCCCTCCTTCTTACCTAAAGTCGTCTCATGATTTCACCTCAACCAAACCATATCCTTGCCAACCACAGCAGGTTTGAAAAAATCAGAAGAAGGGCGTTTGCTACGCCATCTCGACATCGGCAGATTGCTGCCCAGATACCTGGAAATGACAGAAGCAGTACGAAAGACGGACCATCTGTTCGTCCTTCACAGCGGGAAGAAGCAAGGGGAAGCGGCCTCTTGGCCCACCATCGCCCGCTGGATCAAAGAAGTTATCAGAGCGGCCTACGTAGAGGTCGGGAAGTCACCACCTCTACAGGTCAAGGCTCATTCCACCAGAGCGCAGGCGGCCTCTTGGGCAGAATCTAGGATGCTGTCGCCTGCAGAGATATGTAAGGCGGCGACATGGTCCTCCCTCCATACCTTTTCCAGATTTTACCGTCTGGATGTCCAGGTCAGGGAGGACACAGCTTTTGCGAGGGCAGTCCTACACGGTCCTCAGGCAGCCCCCCGCCCGGTTCGGGAGTAGCTTTTGTACATTCCACTTGTTCTGAGTCCATCTGCTACACGCTAGGAAATGTTGAGATTACTTACCTGATAATCTCCTTTTCCTTAGTGTATGCAGATGGACTCACCATCCCGCCCGGCTGCCAGTATACATGGGTTTCACCAATTCAAGGTAAGGCATGTCATTTCTTACACGAGAGCGTCCACTCTACCAGGTGTCGACGCCTTCCGGTTGGGAACGCTGGCGGTCTCCAGCTACTATCAATCGGTCAGGGGAATCCCGTTTCACTAATTCATAGATCAGTCAGTACACATATATCCATAACAGCTTTTGCAAGGAAGATTACTGAGTTGCTTCACTTCCTGCGGGGGTATATGTACCCGTGCTGACGTCAGATCCGTCTCCAACTGCTAGCACAAGCACACTATACCCACTTGTTCTGAGTCCATCTGCATACACTAAGGAAAAGGAGATTATCAGGTAAGTAATCTCAACAGTTTTTCTCCCACCTATGTGTAAGTTTTATTTTGATTATGACAAGAAGTTATATTTACTAATTCAAGTGGAGTTTTAATAATGAAGTGAAAAATTATACTAGAATGCACTAAAGTTTCTTCTTCTTCGCACAAATATTCGTTAAAGTTGTTTTCATTTTTCCTCAAAAATGTATCCTCCTTATGGTGAAGATACATTTACATATTTGTTTGCATATCTCGGATTAGTCTCCTTGAGGCAGCCCTAAAGGGATGAAACATGGTCCGTGTCCAGGGCCTTGGGATTCATACCATCTTTTTCAATAGTTTTGAAGTTCTAAAATTTATATAGCACCTTTGGAACAGTTTTACAGTGTACAAAAAACATAAAACAAACATTTTTCTAGCAGCCATATTCTCTGTTAAGAAAACTGACCATGGATACCTGGAGCATCTGGGACAAGTGAAGCCAAAATTAAGTATTACTTTTTGATAGAGAGTTTGACTTCTGTTGACATTCTTTGATAATTAAAAGTGGGTTTTTTTTGTTATACCATGATTATATTAGTGTATTTTTTACCCTTCAAATTGAGGAGGAGGGTATAAACATACCTGTTATTCTCTTCTGTTTTTTTCATGTCATTTTTTGTTTTTATTATTATGGTTTTTTTCTCACCTTTTTATATGTTGAAGATTTGTTGGTGATTCAAATATAAAAACTCAATGACAATCTTAAGCACTATTTTTTAATTAATTTATATTTTGTCTGGGATTGTGGTAACTTTTGTGCCTTTTACAATATATAAAGTATTTCTGATTTGTCAAAAAATCCCCAAGCAACAGTATTTCAGACACTAGAGTTCCATTAAAAGAAAAAAAGGTAAGCATTTACAAAGACAGAGTGACTGCATTTAGAAAAAGCTTCTCAGTTATCGAGCATATGGGCAAACACATTAATGCTTCTGGAGAGCAGGTCTGTTTCCGCAACATATGTTTTTTTAGTTCTTTTAAAGCTGCACAATGGTAACACCTGTTCAGGATCAGAAAGATGACAACATTTCAAAAATAATGAACTGAAGTGCTGGACTTCACACCCAGGTGTAGTAGTGCATAAAACACTTGCTTATAAACAAGTAATCATACCAATATATATAAGGTCAAATCCTGTGAATTTCTTAAATTCACAAAAGAAGAATCACCAGGGGCCACTCATTTAGATCACCTTTTTTCATTATAAAATTCACAAGATGACAAAAAAAAGGTAAATAAAAAAACTATTAGATATATTATGATTTTTATTTTAAAATCAAATATAACAAGGCCAGCTCATTAATGAAAAACAGCACAGGGGCGTGGTCCAGGCCTCCGGACCAGCCCCCAGGTCAGAGGACAGCGCGCCAGCGATCCGCTGGCGCGCATAGATTTACGTCTGCTTCTCGCAGCGTAAATCTAGGAACAAAGGTAAGGGGGGGCGGGGGTTTAGATAGGGCCGGGTTTTGGTTAGGTAGGGGAAGGGAGGGAACGGAGGCAGGCTGCGCGGCTCGGCGCGCGCAGGCTGCCCAAAATCGGCAGCCTTGCGCGCGCCGATCCAGGATTTTAGGGGATACGCGCGGCTATGCGCGTATCTTATAAAATCCAGCATACTTTTGTTTGCGCCTGCTGCGCCTGCTGCGCAAACAAAAGTACGCGATCGCGCTTTTTTTAAAAATCTACCCCTATGTATATAACTTTCCCAGATAATTTGCCATTTGCCATATCACTAAATATTGATCTCAATCTATTTATGAATATCTTACCGGTAAATAATTTCATTTTCTCTGTTGCTTGTCATGTTTGTCCTCTGATATCAGCAATTGCATGAAGTCAAACATATGGATGATATGTCAAACCTGCCTTCGTCAGAGAAGGAATGTCTACAACTTTTCAGATGAAAATGAATTACGTACAGTAAGGGGCCTGCACAACTACTACTCATATTAGCAGTTAGCAAAGATTACTGCAGTGCCCTCTTTCTAGGCCTCCCCAAATCCACCATCAAACCACTGCAGATGTTACAAAATGCGGCAGCGAGACTACTGACCAACACCAGCCGCGGTGAACACATCTCACCCATCCTCAGAAATCTACATTGGTTACCAGTAAATTTCAGAATCCTGTACAAATCTATTACCCTAATACATAAAACCATTCATCAGCAACTCCAACTCGACCTGGAAATCCCTTTCAAACTCCACTCCTCTAACAGACCAACGAGAGATATCCACAAAGGCACTCTGAAATTTCCCCCGACTAAAGCCACACGCCTCGCTACGACCAAAGACAGAGCTTTTTCAATAGCAGGCCCATCTATCTGGAATAACATCCCAGCAAATCTCAGATTGGAACCCTGCCTATTAACCTTCAGAAAAAGACTAAAGACGTGGCTCTTTCACCAAGCCTTCCCAGGTCCACCGGATAATCACTAGTTGGAGCCACACTTCTTACAAGGTCTTTGGATACACTTCCTCCCGAACAATGGACACTGGCACCTCCAGGTTAAAGCATATGCTCTAACCCGTTAATTTATTCGTATCACGTTATATTTATTCTACCTGCCTTTATCTTCCTTCCAGCTTGTCTTTAAGCCTCCAAGTTATTTCCATTCCTTGTTGATTGTAACTTTGACTTATTCCTTCTCCATTGTTATCTATCATTAACCTGAATTGTTACCTTAGTTTTTTCTCTTTGTTAAAATGTAAACCGATCCGATATGGTTATCTACTATGAAGGTCGGTATAAAAAACTGTTAAATAAATAAATAAAATAAATAAATAAAGGTTGAAATATAAAAACAATTTCCCAACAGAGAGGAAAGGTGGGTTGCAAGAACAAACATTGCAGGTAAGTAATTTCACCTTCTCTAGTATCAAGTAGTCTCAATAGAAGCACATATATGAGACTACTTAGCTAAGAGTTATCTTCAGTTAAAAGGGACAACAAAAATGTCAATGGGTATAAAGCAATAACAGGTCAATTTTCAAAGACTTGCTTTGAACAACTCCCTCCTTGTCCTATTTTATCTCTCAGTTACTTTTGATACTGGTGATCACCAACTTCTGATACAATACTTAAAGGATACTGTCACTGACCTAAAGTGATTTGAATCATTTCTTTCCAACAGAACACAATCAGTTACATGGACCAATAAATCATCCTACCCCAGAGAGCTCACCTGTGGAGTGCCTCAGGGCTCAGTCCTCTCCCCAAATCTGTTCAACAACTACATGCATCTGATCTGCGACCTCATCTAGTCCTTTAACATCAAATGCCACCTATTTACAGGAGACATCCAACTCTGCAACAAAATGAGATCTGACCAAACTTCATCCATTACCAGTCTCAATAACTGTCTTACAGCAGTAGCCCAATGGCTTTTAGTAAACAGAAACCCAGACTAAATCCCCTCAAAATCTGAACTTCTCTGGCTCAGCCACAAAGGTCATCCCCTATAATCACTTCCCTCACTAGCAGGTACCCCCTTACATCCTAAGGAGTCAGTATGAAGCCTTTGGGGTTCAACTTGACCAAAACCTCACAATGGAACCTCACATCACTGAAGTGGCAAGGTCCTCCATTTATCTGCAATCTGTGTCTAGCTCCACCCCTTTTCAACTAGCTAAATGTATGTGCCTTGCACATTTAGCTAGAGGCTGGGAGGGGGCATTTTTAGCCAATGAGATTTAAATGGCTAACTCATAATTTTAACCAGTTAAGCCTTTTGAAAATCCACACTTAAATGTTTCTGTCAGAGAAACATCGGTTTTGTCATTGCTTCTCTTTTCTTTTATTATAGCCTAGCAATTTTAACTTCTCATGTCTAAGCTTCAAGTTCAGCCACCCCGAGATCCATACTGCATAAGCTGATAAGTAGGAAAGTTATCTGGGTAAAGTTACTTGGATAACATGAGATGAATATTTAGCAGAACTTACCCAGGTAAGTGTTCCACCTAGATAAAGATATCTGGATAACGTTAGGAATGGGATTCGACCAACCCATCATACCTGGCTAACTTTGTCTGGGCAGTGCTGAATACCAATGCTGCCTGGCCAAAGTGAAACCATTTCCCAGTAACATTCTTAGCACCACTTCCTTTTACCTGGGTAAATTGTGTATGGGAAATAAATTACCAAGACAAAATTTAACCAAGGACTAGGGGAAAATATTCAAATCATGAATTTTGTCCAGTCAACTCCAAAAGTAGGCCAAACTCTCTTAATATCAACCTCGTTGATTTCAGCTGGGCAGAAGCTTCTCAAATTTCCTAATTTTACCTCCTCCAAATATTAACTATTACAGTGGCAGTTCTTGATCAAGTGATATAACACCATTTGGAATCCGATATAATTGTGCCCCTTGGCTTGCAGGAAGATGTCACTGAAATATGCCTAGAGAACCCATTCATTAAAGCCCCTTTCTCCTGAAGATTTTCACAGATGTGTAAGCTAGCCTATGACTAATGTGGCCACTACCTGAAGGGTGCCATGGCCAGACTGACACTAGGGGGTACCAGTAACCCAACCAATGCGGCTGGGTCAAAGAAGAGCCTTTCTCTTTCAATGCTGAAAATTTCCTGCTGCTTTCCCTGCCCCGTGGGTCTGAAGAACAGAAGCTGATGATGATGATAGCCCAATTATGACCATAATCACATGGGCCATGAACCAGAAGAGCTCTTACCTGACCCTGTCCCATAAGGATTTTGGAGCTGGCAGCCAGGAACTTGTAACTTCACCCTTCTGATGCAGATCAAACGAGTGATCTGTAAACTGAAGTATGAGGGAGGAATGAAAGCAAATGGCAGAAGGGTGAAATTACAAAAACCTGGCCGCTGGCTGTAATCATGTCAGCTCATGAAGGAGGTCAGGGAGAGGACAGTCTCTAGGCTGCAATGATATTTCTCTCTACCCTCTTCATCTTGTTGGGGTGAAGGACAGAAATGGAGAGTACCAGCAGTTAGTGTAACTGGGTTTAAAAAAGGTTTGGATAACTTCCTAGAGGAAAAATCCATAACCTGCTATTAATTAATAAGCAATAGTAGCTTGAGATTTATTTAATGTTTGGGTAGTTGCCAAGTACTTGTGAATTTATTATTATTATTATTAGCTTTTATATATCGACATTCGTGGATTGGCCACTGCTGGAAACAGGATTCTGAGCTTGATGGACCCTTGGTCTGACCCATTATGGCAATTCTTATGTTCTAATGTTAAGTCTCAAAGCCAGAAGAGGCAGGCTATAGCCTAAAATTAAATGTAGGACTTAGTTGAGCTCCAGATTGTTCCCTTGCTGGCTCCATATTCCTGCTGGCTGGAAATTTAATTGAACAACGACAAGTATATATGAGCCACTGGCTCACACTAATCTGACTGGAGATCATTAGTGGGCGATGATGAGAGGGGGATCATTGTTGGAGGGGAAAGCTAGGAGGAGCTGGTATAAAAGGGGGGGAATAGTTCAGAGGCTTCAGGCTCTCTGTGCTACTATCTTGCTGGCAGGGAGGGGGCAGGAGAGAGGCCCTGGAAGGGATGGGGGCTTTGGGATTGAGTGGGACTAGGGTTTGAGTGGGGAGAAGAGTTGAGAGTCAGAGGAGCCATGGGTAGGGAGAACATGGAGTAGGAACTTGGGAATGGGGGAGGGGTGGGGGAGAGAGTGAATTCAGGGTTAGTTAATTGCATTTGATAAATCACTTTTCTTATATAAATCAAAGCAATGTACAATAAAAATATAAGACATAACAATAAAAGAAAACTAATAAATACAATAATGTATGACCCTACTAAAAACCAAAAGGGCGGATTTTCAAAGGGTTACGCGCGTAACCCCGAAAACCCGCTCCTGCATAGGCTTGGCGACGCACGCAAGCCCCGGGATGCGCGTATGTCCCGTGGCTTGAAAAAAGGGGCGGGGTGGGGCGGAGGCGTGGCCAGAGGCCTCCGAAGGCCTGCTAGGCTGGGGAATCGAGCACCGGTATTTGGCTGGCAAGTGCAACCTACGCCTGCCTGGAGGCAGGCACAACTTAAATAATAAAGGTAGGGGGGATTTAGGTAGGGCTGGGGGGCGAGTTAGATAGGGGAAGGGAGGGGAAGGTGCGGGGGGGGGGGGGGGGGCGGCGAAAGGAAAGTTCCCTCCGAGGCTGCTGCGCGCGCATGTTATAAAATCGGGCGTGTATTTGTGCGCGACGAGTTGTGTGCACAAATCTACGCCCACGCATAGGTTAGAAAATCTGGCCCAAAGTGTTTTCTAAAAAGGATGTCAACTGAGATAACACAACCTTTTTTTATCTAAAATTACTGAAAAGAAGTTGAGACCAGTCTGTAGTTTTCATACAGTTGAGGGTCAAGGGAGTGCTTTTTCAAAATCTGATATACTCTGGCAACTTTCAAGGGCCTGGAAGAATTTGATCTAGATTTGAATTAATGATTTCCACCAAAGAAAAAGGAAGTAGATCTAGAAAAGATGAGGTAGAATATGACATTTACTTCATAATAAGAATTAAAGCAGCCATTGAGATTTTATTAAAAGCAGTCAGTTTACTAGTGCTGACCAAGGCATTTTCAGAGGAGACAGAAGATTCCAAGACATCTGGAGAGATCTGAGTGAGATCTGGACCCAAGCTTATTTAGATAGTGCTAATTTTAATCTGAAAAGGCAGTGGCAAAACCAGCTGCAGATAAAAAAAATGACTGGGATAGTTATAGGAGTCCCCAAGCCAGGGACTGACTAGGGGGTAAGAGTAGAGAGGAGTTCAGGAAGGGAAGAGTCAGAATATAAGATCTGAGTGACAAAAGGCAACTTGAGCTTTGGTGGGTGCAAACAGGGACTGGGGAATTGAATGAAAGAGGCTCCAGGTGGAGTAGGGAAGGGAGAATATGAACTCAAGGCTCGGGTGAAGGGAGGAATGAGCAGGGATTGAGCAGGGAGGAGGAGAGCAAGGATTGGAGGATTGCGTGATGGAAGAAAGAGGCTGCAGGTGGGGAGGGGAGAGCAGGAACTAGAGAGGAGGGGATAATTTAATACCCTATGGGCCAGTTTTCAATAGTACCCAGGCTGATATTTTCCGTAATTTTGACTGTGGTGAGGGATTTTCATAGTGTGCAGGTTATATGTTAGGATCTGTAGTAGTAGCCTGGCTATTGGCTAATTCTGTTTCCCATCAAAGGGTGTACTTATGTTCTACAGCCTAGAATAATATTTGCAGTAGTGCTTTTTCATAGGTAAGGTTGTTACTTTTTGAATTTGGGGAATTAGTACTGTAATGGGATGGCAGATTTGATATACTATAAGATTTTCCATCACTTTTTTGCACTTTATGTCTTACTTCACAAAATGCCTGCTAGTGGAGGGAACATGCATTGCTTTTATTGAGATGACACCAGGTTTATCTTTTTTATATTAGTTATAAGGAGAAACATTGTAGTCATTCTCTGCATCTGTTGTTGAGGAAGTTTCTGTGGTTACAGTGTATGTTTATAGAATTTGAAATTTAGGGTTTGTATTGGGGTTCTAGTCCACCTTGTATAAACCCCAGACTTCATTGGTATTGTCCAATCTTCACAGAAATATACTAACATAGTTAATGACAGCAGATAAAGACCAAAATAGTCCATCCAGTCTGCCCAGCAAGTTGATTAGGGTAGCAACTGTCGCTTTGTGCAGGTTACCCCTATGCCTTCTGTTAAGAATAGTAACAGCACCTCTATGCAAGTTACCCCATGCCCTCTGTTAAAGGTAGTAACTGTTGGTTCGTGCAGGTACTTCCATGCTGAAATGTTAATAGTAAGTGTAACAGATGTTATGGTTTCTTCCCTTCTATTCTCTATCCAACAAAGATCCTCGGTTTGTTTGTCCCACCCCCTTTTGAGTTCCATTATTGTTCTTGTCTTCGATATATCCACTACTCTTTTTCTGTGAAAAAATATTTCCTAACATTGTTCCTGAGACTTCCTCATTAGAGTTTCATATCATGACTTCTAGTTTTACAACTTCGTTCCATCAGAAAAGGTTTGATTTGGTTTGATTTACTTATAGATAGATAAATATAGCTATAATTATGAATCTAGCTATAATTATGAATCTATCTATAAATAAATCAAACCAAATATGATTTGGTTTGATTTATTTATAGATAGATAAATATAGCTACAAATGTTTGTGTTGTCTTGATTTTATGTATGTTACATTGTACCCACCTTGAACCATGAAGTGAACAGATTCTAAATCTTTTAAATAAAGAAATACTATGTTTTTTTGAGAGATTAGTACCCCACCTTTTAAATGCTCAAACAATAGTCCTGCATATGGATGTGTGTAAAAGTGCATCTCAAGTGCTTTTACAGTCAAGGGTGAGGGAAGTTGTGGGAATGAGTGATATTGTGCTCTGAAAATCTCCCTTTGTTTTTATTTCTCATGTTTCTCAGCTTTATTTATTTATTATCATGTTGTATAGATTTTGTAAATGAAAGACTCCATTCCATCACACTATAATTAGTCTTTATCATGCAGACGATCTTCTAATATACATAAGGCAAAAATGTAACTGCAATATATTTTAAATTAATGATACTCAGAGAGGGAATAGGAAATAATATTTAAACATATTTTAGGTGGACCATCATACCACCCTCTGCGAATGTTGGGACCACTTTTATTAGTTGCCCAATTTTTTTGTGTTAGGGTCTTCTTTAATCATCGGTCCATTTTATCCACACAAAAAGTAATTTTTTTAGTAATTTTAAAATTTGAGATAAAATTGAGATACTTCCCCCTGTTTAGGCACACGATATCCCGTTTTACATTCGCTGCCTCGGGGGCTATCCTTGTTTACTCTCAAAGCCAGGAAATTGTATCTCATAACAATGAGTAATCGCTCACACAGCTACCCTGTGTCTTATTTGAAGAGAGCTTATAAACATGGCTTGTTCGCAAACTGAGATTTGCTGTTATTACCAAAAACAAGGGAACCATTTGCTAGGTTACTCTGTCTAGTGCCTTTTTCTGTTCAAGCCAATGCTATTCAACAAATCATTTTACAAATGTTGGCCGGTACTCTCGTACGTCCTGTGTTTAAAATCCCGCCGATTTTTGCATTTAAGCGCGCTTGAAATTTGAAAGGTTTATTAGTGCACTCATACGTTCCTGATGAAGCGATCTTCACTCCACAAACCTCAAATGCCAGTACTATGGGTTTTCTCAAATGTAATCGGATGTGTGACATGTCATCAAGCTGTCATTGGAGCTACTTTATATTTTCTTAACAGGCTGTTGCGGTCTCCACCGCTTCCCCCTTGCTAGCTGTGTTCAGGGCTCACCTCCGAGGCCGGGAACGCCGCCTCCGCGGCTCTGCTGTGCATTCAGGGCGTCCGCCATTGTTGGGCCGTCTCGCTGCCGCCCCGCACGCACGCGGGGACGCGCGTTATGGACGTACGCGCACCGGAAGCCTGACCCCGCCTGAGCTAGTCATGCCACGCCCCAAGCCCGATATAACCGGCGTCCCTCAGTCCTCTCATTGCCTTGCAACGAGGGTCGCTACAGTGTGTAGTTCTTAGTTGCACTTCCGTTGTCCTGCTTCAGCTACCGACCTCTGCTTGTTCCTGACTCTGCTTCTGCCTGCCGCCAGACACCGACTGCTGCTCGTTCCTGACTCTGCTTCTGCCTGCCGCCAGCCACCGACCTCTGCTTGTTCCTGACTCTGCTTCTGCCTGCCGCCAGCCACCGACCTCTGCTCGTTCCTGACTCTGCTTCTGCCTGCCACCAGCCACCGACCTCTGCTTGTTCCTGACTCTGCTTCTGCCTGCCGCCAGCCACCGACCTCTGCTCGTTCCTGACTCGACTACTGCCTGCCGCCTGCTTCAGCCCTCGGCTTCTCTGCCGCAGCTGCTACGCTCCTGTCCTCCGGACAGTGCCTCCTGCAGGCCTGGACTGGAACTGCTGCCAGACTGTCTTGGGCCCTGTTACCTTCTACTTCCTGCCAGGCTCTGGCCTACTCGCTACTGGCTCCCATTTTGCACCCTGCAAGTTCCAGTCAAGACATTACTGACTCTGATCCTGCTTCCGCTTGCTCTGTGCTTCCTGGCCTATTGGCTCTTGCTACTGGACTCTGTGCTTACCCTTGCCCAGGCCTTCCTAGAAGTCCCAAGGGACTGGGACCCTACGGGCTCCTCCTGGGGGTCCTGGTTCCCGGGTGAAGAGCTTAGCTGCACTCCCAAGTCCCAAGGTTCTGGGACCCTACGGGCTCCTCCTGGGGGGTTCCCAGTTCCCGGGTGAAGACCCCTACGTGTGTCTCCTAAGTCCCAAGTCTCCAGGACCCTACAGGCTCCTCCTGGGGGGGTTCCTGGTTCCCGGGCGAAGACCTGTGCTTGTGGCTCTGCCTCCCGAGCTACTCTACCCAGGGTGGTTCGGCTCAAGGGTCCACTCTCGAACCGCAGCTCCCAGACTGCAACACAGGCAGTCTGTTGTATTACATTACACATTCAATTGCATGTCTATGGTAGTGATATATTTCATCATATGTCCTTGTGGACTTCTCTATATCGGTAAGATCTCTGTCATTTCATACAAGGATCACTGAACATTGGAGTTGTGTGAAAAATAATTGGTCAACTGTTCCGATTGTTCAACACTGTATGGATTGTAAACACTCTTGTATGTCATTAAGATGAGGTACTCTTGACATGTTAAAGTCCTCTATTCGTGGGGGGTAATTTGGACTTACAATTACTTCACCTTGAACAAAAATGGATATACACATTGAAGCCCGTAGGCCATACGGTCTCAATGAAGAGACTGATTGGTTGGTGTTAATTATTTTGTGTCTGTTTCTCCATATAGACATTTTATGTCTGTGACAAAATGCCTTTTTCATTGGTTTGCAGAGATCATGTGATCATCATTGCCATCTTTGAACATTTTTGTTAAAATGGTCTTTGTATTCATTTTTACTTTTCTCAGTCCTTGGTGCAGGTCTCCTGATGAAGATCAGTTTCGAAACATCGATGTCGGGACTTGCAATGCTTTCAAAACACTTTGGAACTGATGGATTTATGACGCATAAAAGCAATGTGGGAAATTTTGAAGAAGATTTAGAATTAAGTTTTTACACTAGTGTGAAGTGATATTTTTCAATAAGTGACATTTTTTCAAAAGTTTTTCAAACATTTTTCGTATGTTTAATTCTTTCACTTTTAAAAAGTACACAACTATAAAAGATTGGCATATGATGACAGGGGATGGAGTCTTTCATTTAAGGATTTCATGGTGAAGCTCCAGGTGTGATGCCTACACACATACTGTTAAGAACTCCCTGCTTTCCCCGCGAGCAGGCTCACTCACCACCGTTTCTTGCTTTACCCAACGCGGCCGGACGCCGCCGTCGGGTCTTCCCACGCGGCCGGAGCCACGGACTGTCTTTGCCCACATGGCCCGGAGGCCGCCCCGGATATCCTCCTTCTATGCGGCACGGAGCCGCCTCTGACTTCTGCCAACTTCGTGGCATAGAGCCACCGCCGCCTTCCACCATCTTCGCGGCGTGAAGGCCGCATCCCCGGGCTCGAGTGGCGGCTGGAGCCACCCCCGGGGCCTCCTGCAGTGGCTGGAGCTGCTGCCGTCATTGGGCCTGCTCCTCAGGCCAGCCCTGCGCTTCTGACGCACAGATGCTGTGCAGGCCGCTGTCCACGGTCCTGCATAGTCCTGCTTCCTGCTCCTTAGGCGCCGGTGCGTGCCTCTCTACTAGATTTAAAGGGCCAGGCACAGGAAGTGTGCTGGCCCCACCTAGGGAGTGGACTTCCTGCTTCAGCCCTATAAAAGGCTGCTCCATCAGTCTGTCTGTGCCTTGCATCGAAGTGACATCCCTCTGGAGGCTCCTGCCTGCTAGAGCCTTGTAAGATCTTCTGTTCTTCATGGAGCTCCTCGTTTCGTCTGCCTTCGTACCATGTCTTCGTGTCTTGATGTCTTGCCTGAGGTCCCTGACCATGTCCTGATGTTCCGTCATGATCTTCCACGTCCTGATGTGCCTGCCTGTCCAGGATATTCTTCCCTGCGTCTTTGTTTGGTGCTCCTGAGCCTTTTGTTCCTGTAGAGCTGTGGTTCTCGGATGATGTCGTGCCCGAGAATGGAGTGGCCTGCAGGTGGGATTGGACCCTGTGCTCCTGAGCCTCTGTTCCCACCAGCCATAGGTGGAGCTTCGGATGACATCGGCTCCGTCATTGGAGTTCCTCCTTGCCAGGGTCTTCCCTGCGCTTGTCCCATTCTCCTCGTGGTCCGTGACCAGCCTCTTAGGGCTGTGTAGGGCGCGTAGTGGGACAGGGTGGTGCGCGACTCAGTCCCGTGGGTGGGCTGAGTAGGGCACCCTGAGAGACAGTGCCAGTGTCCTTCCACCCTAGTTCCTCTCTCGTTTCTGATGTCTTCGCTTCAGCCCTCATCTGTGATGTCCACGCTTCAGCCCTCGTCTGTGATGACCTTGTTTCAGCCCTCGTTTGTGATGTCTTCGCTTCAGTCCTCACCTGTGATGTCTTCGCTTCAGTCCTCGCCTGTGATGTCTTCTGTGTTCCTAGGACTCTGTCTGCCCTCATCCTCTGTCCGGCCTGCCGTCCAATGCCGTTACCCAGCAGCAGGTCCGAAAGGGCTTGGAACAGTCGGAGGACCGTTCATCAATCAACATTGCGTTGTTGGTTGTCTTGGGCATGCAGGTCCGGTTGAGGGTCAGACCTTGTTCTCTAGTCCTTGCTTCAGCCATGTTGGAGCATGCCGTCAACACTCGGTTCGGCTCTGGACACGTCTGGGGTCGGGCTGAGGCCCAAGGGCACACGAAACACCCCCGTGTAACAGAATGCAAGGCCTTTCGAGGCCGTTCGCAACACACACCCACACACAAATACCTTATAAACATTTTTCTTTTGGTTTATGATTAAATGTGATTAGTTTTGGCACAGTCATCCTTTTTTTCTTGATACATTGATATTACGTAGTGCGGTTTCTCCTTTGTATTTTTTGTGTACAGGCTTTTTTACTTGGCTATAGGTGCCAAATTGCCTGGCTACAGCTCTGGATTTTCAGGTCTCTTAGATGCAAAATGGATCAGGAAATACAAGGAATAAAAGTTCCACACTCTTTGCTGTGGTGGGGAAGATTCAACCACATGGACTTCTAAGACGGTGGAACTGTCCAACTTCAGTAGAACCTGATGAAAGCCTTATTGTCTTTTCAGAAGGGCACTTTGGAGTTGCTTCCAATAAATTTAATCTGGAATAATCTTTAACAATTCTTAGAACAGAGAGAATCTCTGGGGGAGAGGAAGGGATTGTAAAGCTGAGTAGGAGATGCAGATGGGCAGCCCCTTTTTCTAAACTGGTGAGGCTTAGCACCCTGATGCTTGAAC
The DNA here is from genome assembly GCF_901001135.1 of Rhinatrema bivittatum. NCBI lineage: Eukaryota > Metazoa > Chordata > Amphibia > Gymnophiona > Rhinatrematidae > Rhinatrema > Rhinatrema bivittatum. Next base: position 90,019,457 of record NC_042619.1, read on the forward strand.
TGGAAGGCCCCAGAAATGTCTCCCGAGAGTAAAAAAAATGTCTAAGTAAACATCTCATCAGAATTGCTAGATGAAAAAGGGAGGCAGGAGATGGGGAAGAGAGTCTGCAAGGTCATCTCCTTCACCTTATCTCCCCCCACCCCCCAAAAAAAATTATTTCCTTTACATGGCACTTTAGAAAGTCTATCTTCTGCAACTTCCCTGAGGCCAGATGTCCATACTCAAGCAGTCTATGGGATGAAATGAGTACAGCAAAGACGGTGGATGCTGTCTCAAATGCACCAAGGGCAAAACTTAGTGCAGCTTGCACTTCTCTCCTTTGGACATATGGGAGAGAAATTCCTCGTCTGTTCTGAAAGTCATATGAAGCAAAAGTTTGCAATTTTAGTCCATAGTCCAGAGGGGGCGGACTTCTTCTAGCCCCCTCTGGACTAAATGTCTTACATAGACTATGTCTTACATAGAACAATATAAATAATAATGTCTTACATAGAACAGGGTGAGAGAAACTTGGATAATTTATTTATTTATTTATTTTTATTTAACAGTTTTTTTATACTGACCTTCATAGTAAATAACTATATCGGATCGGTTTACATTTAACAAGGGTGTAACTGGAGAATAATTCAAATAAACGATAGATAACAATAAGTAGGAATAAGTCAAAGTTACAATCAACAGGGAAAGAGAAATTGGGAGCTTGCAACAAGCTGGAAAGAAGATAAGGCCGGAAATAACTATAAATGTTACCATATAATGCACGGGATAAAGCTTAATAGGTGCTTTAACCTGTAAGTGTCAGAGTCCATTGTTCGTGAGTATAAATGCCAGACCGGGTCAGAGTGAAGGACATCTAGTGATTGTCTGGTGGGTCGGTGAAGGCTTGGTGAAAGAGCCAGGTTTTAAGTCTTTTTCTGAAAGTTAAAAGGCAAGGCTCCAATCTGAGGTTTGATGGGATGCTATTCCAGATCGATGGGCCTGCTATCGAAAAAGCTCTGTCTTTGGTCGTAGAGAGGCGTGAGGCTTTAGTGGGGGGAAATTTCAGAGTGCCTTTGAGAATATCTCTAGTTGGTCTGTTAGAGGAGTGGAGTTTAAATGGGACTACTTATTGTTATCTATCGTTTATTTGAATTATTCTCCAGTTACACCCCTTGTTAAATGTAAACCAATCCGATATAGTTATTTACTATGAAGGTCGATATAAAAAAACTGTTAAATAAAAAATAAATAAATAAATAAATAAATTATCCAAGTTTCTCTCACCCTGTTCTATGTAAGACATTATTATTTATATTGTTCTATGTAAGACATTATTATTTATATTGTTCTATGTAAGACATTATTATTTATATTGTCATTGTAATTGTTGAAATGTGAACCGAAGTGATTAGTAACTTTGTTACCTGAACTGCGGTATATAAAACTGTTAAATAAAATAAATAAATCTAAATAATCGGCATGAAAGCAGATAATATAGCATTTTGGTAAAACCTTCTTTAAGGTCAAAACTTAAATTCCTGGCCTGATGGGGCAGACTTATGAACATCTGGGTTCTTGGTTTTCTTGGCAGCCTGCTCAGTCACCCTACTCTTGATGTAGGAGCTGCTGGTGGCCAAATCCCAGATGTGGTCAGACATGTAACAAGTTATTTCATATCTGCCTTCTAACTAATTCCCACATCATTCAACAGGATCTGAATAAAGAGATTGGATTATCATTATCAGCAATATTTCAGGTAACCTGTCACCTGTCACATGCACCCCCTCACAATTCCCATCATCCACAATCCCAAATGGAGAACACCAAAGCCCCCTTCCCCCCCCCATCACAATCGTCAACAGAGGCTCAGGCCCATCTTGCTGACACCACTCACTCAATTCCTTGGACTAACTCTCTTCTCACTCACATTGATTAATGCGCAATCGATCGCTAAGAAAAGTCATATATTCAACGACTACCTATCCGATACAAAACCTGACATCTGTGCTATCACAGAAACCTGGTTAAAACCCACCGACACTGCACTAATAAATCAGTTACCCATACAGGATTATGATGTTCTCTCTATTCCCAGACCTAAAAAAAGAGGAGGTGGACTTCTCCTCGCAGCCAAAAAAACGCTGGGTCTGACTTTGCAGACTTCCAATAACATATCAAAGATTGAATTTGCCCTATTCAACTCAAAACATCTGACTATCGGCCTAATCTATGCTCCCCCTGGAATACTGGAAGCTGACCCATCTTCCATCATAGAACTTACAGCAAAACACCTAAATTCCACGAAACCTACCATCCTCATGGGAGATTTTAATCTACATGTAGATATCCAACCTCATTCTACCAACTGTAAAACTTTTCTCTCCTCTCTCAACAATATGGGTTTCAGACAAATAGTGACTGAACCAACCCACAAAGCAGGCCATACGCTGGACCTTATCTTTATAAATGAAGGTATCACAACCCACACCACTCCAACTTGCACTCCAATACCTTGGTCAGACCATCGAATTATATCATCGGTTTTAAAAATAAAAGAACTTCCACCACAATCCACACAACCTATAACTATATCGCTTAGGAAACAGTGCTCAGGAGACCAACTCGGTGAACACCTAGCCAAGGAACTTGAGCACCTAGACCTATCCGACGTAAACTCAGCAACTTCATCATGGACCAACATCACTAAAAAGGTTGCAGATCAAATTTGCCCCATGACAACTAAATCTATCAATCCAAACAAAGACAACAGGAGACCCTGGTTCACACCAGAGCTAAAAAATCATAAACACGAGTTGAGATGCAAGGAACAAAATTGGCGAAAAAACCCATCTACAACCACCCTCCTCATCTACAAATCATGCCTTAACTCATACAGAAACAACATCAACACAACAAAGAGAATATTCTTCTCCAAAAAAATCCACCACCTCATTTTTGATTCAAGAGCTCTTTTCTCCTATGTATCAACCCTCACAAAACCCCCGGCACCGACCATTCCAGACGATCAAGCACTCACTAAAGCGAACGAACTAGCAGACTTTTTCGACAAACAAAATCACTTCACTTCTAGCTCCCCTCAAGGGACCATCTACACATCCAAAACACGTAATCAACCTCACCCCCCAATCTTCGCAATCACCCGCTCAACAAACACCTCATTCAACCGCTCAACCACCACTCCCAACAGATCAACAACCATCGCACCCAAATGTCAAACAACCTAACACTTCACTAACACTACTCAACACTTTTGAGCTCACATCCACTCTAGAAATAGAGAATATTCTCAAGAAGATAAAACCATCCTCTCATCCATCAGACCATATTCCATACAACAAACTGTGTCTGATCTCCAACACCATAGCCAAACCTTTAGCAGAGATTATTAACTGCTCCTTCTCTCAAGGACATGTCCCGAACCAACTCAAGTTAGCCATGCTCAAGCCGCTCCTCAAAAAACCTAACTTACCCACCTCAGACCCAGCAAACTTTAGACCCATAGCAAACCTCCCGTTGATTGCCAGAGTTATGGAGAAAGTTGTAAACAAACAACTTACAGAATATCTTGACGAAAACAACATCCTCACCTCAAACCAATTTGGCTTTCGTAAGTCTATGAATACCGAATCATTATTAACATCATTATCAGACACTATCATTTTCAACCTAGAAAAGGGCCAACCTTGCTCCTCGCTCTCCTTGATCTTTCATCAGCGTTTGATACCGTTAACCACTCATGCCTCCTGCAACGCCTAATAGACATTGGCATTACAGGAGTAGCTTTTAACTGGTTCAAATCGTTTTTGGAGAACAGAACATACAAGGTCAAGATAAATAACAAAGAGTCCCACACCATTGAATCCAAAAGGGGGGTACCACAAGGATCATCCCTCTCCCCGACTCTTTTCAATATTTATCTACTCCCACTTTGTCAACTTCTCACTAACCTTAAGCTAAGACATTACCTATACGCGGATGATATTCAAATCCTCATCCCTATAGAAGATTCCATATACAAAGCCATATCATTCTGGAATAAATGTCTGTCAGCTATCAACAATCTACTCACCAGCCTCAACTTGGTTCTAAATAAAAACAAAACTGAAATCCTCATTATAACTCCGGAAAACTATACCCCTTCCTCACTTTCTAACACTAATCAACATCCGGTCACCACAGGGCTCTCCACCACACAACAAGTTAGAGATCTGGGAGTCATCATAGACAACAGACTCAGTCTCAACAAATTCGTCAACAACACAACAAAAGAATGTTTCTTTAAACTTCAAACATTAAAGAAACTCAAACCTCTCCTCCTATACAGAGACTTCCGCATGGTTTTACAAGCCATCATACTCCCAAAGCTGGATTATTGTAACTCTCTCCTCCTAGGCCTTCCAGCATGCACCATCAAACCACTTCAGATGGTCCTGAACGCCTCTGCAAGAATTCTATCAAATGCAAAAAAGAGAGATCATATCACCCCAATTCTCCACCATCTCCACTGGCTTCCAATTAAATACAGGATCCAGTTCAAGTCTTTAATGATGATACATAAGGCCTTACACAACATCGCACCTCTCAACCTAACATTCCAAATTCAATTACACACATCTGTGAAACCAACCAGAAGCGCCTATCAGAACAGACTAATCACACAACCTGCGAAATCCGTTCTGAGGAAACGTGCATTATCCACAGCGGGCCCTTCACTTTGGAACTCGCTCCCTCCAGACCTTCGTTTGGAACCATGCCACTCTACATTTAAAGGGAAACTTAAGACTTGGCTTTTCAAACAAGCTTTCCCCTAGAGCCAAGAACACGAAGAAAAGTCTTTTCAAGCCCACAACGAGTTATTCAGATCTATTTTTTTCTTCCTTTGTTAATCAGAAATTTACACATGCTGACTTCAATGTAAAACTTATTACTTTGTTTTTGTTCAATGTAAAACTTCTTTTATTCTGTTCTATGTAAACCGCTATTTGTAGCGATAGTTACTGTTCTTTGTGAACCGGGGTGATATGTATATTATACAGGAACCTCCGGTATATAAATTAATTTAAATAAATAAATAAATAACCTAAAATTAGTGAACCAAGTGTTCCTGATGTCTGCAATTCAAAAGAGACAGCTTAAACTTTCTTTTACATAAACTAGAAGGAGATGTCTTCGGCTAAAGAACAATTTCCAGCTGGCTTGGCAGATCACACTGCAGAAAAAGATATGACATTCCAAGTCAAACTGGATAATCAAATCTCAGACACCTTTTTGTTCAATACAGGCGTTCCCCAAGGTTCAGCACTCTCAGCCACTCTGTTCAACATCTATCTCCTGCCTATATGCGCTCTACTAGCAAATCTGGGAATCAACTTCTTATACGCAGACAATATACAATTCTAAATCCCTTTCGACAAAACAATTGAAAAAACTGCGGCAATCCTGTCAACACACATGAAAGCCATACAGCACAAACTTTCCCAACTGAAACTAACTCTTAACACAAAAAAATAGAAATTATATGGCTAAAGAGAGACAACTCGATACTCAAACCACCAACCCTAAATCTAGGAATTACCAATATTACTCCACCAGATAAGATTCAATACCTTGGAATTCAGATCGATGAGAACGTCACTATGAAAAAGCATATAAGCAAATGAATCAAATCAAGATACTCCAAGCTGCGAATTCTACATCAGCTGAAATCTCTGTTAGCAATACAAGACTTCCGCACTGTCTTACAAATACTTATATTTTCAAACTTAGACTACTGCAGCTCCCTTTTACTAGACCTCCCCACAAGTCTACTAAAACCACTACAGTTACTTCAAAATTCATCAGCAAGACTCCTTCAAGGGGCAAGGAAATTCAAACACAATACCTCCTCGCTTATAGCCCTGCACTGGCTTCCTGTACAATCAAGAATTTATTATAGAGTATTGTGCCTAATATTCAATATCATCAACAATATCGATGCATGCCTCTTTGGAGTGACACAACAACACTATACAGCACAGAGAGACCTAAGATCACAAAACAAAGGTCTCCTAATGGTTCCCTCCACTCAGAACACACACCTAATGCAAATAAGAGACCGAATGTTTGCAAAAGCAGGCCCCATGCTGTGGAACTCACTTCCAGAGCCATTACATCAGATAACAGAAAAAAGCAATTTCAAGCGTGAACTGAAAACATGGCTCTTTAGAAAGGCTTACGATTTAACGTAAACCGCTATAATGCTGATAACTGCACTGACAGTACATGAGATAATGCTAGTCAAACAAACAATATAAAATGAATGATATAAAAGTATTACTAATATGATTAGAAATGGAGAAATTACTTACCTGATAATTTTGTTTTCCTTAGTGTAGACAGATGGACTCAGGACCAATGGGGTATAGTGTGCTCCTGATAGCAGTTGGAGACTGATCAGATTTCAATCTGATGTCAGCCCTAGTACATATACCCTTGTAGAAAGCTCTGCTCTTCAGTATTCTCTTCGAAAAGCAATTGTGGATATATGTGTGACTGAACAACTTGATTAACTTGGTTAACTTTGATTAACTTGAATAACTTGGTTAACGTGATTTAACTTGAACTGGTTGATGTGGTTATAGCTGGAGACCGCCAGTGCACTCAACCGAGAAACGTCGATAACCGGTAGGTATGGATGTCTTAATTAGAGGGAAGCTTAGCTTAGCCGTGTTTGTCTTGCTCTCGGGGATTGTCACCCGAGGTTTCCGTGTTTGTCGGCAGCCGTGGGCAGGAACATGAGTCCATACGTCTACACTAAGGAAAACTAAATTATCAGGTAAGTAATTTCTCCATTTCATAGCATGTAGCAGATGGACTCAGGACCAATGGGATGTACAAAAGATACTCCCGAACCGGGTGGGAGGCTGCCCGTGGCCCACTTAGTACTGCCCTTGCAAATGCTGTGTCCTCCTGAGCCTGAACATCCAGGTGGTAGAACCTAGAGAAGGTGTGAATGGAAGACCATGTCACTGCCCAACAGATCTCAGCAGATGACAGCATCTTGGTTTCCGCCAAGGACACTGCCTGTGCTCTAGTGGAATGGGCCTTGATTTGTAGAGATGGAGGCTTGCCTGCCTCTACGTAGGCCGCCTTGATGACTTCTTTGATCCAGCGGGCAATGGTTGCCCGTGAGGCCCCTTCCCCTTGTTTCTTCCTGCTGTGAAGAATGAATAGGTGGTCCGTCTTTTGTACAGATTCCAACCTTTCCAGGTATCGGACTAGGAGTCTGCCGACGTTAAGATGGCGAAGGCGGCGAGATTCTTCCGAGTCCTTATGCTCATCTGGTGATGGCAGCAAGATGGTTTGGTTTAGACGGAAGTGAGAAACCACTTTTGGGAGGAAGGTGGGGACCGTGCTTAGCTGTATGGATCCCGGTGTGAACCTGAGGAATGGTTCTCGACAGGACAGTGCTTGAAGCTCGGAGATGCGACTGGCCGAACAAACTGCCACTAAAAATGCAGACTTCAATGTTAATAGTCGGAGGGACAGACCACGGGCGGGTCTGAAGGAGGCTCCTGCTAGGAAGTCTAGAACTAGATTGAGATTCCATAAAGGTACCGGCCACTTTAGGGGTGGTCTAATCTATTTGACCCCTTTCAGGAAGTGGGAGACGTCCAGGTGAGAGGCTAGTGCCGCCCTCCACCTTGGCTCTGTAGCAGGCCAACGCGGCCACCTGCACGTTGATGGAGTTGAGAGACAACCCTTTCTGTAGGCCATTCTGCAGGAATTCCAGAATCGTGGGAATTTTGACTGTCCGCAGAAGGATGTCGCGGTCTTCACACCAGGCTTCAAATATTCTCCATATTCATATGTAGGTTAGAGATGTGGAAAACTTGCGTGCTCGGAGCAGAGTGTCAATCACCGCCCCCGAGAATCAGCTCTTCTTCAGGCGTGTCCTCTCAATGGCCAGACCGTAAGATAGAATCGAGTTGGGTCGTCGTGGAGGATCAGGCCTTGTTGGAGCAGATCCCTGTGTGGAGGTAGAGGGAGCGGGCTCCCTGTCAGTAATCTTCGCATGTCTGTGTATCACGGCCTTCTTGGCCAGTCCGGGGCCACTAGAAGTACTGGTCCCCTGTGGTGTTCTATGTTGCAGATGATCCTGCCCAGTAGCAGCCATGGAGGGAAGGCATGTAGCAGGATTTCCTGTGGCCAGGCCTGGACGAGGGCATCGATCCCTTGGGATTGTGGTTCCTGTATGCGACTGAAGAAGTTGGGAACTTGGGCATTGGATCGGGTTGCCAGGAGGTCCATGGCTGGTGTCCCCCAGCGGTTTACTATCAACTGGAAGGCTGTGGCCGACAGTCTCCATTCCCCTGGGTCTAGACTTTCTCTGCTGAGGTAATCCACAGTGAAGTTGTCATTTCCCGCAATGTGGGTGGCTGAGATCTCTTGTAGGTTCACTTCCACCCATGCCATTAGGGGGTCTATTTCCAGGGACACCTGTTGGCTTCTGGTTCCTCCCTGGCGGTTGATGTAGGCCACTGTTGTGGCGTTGTCTGACATGTCTCTGACCGATTCACCCCAGAGTCTGTGACTGAACCGTAGGCAGGCTGGTCTGACTGCCCGGGCTTCCAGTCAGTTGATGTTCCTCTTCCTTGTCCCATTGCCCCTGGGTGGTCAGCTCCTGGCAGTGGGCTCCCCACCCTCGTAAGCTCGCATCCGTGGTGAGTAGGATCCAGGTCGGTGGGGATAGCCTTACTCCCTTGCTCAGATGGCCCTCTTGTAGCCACCATTGTAGCTGGGTCTGAACTTCGTCCAGGAGCTGGAGGTGAACGGATTAGTTCTGGGACATTGGATTCCATCGTGACAGTAGGGAACGTTGTAGGGGTCGCATGTGAGCTCTTGCCCATGGGACCACTTCTAGGGTGGATGCCATGAGACCGAGGACTTGGAGGTAGTCCCATACTTTGGGTCAAAGACTGCTTGACAGGTTTTGCAATTGGTTCGTCAGTTTTGTTCTCCTTGTAGGAGTCAGAATGACCTTGTCTTGTCTGGTGTAGAAACGGACTCCCAGGTATTCAAGAGATTGGGAGGGCTGCAGAGAGCTCTTGTTCGTTTTGACCACCTACACGAGGTACTCCAATAGAGTTTTGACTCTGGTGATCGCCTGATGGCTTTCCTCTGGGGATTTTGCCCTGATCAGCCAATCGTCCAGATATGGGAGTATGAGGATTCCTTCTTTCCTCAGTGTTGCCACCACTACTAGGGATGTGAATCGTGTCCTCGATCGTCTTAACGATCGATTTCGGCTGGGAGGGGGAGGGAATCGTATTGTTGCCGTTTGGGGGGGTAAAATATCGTGAAAAATCGTGAAAAAATCGTTAAAAAATCGAAAAAATCGAAAAATCGAAAAAACCGGCACATTAAAACCCCCTAAAACCCACCCCCGACCCTTTAAATTAAATCCCCCACCCCCAAATAACTTAAATAACCTGCGGGTCCAGCGGCGGTCCGGAACGGCAGCGGTCCGGAACGGGCTCCTGCTCCTGCATCTTGTCGTCTTCGGCCGGCGCCATTTTCCAAAATGGCGCTGAAAAATGGCGGCGGCCATAGACGAAAAAGATTGGACGGCAGGAGGTCCTTCCGGACCCCCGCTGGACTTTTGGCAAGTCTCGTGGGGGTCAGGAGGCCCCCCACAAGCTGGCCAAAAGTTCCTGGAGGTCCAGCGGGGGTCAGGGAGCGATTTCCCGCCGCGAATCGTTTTCGTACGGAAAATGGCGCCGGCAGGAGATCGACTGCAGGAGGTCGTTCAGCGAGGCGCCGGAACCCTCGCTGAACGACCTCCTGCAGTCGATCTCCTGCCGGCGCCATTTTCCGTACGGAAAATGGCGCCGGCCATACGCGTATGGCCGGCGCCATTTTCCGTACGAAAACGATTCGCGGCGGGAAATCGCTCCCTGACCCCCGCTGGACCTCCAGGAACTTTTGGCCAGCTTGTGGGGGGCCTCCTGACCCCCACGAGACTTGCCAAAAGTCCAGCGGGGGTCCGGAAGGACCTCCTGCCGTCCAATCTTTTTCGTCTATGGCCGCCGCCATTTTTCGGCGCCATTTTGGAAAATGGCGCCGGCCGAAGACGACAAGATGCAGGAGCAGGAGCCCGTTCCGGACCGCTGCCGTTCCGGACCGCCGCTGGACCCGCAGGTTATTTAAGTTATTTGGGGGGGGTTCGGGAGGGTGGGGGATTTAATTTAAAGGGTCGGGGGTGGGTTTTAGGGGGTTTTAGTGTGCCGGCTCACGATTCTAACGATTTATAACGATAAATCGTTAGAATCTGTATTGTATTGTGTTCCATAACGGTTTAAGACGATATTAAAATTATCGGACGATAATTTTAATCGTCCTAAAACGATTCACATCCCTAACCACTACAACCATGATTTTGGTGAACGTTCAAGGTGCTGTGGCTAGCCCGAAGGGTAGCACCTGGAACTGGTAGTGGTGGTCCAGGATCGCGAAGCATAGAAAGCGCTGATGCACATGATGGATCGGGATATGCAGGTAGGCTTCTGACAGATCCAGGGATGTCAGGAATTCTCCCGGTTGTATCGCCCTTATGACCGAGCGTAGGGTTTCCATGCGGAAGTGGGATACCCTTAGATGGTGGTTGACGGACTTGAGGTCCAGGATGGGCCGGAACATGCCCTTTTTCTTGGGAACGATAAAATAGATGGAATAGTACCCAGTATTTTGTTGTTGCGAGGGCACTGGCGTTATGGCCTTTAAGGCGAGCAATTTGGTCAGTGTGGTTTCCACTGCCATCCTCTTGGAAGGGTCGTGACAGGGAGATTTCACAAATTTGTCCGGAGGGATGTTGTGGAAGTCCAGGTAATATCCCTCCCGAATGATAGTTAGGACCCACTTATCCGAAGTTATCTCGACCCATCTTTGGTAGAATAGGGCAAGCCTGCCTCCTATGGCCTCTTCCTATGGATGGGTCAGCTGATTTTCATGGCAGGATGCGGCTGGGGCCTGGACAAGAGCCTGATCCCCCTTTTGTTGTGCTTGTTCCGAAAGGACTGGCCCCTGCCTGCAGGGCGAGATGCTTGATATGTACTTTTGTACAGTTTGAAGCGCTGTGATCCCCTGCCCTTAGATATTCGGGGGGAGGGGCACTGGCTTCTTTTGTTCTTGTCCTCCGGTAGCCGTGGTACTGGGGATTCGCCCCATTTGTTGGCTAACTTCTCCAGTTCGCTTCCAAACAGGAGGGTTCCCTTAAAAGGCATTCTCTTGAGTCTCGCCTTGGCTGACCAGCTTCGGAGCCAGAGTTACCTTCTGGCTCCCACAACGGACAAAATGCCTCTGGCTGCGGTGCGCACCAGGTCGGAGATCGCATTCATGAGGAATGATACTGCTGGTTCTAGTGCTTAGACAGGTGTGATGGCGTTCCTGGTCGTTGATAAGCAGGCGCGTGTCACCATGGCACAGCAGGCCACGATTTGTAGTGACATAGCTGATACGTCGAATGACTGTTTGAGGATGGATTCCAGACATCTGTCCTGGGCATCCTTGAGTGCCGCTCCTCCCTCGACTGGGATGGTAGTGTGCTTTGAGACCATGCAGACCATGGCATCCACTTTGGGGAATGCCAGGAGATCTTTGGCAGTGGGGTCTAGGGGGTATAGGGCTACCAGGGTTCGCCCCTCCTTGAACGAGGCCTCCGGAGCTTCCCATTCCAGGTCAATCAGCTATTGAACAGTTTGCACAAAGGGAAATGGCGGGAGCCCTGACGGAATCCCTCGAAGAGGGGGTTCTTCTTCGGTTCCCCTATGGCACTCGTGCCTGGGATAGCGAGCTCTTTCAAGCTATGAGCCACGAGGTCTGATAGTTCGTCTTTGGCGAAGAACCGCCTCATGGATCGGTAAGGTTCCATTCCTGGAGGGATTTCCCCTTCCTCCAGGGAGTCTTGATCCTCATCCGAGGTGTCCGTGTCCCCTGTGTTGGGGCTTTGAGGCAGAAGGGGCACTTCTCTGGGTTTAGAGGGTCCCGGAATGTTAGGGTCCTCTGGGGGAGGCTGTGGTTGTATTATTGGGGGCGCTGGTTGCATGTGGATAAAGGTATATAGGCCTTTGAAGAATTCTACACAGGAGAAAGATGCTGGGTCTAAATTGAGAGGCGCAGCGTCCCCGGGGAGCCCCGTTGAGGGAGGCTCCCGCTGGGGGTAGCTAGGTCCAGTGTACTGTCAGTGGATCCGGATCCCAGTGCTGGCTGGAGAGGACCTTGGCCTGGTTCACCCAGAGCCTCCTCGCACTGTAGACACAGGGCTGTGGCCTCTTCGTGTTTTGCAGCTCTAATGTGGCATGCTGGGCAGAGGCCCTGAGCCTTCAGCTTCTTGTCCGGTGGTGCCATGGTTTGTGCGCGTAAGCTTGCAGAAAACTCCGGTTTGTGCGTTCAAGCGTACGCCAAGAGGCTGAGTTATGCGGTCCGGGTGCGCCGAAGTTGTGCGTATAGGTCGGATGCACGCTCAAAATATGCACGCGCCGGAGAGAGAGGGGAGAAGAAGGGGACCATCCTCGTTGGTATACAGCTTACCCGCAAACCTGCCCTCCGGGGGCGTTTTTTCTAAGCCCCGACGGTCGCAGAGAGAGAGCGGCGGAGAGTGGGCGGAGTCCCAGGCCGGAAGAAGGAAGCAGCCCATAAGAACAAGCTGCAGGCGGCCAGAAACCGAGAGAGAGGGGAGAAGAAGGGGACCATCCTCGTTGGTATACAGCTTACCCGCAAACCTGCCCTCCGGGGGCGTTTTTTCTAAGCCCCAACGGTCGCAGAGAGAGAGTGGCGGAGAGTGGGCGGAATCCCGGGCTGGAAGAAGGAAGCAGCCCATAAGAACAAGCTTCAGGCGGCCAGAAACCGAGAGAGAGAGGAGAAGAAGGGGACCATCCTCGTTGGTATACAGCTTACCCACAAACCTGCCCTCCGGGGGCATTTTTTCTAAGCCCCGACGGTCGCAGAGAGAGAGCGGCGGAGAGTGGGCGGAGTCCCGGGCCGGAAGAAGAAAGCAGCCCATAAGAACAAGCTACAAGCGGCGTGTAGCAGAGCCGGCGCGTCGCTGAAGCCGCGCGTGCTAAAGGGGCGCATGCCTATTGGACTTTGCCGGACTTTGCCACTGCCACTGCTCCAGGTATTTAATTATAAAAATTTTGAAACTTCCCCCCCTTTATTGAACTCTAGCTAATAGAGTGGTAATCAAGAGACCAAGTGAAAGCCTGTAGGTGAGATACCAACATGCCAGCTAAAAGAAAGGGGAAAGTGAGGGTTTTTCCCTCTCTGCCCCCTTCATTAGCTTCCCCCCTCCAACAGGCAATCACAAATTTTATGGTCTCACCCATCTCGCAAACACAGAGAGCCAAGGAACCTGATGAGTTGGCAAGTGTGGAAGGACTACCTAACTCTGCAGAGGAGGCTTCTTGAAGTCCAAATATTGGACTTCCCCCAGTTCAGAGGAAATCAGGACAAAGCAATGGATCAGCCCTAATTGAGATCAGTTCCCAAGAGACTATGGCAGGAGAGATACGAAGTCCTGCCATAAGCCCAGAGGTACTAAGGACTGACACGGATGCAGATATACCATCTACTAGCAGAAAAGTGGAATTGCCTGTCCGACCTGAACTGATAACATTGGATTTAAACTGGGAAATGATGGCAGTGATGTCAGTAAATATTAAGGAATTAGAAGGGAAAATGGACATTTATAATACGAGATATCTGCAGGAATCTGTTCAGATTAAAGACCATATAAAGAGATCTGATGAAAGGATTAAAGTTTTAGAAAATAAAGATATTAAAAATCAGGAATTTAATAGTGCAGTTGTCAAAGATAGGGAACAAATTGCTAATAGATTGGAAGCACTTGAGAACAACGCAAAGCGCTTTAATGTTAGAATCTTAAATTTTCCTAGAGTGACAGGAGAAACACCTGTGTTCACTCTTACAAAGTTTTTTCAAGAAGTGCTAGGCGTTGCCTCAGGTGAAATTTCTACAATAAATAACTGCTATTTTCTTCCAAAAACTTCAAGGATGAGAAATGTATCTGAGGAGATGTTCCAGGGGGACTTAACGAGGTTCTTGGAGGATTCAAATATGAAAATTATTGATTGGGGAACCTTATTGGTAACTTTTTTTTTCTGTTAATGATCTGAACAAGATAATGAAAAAATACTTTAACAGGTTTCCCATTTTATATCTGGAGAAACCAGTTAAAATTTTTCCTGATTTGGCAGTGATGACACAACAAAGGCGCAGGGTATTTTTATCCTTGCGCCAGGAGGTGTTATCACTGGGTTTTTCCTTTAAGTTAAGATTTCCCTGCAAGTGTCTCGTAACTAAATTACAAGAGTCATATATTTTCTTTTCTCCTGATCAACTCAAAGTGTTTCTTGAGCATAAGAAGGAACAGCATCCTCCAACATCTTCCCCGATAGACCAATAGGGTAGTAAGGAAATGAGATGGGTATTTGCCACTTGTATGTATGGATAAATACGTTTTTCTTTATATTCTCCCATTAATTTCAGCTAGAGTTTCATTGTCTCTCCATTTGTATTGCTATTGAAATAGGTTGGAACTCAATTAGGGTAGAAGTGATTGTTTCTCTTTATGTAAAATTTGAATTATCACTGATGTCCAACCTGTGTATTTCGTTGAATACAATGTATGATAATTGTATTTGAAAATGATAAATAAAGAATGGAAAAAAAAAAAGATGCACGCGCCGCTGTGCGCACGGGATTTACTTATGCGCCCGGCACCACTGAGCGTGTGGCTGTGCACCCAGCACCCTTGTGCGCGTCGCTGTGCACAAGGCACTTACGCGCGCGCCGGTGTGCGCACAAGTGATTTTGTGCGCGTGGCTCGCCTCTGTGTGCAGAGATCGAATCAGCGGGCAGGGCGGCGATCAAGTTAAATGGCGATGGCGACCACGCGAGCAATATGGCAACCACATCGGAGGGTCTCCACAGGGGAGGACCCTCGTATCGGACTGGGATCTAGCCCAGATAGGGCTGATCAATCCGGTAGCACTGACACCGGCTGGCGATCTGTGCGGCTATTCGAGCCTCGGAGACCGGAAACGTTGTTATGAATTCCGGCTGCGGCAAGCCGCAACCGGGACTTACCGCCATCCCCAGGGGCCGGTCGGACTGCCGGCACTGAGGCAGATTGGCTAGGCTCCTTAGCGGCAGCTGCTGCTGCATTTCCAAAATGGCTGTGGCGTTTCTCCCCGCGTGACTTAGCCCCGCCCCTGACGTCTGCTAGGGCCACGCGGGCAGCTCTGGCCCTAAAATTAAAGGAACACTCACAGGATGTGAGCTGGTTCCTTCCTGCGGGCCTCCTATTGGCTGGGGACTATTTAAGCAAGGTCTGGACCTTCAGACCTTGCCTTGTCTTCTTGGCTACTGGGCTTGTTCTGTTCCTGGTTCCTGGTTGTCTTCCTGTGTTGGTTCCTGGTCCGGCTGACATTTCCTCTGGTTCCTCGATCCCTGGCTTGGCGACGTACCATCTCTGGCTTGATTCCTGGACTGGCTGCGGACATCTCTGGCTCTCAACCCCTGGACTGGCTGCGGACATCTCTGGCTCTCGACCCCTGGACTGGCTGCGGACATCTCTGGCTCTTGATTCCTGGACTGGTTGCGGACCTTTCTGGCTCACGACTACTGGATTGGACTTCTTAAAGAGATCCTCGGGGTTGGTTCTTCGACCTCCTGAAGGCGTCAGCTTTTGTTGTCTCGACCCGCTGGAGGCGCCAGCATCTGGATTACACGACCAGCAGGAGGCGCCTGCATCCAGATCTTCTTCATTCCTCTTTGCCACTCCGAGGATCGGCCTCGCCTACCGACGGTGGTCTGATCAGTCATCGTCGGACCAAGGGTCCACTTCTCTGAGCATAACAGACGTTTAAGAAGTTTTCTACCTTACCTTGTCTCGCCGTTTCCCGGTTTCGTTCCGGGCGGTCTCCGGCTGCGGGGGGAGAGGGAAAAGTACCTTCACCACTGCGCTCGAAGTTGCACCCGTTGCCGGGGGCTACGTCCACGCCAGGAACCGGCTGCCGGACCGAGGCCTACCTCTGAGGGATCGCGGAAATCACCTCAGGAATTCTCAACTGGGGGAGGGACCCGTAGGTATCACCACAGGAGAGTGGGGCTCGTCTGTTGAGGTAAGATTTCTTCTTTTATTTGGATTTCTCTGGTTTAAATACTCTAACGCTGTGCAAGCGTGTATAGAGTCCAGAACTGCTATGGAGACGGAAAATACTGAAGAGCAGAGCTTCCTGCAGGGGTATATGTACTAGGGCTGACGTCAGATTGAAATCTGATCCGTCTCCAACTGCTATCAGGAGCACACTATACCCCATTGGTCCTGAGTCCATCTGCTACACGCTAGGAAAATATTTTTATTGTTATATAGACCTAGAATGAATTAATATGAACTAAATTAGATAGGAACTACTATGATATACTTGAAGATTTATAATTATGAACTAGAATATGTATTCTCTCTGATGTTGAATTAGACAAGTGAACGTTAACACAAAGCTTATGACCATTGACCATGAATATGAATACTAAATACTGTAAACCGTTGCTATCTTCTTTGGAACAACGGTATATAAAGCATTTAAATAAATAAATAAAAGTCTAAATGTGGGTCTTATACTTATCCAAGCTAATCAGATCCAGAGCATTCTGACTTTTCTGTTTCCTGTTCCTCAATTGAAGAAATTGAAACATGGTAAGAAACCTATCTAGACAAAGATGAACCCTCTCTAAAGGGACCTGACACTATTGGAATGTAATCCTGCCACAAATCAAGGCTGTGATGACCTGTGGCATGAATCCTTCCATCAAAACAATATCATGCAGGCCTTGACAGAGACTGCCTCATGGCCATCATGAAAAGACATCTGGCAGTAGTGCAAACATGCCCAGTGTGCAAGGTGAAACCTGGAGAGGCAAAGGAAGGTTACACTCATCAGAGAACAAAAGAACATAAGAAATTGCCATGCTGGGTCAGACCAAGGGTCCATCAAGCCCAGCATCCTGTTTCCAACAGAGGCCAAACCAGGCCACAAGAACCTGGCAATTTCCCAAACACTAAGAAGATCCCATGCTACTGATGCAATTAATAGCAGTGGCTATTCCCTAAGTAAACTTGACTAATAGCCGTTAATGGACTTCTCCTCCAAGAACTTATCCAAACCTTTTTTGAACCCAGCTACACTAACTGCACTAACCACATCCTCTGGCAACAAATTCCAGAGCTTTATTGTGCATTGAGTGAAAAAGATTTTTCTCCGATTAGTCTTAAATGTGTTACTTGCCATATTCATGGAATGCCCCCTAGTCCTTCTATTATTCGAAAGTGTAAATAACCGATTCACATCTACTCATGATTTTAAAGACCATTATCATATCCCCCCTCAGCCGTCTCTTCTCCAAGCTGAACAGCCCTAACCTCTTCAGCCTTTCCTCATAGGGGAGCTGTTCCATCCCCTTTATCATTTTGATGCCCTTCTCTGTACCATCTCCATCGCAACTATATCTTTTTTGAGATGCGGCGACAAGAATTGTACACAGTATTCAAGATGCGGTCTCAAAAATGGAGCGATATAGAGGCATTATGACATCTTCCGTTTTATTAACCATTCCCTTCCTAATAATTCCTAACATTCTGTTTGCTTTTTTGACTGCAGCAGCACACTGAGCCGACGATTTTAAAGTATTATCCACTATGATGCCTAGATCTTTTTCCTGGGTGGTAGTTCCTAACATGGAACCTAACATCGTGTAACTACAGCAAGGGTTATTTTTCCCTATATGCAACACCTTGCACTTGTCAACATTAAATTTCATCTGCCATTTGGATGCCCAATCTTCCAGTCTTGCAAGGTCCTCCTGTAATGTATCACAAACTGCTTGTGATTTAACTACTCTGAATAATTTTGTATCATCCGCAAATTTGATAACCTCACTCGTCATATTCTTTTCCAAATCATTTATATATATATATTGAAAAGCACTGGTCCAAGTACAGATCCCTGAGGCACTCCACTGTTTACCCTTTTCCACTGAGAAAATTGACCATTCAATCCTACTCTCTGTTTCCTGTCTTTTAACCAGCTTGTAATCCACGAAAGGACATCGCCTCCTATCCCATGACTTTTTCGTTTTCTTAGAAGCCTCTCATGAGGGACTTTGTCACACGCCTTCTGAAAATCCAAATACACTACATCTACCGGTTCACCTTTATCCACATGCTTATTAACCCCTTCAAAAAAATGAAGCAAATTTGTTAGGCAAGATTTCCCTTGGGAAAATCCATGTTGACTGTGTTCCATTAAACCATGTCTTTCTATATGCTCTACGATTTTGATCTTGAGAATAGTTTCTACTATTTTTCCTGACACTGATGTCAGGCTCACTGGTTTATAGTTACCCGGATCGCCTCTGGTACCTTTTTTAAATATTGGGGTTACATTGGCCACCCTCCAGTCTTCAGGTACAACAGATGATTTTAATGATAGGTTACAAATTTTTACTAATAGGTCTGAAATTTCATTTTTTAGTTCCTTCAGTACCCTAGGATGCATGCCATCCGGTCCAGGCGATTTGCCACTCTTTAGTTTGTAAATCTGGCCTACTACATCTTCCAGGTTCACAGTGATTTCATTCAGTTCTTCTGACTCATCACCCCTGAAACCCATCTCAGGAACTGGTATCTCCCCAGCATCCTCATTAGTAAACAAGGAAGCAAAGAATTCATTTAGCCTTTCTGCAATGAGAAAAAACAACCTATTATGTCTTTCTGCAATGAGAAACAACAACCTATTATTATTATTTATTAGGCTTGAGGAATCGCAATTCTTACATAAGTATATCAATGCAATGTACATATATTAAAACCTACACTGGCACTTCAAGGTTCCAAAGATATTTTGAGAGATCCAACACCACATTATCAGTGATGTATTTCAATCAAAACAGGGGAATTGCCTCAGAGCAGTGAACAGGTCCATGAAGCCAGGAGAAACCTCCCTGGAGTCTCTAGCATTTGAAATCAATGAGGCAAAATCTGGTAAGCCTCTAGGCAGCATTGCTTCAGAGCACAAGGAATTATTGAGTTATTCATGTGCTGAAAGGATCCAAGATGTCAAGGCCTTAAACTCAATGATCTTCCACTGTGCTTCAAGCACTTTGACATGTATTCTTTTACCAAATTATAATATATTGCCTTGCTATATTTGGTTGGGGAAAATTATTAATAATGGTCCTTTAATAGTATATTTAAGAGAGTTTCTAAGAATGGATATCAGGAATAGCCGCTTTTTTACAACGAGAGGTTGGTGAGCCTAGTCCTTTGTAAGCAGGTGTCTTGAATTTGGAATTATATGTGTGTTTTTGGCTGGAGAATATGGATCAAATGGTTGCTCTTTATAGAAGTAGGAATTATGGATTATTGTATTATGGGGACTGTTATGGAAGGCTGTTTAACTAAATTATTGGTGTAATTATTTATTATATTTGATTTCAGTAACAGGATATATTATAAATATGAACATATTTATTGTACCCACCTTGTGGGCCTATGGTAGAATAGTGGGCTATCGGATTTCAAACAATAAGTGCTCAAGCACTGACAGGGCAAATTCTTATCTGGGCTCTAGCCTCATCTCAAGGCATCCAAGCAGCTGAGAACTGCTTGGACAAAATCTGATTGCCAGTGTAATTTGATAAAGCTCACTGGATCATTTTCCTAGGCTTCAGGAACAGCTTCAAGCTAGTGTATCTAGATCAGTAAGGTAGCTGGAAAATATCTCCTGCCAAGTCCAAATCATTCAAGCTGACACAGGCAGATACTGCATCCAGAGACAATGTGATCTTTCCACAGGGAGTGATATTGCTTTTCATGATAAGCTGTGATGGACATCTTGTAAACTGATTGGGAACACCTCTTGAAGCCACCAGTCTGTTGTGCTGATATCTCCGAGTGGTAAAAATAACAGAAGCGAAGTTGAAGGAAGAAATTCCTGAAGAAAAAATTCTTTCAACAACTTCATATAGAGAGACCCCCCAACAGGGCTACATTTGTTATACTCCTGCCTAAGTTATTATTTTATTTTGTTATACTCTCGCTTTGAGATTTTATTTTGGAAAGGAGGGTGATAAATTAAAGTTCATTGATTGATTGATTGATTGATTGAAGGCTTGCTCAATGATGTTCAGAGAAGCAGAGAAGCCTACTGCAATCAGCATGGAGTAATCAACAAGGTAATGATGAGAAATTAACTTCAAAAGTGACTAACATGCCCAACAAGGAACACTATACAAAAAGACAACAGAAAGAGAGAAAAAAAAACAGCAAATAAATTCTAACTTTCAACACAAAAAGGATAAAATATGGCAGAGGTTTAGAAAGACACTACTCCTCAGACAAAAGATAAAACTGAAACTGGATTGCGGTTGATCTCGTGCCACAAAAGTCCCCTGCCACAAGATTATAATGCTTTTACTGAAAAGCACTAGACATTCTTCTGACAATACATGCAACCAGGTCACATGAGCCATATGTGTGCCTCGATTAAACTTGCTTCTTAATTGGAAATCTTCCAATAACACAATGAAATGGCTTATAAATTCATTTATACCACAAACCTGTAAAGTCTTATTTCTAGTATCAGTTTTTAGTTGTTTAACTTTATTAAATTCTACTTCAGGAAAAAGTGTTCCTGCAGCTGTTAGCATACTGCCACTTGACTGCAAATTTAGTAGCACAAGCACTGCAGAGCAAATGGGACTGAATACAATCTGATTGCTGACTTCTTACCACATAAAACTATGCAATTATATTTTACTTCTAAGACAATGATAACATTCACTGCCAAAACTAATTCCCAAAATGGAATAAATTGATAAAACAGCAGGTGATATCATTGTCTGAATATGCAAAAAAAAACCCAAACCCCCAAAACCTTAAATTCCGCTCAGTTTATTTTAAGAAGGATTGCCCACAACAAAATAATTTTGGCAAGATGAGAAAAAGCCACAAGGCTGACCATAAATAAAAAAAGGTGTAAATACAAAACTCTAACCGATTAGTTCAAAGGAAATGAAGCATATTTATTTCAAAAAGTTTAAATTGAGGGTAAAGCTGGAGACCATGTAGGGTATGCAATGTTAGAAAAATATGGAAAAACAGGTAGATTAGGTGGGCCTTGTGTCCTTTGCCATTCTATATCAGTGTTTCCCAGCCTGCGATCCTCAGGAAAGAAAAACTCTTTTACCAGGCTTTACGCTGAATGCCTCGTTCTGCACCAAACAGTCCAGTTTTGTGACTTTTTTGTACGGTATCCATTTACAACAGTTACCAGGCATTGTAATCTCCAGTTGAGCCGTCGGGCAGGGAGCCTGCCCAGCTGCCTGCACAGTGCTGCCTCTGATTGGCCCATGGGGCTCAGCAATATTTTCTGCACATGTTCTCCAGGCAAATGATGCATCCACAGAGGCAGCACATGGAGGAAAGGCATGTGCCGCAGCTCACTCTGCATGGAGCTGCTGCCGCGCTTCCTCCTCTTCCTCCCACCATCGTGTCTGCTGGCAGTTCTGAGAAGAGAGTCGCCAGAGGTAAAGAGGGGAAGGGGCAGTTGAGGGGGGTGGGGGGTGGTCTCAACCCTGGGCCTTCTCCTGGGGTTTTCCTGACTGAATGTGAGGCGCTTGTTTTGATGTGCTCAGTGATTTGGTGTGTGTGAGAGGGAGGAGGAGGAGAAGGTGGGCAGCAAGGTTTACTTCCATCCTTGCCTCCGTCTTTCACTTCCAGGCTGTGAAAGTTACTCACTTCCCTCTCTTCTTTCCACTATGAGATTCCTGGAGAGGGTGGGGAGCAGGGCAGGAAATGGGGGAAAAGAAGAATAGGGCTAGGGCTGCCATCCCGGATACTTGCAACTGTTGCCTGCTGTACTCTGGCACTCACCTTCTCTTCCTCTTCTTCACCAGGGTTCCCTTCATCATCTACCACTGTATTAGCCTGGGCTGTAAATCTCTCCCCTTGGCTGCCTATGTTTAGAAGAACGAAGCCACATGTGTAGTATTCAGTCTGGCCTGCAAGGTTAATCTCAGCCACTAGATGGTGAGCAAGTGAGCAATGTATTCTCATCTTGCAGACTAAAGGTCTGTCCTGGGTCTGAATAACCAGCACATGAGGGCCTCAAGCTTTTGAATAACCTGCTAGTTTTACTTCCTGCCTTTCCTCACCTACACTAGAAGGCGACACAACATCCCCATTTCCAAGTAATTCTTGCCTAGAAGTAAGGTTATTTTCAGGATATGTTGAAGGGGCAAGTAGACTCTGAAAATGGGTTTGTTTGCTGGGTAGAGAAGGGGAGAAATGGAGAACAGAGAGCGGGAAATGCTAGGAAGAGATAGGGAGAGAGAGAGGGTCGGGGGTCAGGGGTATGCTGGGCATAGGATGGAAGCAGGGTTGCCAACATTCAGATATGAAGATTCTGAACATCTGGAAATGCTGAGTAAATCTTTGTCATCTGTATCTTTGCTTGTGCAACTTTTGTTACCACTCCCTACCTGTCATTTATCAGTATCACAAAAACGTTCTAACACCCCCATTCCAAGCAAGCACTTTCAGCACATTAGACCCCCAGTGCCACGCCCCTTCATAACTAGCCCTCCTTCCTCCTAAGATATTGATCTTCATTAGGCCCCTACACTACTCCTCCTTTCCCTCATCTTCATCACTGCACCTCCTATCCCTTCCACCTCTTCCTTATCCCTTCCCCACTACAGTGTTCCCCCTTCCTTTTCCCTTACTCCCTTACGTCCTTTAGCACTGCCCTGCCCTTCCTTCCAAACCAAGCTGCAGTCTTTGGCTGCAGCTGCCACTGGGTTTAGTTTATTGTAAGCCCAAGTGCCAAGGTTGGCGCATGAGATGATCGAAGGGAAGGAAGAAGGAGTTCTGCAAAGACCGAGGCAGCCCAGCAGCCGCAGTGGATGTAAGAGAGCAAGTGGGCTTGCAAGTAGGCAATACAGAAGACCATGCAGCAGTCCAACATGGGTGAAGGAGGAAGCTGGTATAAAGTGAAGAAGCTCAGCTGTCTAAATTACCCACGGGGTTTTTCAGGAACTAGTGGAGACTGATTATTGCCCCCAGAGTAACAAAATACATGATGGCAGATGAAGACCATTTGGCCCACCCAGTCAGTCCAGTTATTCCAGTTTATAGTACCAAGGATATATCCCAGCTGCCAGCCTCAGAAGCATTACTACCTGTAGGATAGCGCTGCTTATCCAAGCAGTTTTTGTTGTGCTTTTCTTTCGTTCTCTGCCATCATGGGTAGATTAGCATACAAGTTCCCAAACTTGATCCAACACTCAAATAGTCCCCTCAAAACACACACACGGTTCTTACCATCAAGCTTTGTAATAATCTAAAAATCTTATAAAGCTACTAAAACTAGTGAGACTGTTACCTGACATTTGGCTGCCTAGATACCAAAAGTCACCAGACATATTGATCTCAAAGAATAAGAAAAATGATACCATATTAAACAAGCGCGCATGCACCTGTACACCCATGTAGCAGCATGCAAGGGAGGGATACAGTGTAATTTTTAATTGTGCGCGTATTTGCATGCGTATGTTTTAAAATGCACCAACCCACGCATAAGTATGCTCTTAGTTTTAAGAGGTTACTCAAGCACAGCTAGTGCACATATATCTTCCATAGGACCTGGTCGGCTTTTACATATGTAAATCAGTGAATTTTAAAACATGCTTGAACGAGGCACATTCCCAGTTTTGCAATTAGTCCACCTGTTTGTCCAGTTAATAGCTTCACCCTGCATGCCCCCCAGTTGACCCAGACCCCTCACTCTCGGGCCGATACAGTAAGGTGCGGTAGAAAGAGGTGCGTTAGTGCCGGGCGCACCCGCATTTGCCGCACGCACAGTTTGGATCACATACCGCTCGATACTGTATTTAAATGGCATGCAAATGCAAGCCGCGTCCATAAAGCGCAATCCATTTCACTGTATAGGTGCTATACAGCGCCTATACAGTATCCTGGGTGCGCTGGTACCTGTCATTTCAAATGTCATTTCAAATGACATATGAAATGACAGGTGCCAGGAAGTGAATCCCAACTTTAAGCAAAAGAAAACCTAAGGCGAAGCAAGGCGCAGGACGAAAAGCGACTCAACATGCTATTAAAGTATTGTAAATAAAGTGTAACAAAAGTTAACTTACTTTTTCTTACAGTCCTCTCTGCCCTCCTCCGGAGGCGTGCACCGTGGCTCCCCTGCCTCCTGGGGGCAGCAGGCGGTGAAAACGGCTTCCAGCGGCCCCCGCCGGCGAAGATGGATGAACGCACGCCCGTAGTGCCCGGGCGCTCAAGGCAGGAAAGGCGCATGAACGGGCGTGCGTGACATCAAGGCGTACGTTCATACGCTTTCGCTGGCTTGAGCGCCCAAATTGACGGGCACCCAAGTCAGCGAAAGCGTATGAACGTACGCCGTGATGTCACGCACGCCCGTTCATGCGCCTTTGCTGCCTTGAGCGCCCATGCACTACGGGCGTACGTTCATCCATCTTCGCCGGCGGGGGCTGCTGGAAGCCGCTTTCGCCGCCGGCTGTCCCCGGGAGGCAGGGGAGCCGTGGTGCGCGCCTCCGGAGGAGGGCAGAGAGGACTGTAAGAAAAAGTAAATTAACTTTTGTTACACTTTATTTACAATACTTTAATAGCATGTCGAGTCGCTTTTCGCCCTGCGCCTTGCTTCGGGAGGAGGGGAGAGAGGACTGGGGCTGCCCTGGAGACCGGCGGCCAGGGCAGGTGAGCGGGGGCTGGGGGAAAGTTTGCCGCCTACCCTTACCCCTGCCTCTAACGCAGGGGTAAGGGTAGGTGGTAAATTAGCAGGTTAAAGACGTGGCTAAACTGCAGGTTAAAAAGGCGATAGTCGGGGCGCACGTTACTGAATGGGAGGGAATAGCTAATCAGATCGTTTACATACATATACATGCCGCGGGCAGAAAGGGATACGCGTCGATAAAAGAAGCGGTAAGGATCAGTAAAAACAGATAGTGAATCGCGGGTTAGACTTACGCAGCCAAATTGAGTACACAGCGGGTTAGAAACGGGGTAACTGCGGCCGCGCTTTACTGTATCGGCCTGTCTGTTCTTTAAGACCTAAAAGTCGAGATCTACAGACTTGCTCCTCATCAGGAGCAGCAGTGAAGTTACACAGATATCTAGCATATGCGTGCTGTAAGATTCAGTTTTAAAACTCGGAGTTATGCTTGTAAGTCTTGGCTTCACCCCGGAATGCCCAGGCCCCGCCCTTTTCCGCCTCCTTATTCCTTACATGTGCTTGGGTACATATGAGTGCATTTTACAGCTTTTTAAAATCCTTGTAGCTCATATGTGGCCCATATACACACAATATGTGGGCATGTTTGCGTGAGCAACACTTTTAAAATCTACCTGTACATTTCTTGCAGTAGGAGAAAGAGATTGCAAGTATTCTTTGTACATATCTAAAGTATGATTTAATCTCTTAAGGGGAGCCATCTTGGCAGTTAGGAATTAAAAAATCAGAAGGTTGTATAGTCAAAGTTTCCAATGAACTAGTGTAAGTCGATCTGGTACAATCCAACAGGCCAATATAGCTTTTATAGCCAACAAAAATACTTTACATAGAAATGTTTGTCATTTTGATGAAATTGGGGAAGAACTGATACAAAGACACATCCTGGGCAACAATAGAAAAGTATGGTTCAAAGGTTTTCCAAATACATTGCATACTCAGACCAAAATTGTATATTCTCTGAACATTTCCAAAACTTATGCATAAACATTTATCTATGACAAAGATCAGATATCAGCAACTTAGTTTTAAAGGCCTGTGTTTGAGACATATACTATATACATGACAGAGAAATTTGTAAAATGTTTCTTGCAATATAACATTTTCTGTAACTTCTCTTATATGAAAGAAGAGACTGTAATTCTTGTATAGTAATTTGTATTTCTGTATTTGTAAGCAGCATTTATCAAACTATGGAGGGTCATTTCTCAAAGTGCTATATGGCTTTTTCGCAGGCGAAAAACACCCATAACACATGGCACAATGCAAATTAGGAAAAGGGGAGGAGTTTGGGGCCAAGTGGGCTGGCTTCATAATTTGCAAAGCCATATCGCATGGCTTTAACTATGAGATAGAGAGACAGAGAGATACTAGCTATAAGGGCCTCATACTAGGTAGGTATGAGGCCCACCTAGCTACTCGAGGTGAGGTTTAGGAATTAGTGTAGGGGATAGGGGCCACTTTGACAATCAAAGTGCAACGTACGAAAGAACAGTGCTCTCTTGTGAAGATTTGATGACCTTCGGAGTGAGGAAACTCACCCAAAGATGAGATTTGTGCAATGCTCTCTCAACTTAACTTGATGGACTCTCTACCTGGGTAACATCAAGCTAGGTCATCAAATCTTCACAAGAGTGCACTATTCTGTTCATACGTCGCACTCTGAATGTCAAAGTGGCCCCTAACCCCTACACTAATACCTAAACCTCACCTTGAGTAGCTAGTTGGACCTCATATAGAGGTATAAATACACAGCTAGTATGAGGGCATTATAGCTAGTCAGTCTCTCTCTCTCTCCCCCCCCCCCCCCCAGTGGTTGTAGGTAGAAAATACAATTCTGACACTTATAGCAAAGTGCGAAAAAGTGATAGCAGTTTGCGATAATACCTATGGGGCAGATTTTAAAAGGCCCACGCGCGCCGGCGCGCCTATTTTGCATAGGCCGCCGGCGCACGTAAAGCCCCGGGACGCGCGTAAGTCCCGGGGCTTTCGAAAAGGGGCGGGAGGGGGCGTGTCCGGGGGCGACCCCGAAACGACGCGGGGTTTCGGGGGCGTGCCGTGGCATTTTGGGGGCGGGCCCGGGGGCGTGGTGCCGGCCCGGGGGCGTGGTCGAGGCCTCCGGACCAGCCTCCGGGACCGGAGGACGGAGCGGGGCTGCCGGCGACGCGCGCAAA
Source organism: Rhinatrema bivittatum (assembly GCF_901001135.1). NCBI lineage: Eukaryota > Metazoa > Chordata > Amphibia > Gymnophiona > Rhinatrematidae > Rhinatrema > Rhinatrema bivittatum. The sequence goes on from NC_042619.1 coordinate 90,046,521, forward strand.
GTTAAGGGGGGGGTTTAGATAGGGCCGGGGGGGTGGGTTAGGGAGGGGAAGGTGGGGGGAGGGTGAAGAAAAGTTCCCTCCGAGGCCGCTCCAAAATCGGAGCGGCCTCGGAAGGAACAGGCAGTGCGCGCTGGGCTCGGCGCGCGCAGGTTGCACAAATGTGCACCCCCTTGCGCGCGCCGACCCTGGATCTTATAAAATCCAGCGTACTTTTGTTCGCGCCTGGTGCGCGAACAAAAGTATGCGCTCGCGTATTTTTTAAAAATCTGCCCCTATGTGAAGCGCTAAGATAGGCTGTTTATTATAAAGTGTGCTATTACCATAAAACATGCCCCTTTTCCTATCGCATGTGATATTTAGTGCATTTTGATAAATCCAGGCCTATATCAATTATGACATTTTGCCAGCTTTTTCTGAATGACTCAGCTTTTGCAGCAGTCATCCAGGTCTTTGATCCGCTTGCGGGTCTTTATTTAATCATCGGTCCATAAACATTTGCAAAAGTTTTTTTTAATTTTTTTTATGATTTTTAGTAAAAATGTGGAAATGGTACTTCCCTTAGATGAGCGCTATCGTGCTTCAGAGCTCAAGGTCCGGACTAAACTCCGGACCTTGGAGTATTTGTGTCCGGACTAAACTCCGGACTAAACTCCAGCTACCAGAAGGCTATCCAGGCTTTCTAATAAGGTAATTCCTTCCTTCCATAGCAAAACACTGCTACTTGTTTGAAGTTCCAGATCCTGCCTTCTTCCAGTCTGCCATGTGCCAAGCTGCACTTTCTGCCTTTACTTCAAGCTCATTTCCAGCCTTTCTATCAAGCTGCAGTTCCAGCCTTTGCTTGAAGCTACAGTTTTAGCAGGTTTCTGTGCCAATGTTCCAGCTCCAGTTCCCTTGTCAAGCTGCAGCTCCAGTTTCCAGTACCAGTGAGTCCACCTCTGGTTGTCAGCACCACATCCCCAAGGCCTGTTGCAAGCCTCTAGTTCCAATCTCTGCTGGGAGCTTTGGCTCTAGTACCTGGTCCAGGCCTCCAGTTCCAGTCTCTGTTTCAAGCTTCAGCTCCAATCACTGCTCCATGTTTCTAGCTCCAGCTTCATGTTCCAACTTCCAGCTCCAAGTCCCAGCTTCAGCTTCAGATTCACAGTCAAGCTTCAGACTCCAGCTCCTATTCTGAGATCTGAGTTAAACTTTAAGATTTAGCTCCACAATCCAGCACAGGCTCTAGTTCCTGCTCTGAGTTCTGGTTCCAGTTTCCAGCATCAGCATTCCAGAGCCCCTTTCCCTGCTTCAACCCCAAACCTCTATTAGTTTGTGCTGGTCTGGCTAGGGAACCTGACAGCCTCCACCTCCTTCAACCCCCATTCTCAAATCCTGTGCATGTATGTCTGTGGGAAGCTCCTTTCAACAATTTGAAGAGAAACAAACTAGGTTTTTGAGCTGCTGGCTGGCAGTGTGATTGCCTGATTGCTTGGCAATTGGTTCAAAAGCTGATTGGACAACAAGAGACTTTATAGTATCAGATTCTTTTTATGGACAGACAGATAGAAATCATGTTTTATTATATAGGATAATTGTATTGTATTGGTTATTTTAAGTAGATAATAAAATGCTTCAGAAGGTCACAGCCATTACATTCAGATGGACATAGTAAACAAGAGAAAGTACTTGGTTAAGATTACACTGCATCTTGTATGCAGCATTGTTGGGGGAGGGTGAGAAAAAGATCTGTAAAGGCAGATCAGGTCCACATTGTTCTCAACCAAAACTCTTGCCTTATTGTACCTACCTACAAATATGACATTTTCTTGCACAACTGGGCATGCCAGAAGCCAATGACAGTAATCCCATGGTGTACAAGATTAATGCATGTTTCTGGAAGACCCAATGCCATAAATTATACAAACAAAAAAATGAAATATGAGAATGTTGAATGAATTCTGCATAAAAAGCATCCATGCTACTGCATGCTATCTGGCAGGGCTAACTACACATAAATCAGAGAAGTAAATCATGCACAGAAAGGAGAAAGGAAGCAGCTATTGTGTGTAGCCTGTGTTCCCCCTCTTGTCAGACAAGTGGCATTTATCTTTGTAAGAGGCTTCTTTCTAAACTTTTAACCAAAGGAACTCAAACTGCTCAGTGCAACTATGAAAGTGTTTGTTTTTCTATTTGGAAGAGAGACACTGAGGTATATGTTCTAAATTTCTAAATATCAGAGGGGCCAGCCTATGATTAAAGCATATTTTTGGTTTTGCATTTCTGAAGGGTGTCAGAAGCTTCTCTACATTTTCCTGGGGGCAAGAAGGATATGGAGAAGGCCAGCCGAAACAATAAAAGGAGAAAAAGAATACCAAATGAGTATTGATACCACACCTGAGACCAGTCAGAAGCAGCTTGAGGATATAAAGAAACCAGAGATACCAGCAAAAAATTGGAGAAAAAAGCAACTAGGAAGAAAGTCTATAATTGTCAATTTAATTTGATAGGTTTTACTTAAGGCACTGGATACTGGATAAGTGACTGACTCTGAAGCTGGACAGGAAGAGATAGAGGAATGAATAACTGATATTTATGGTTTGGAAAAAAAATCATTGAAAGGCATCTGGGCCCTTAGAGACTGTCATGATTCCCAAGATTGATATGAGGGCGACCTATCCTCTCTACAGGAATGCTGCAGGGGATTTATGATTGCAGCCAGAATTTCCCCACTCCTGGCATCATGTCAGTGCTTCTTAGCCCTTTACCTGATGCCAGATATCTGTATGCCTCAGTGCTAGTATCAATGAAACAAAATCCTTCACTTTCATTGGCTGGGGGGAGCTAGATGATGGTCTGTTTCCTTGGTCTCTATTAGTACTCAGTGTCAAGGGAGATTGATGCTGCCTTGATATCAATGCACTGCTAGTGTCCAGTGCACCTCCCAGGTCCTTTGATGCCAATGTCTATGCCAAAGGGCTGAACTTACTTTTCCTAAAAAGCATCTCCATTAGCTCCATCCTTTCGGAGTCATTTTCCTGCATGTGGAAAACCTTTGAGATATCATGGTCCTCCCCCAGGCAAAGCACATATCTATCATGGGGATCCATGACAGACATGAAACTTCAATAATGAGAGCACGTGTTGAAGCCAATAGCCCTTTTCTCTTTATGGGACATTGGCCTAAAATTAACAAGGTGAAAAAAAATGACTATTTTAACAAAACTTGACCATTACTGCTCAATGCACCGACGCTGATGCACACTGCCATTGAGAAAAAATTTCAGAAAACTTGAACATGATTGAAAAACCTACCTAGTGAACTTAAGGGTAAGAAAAGATGAAGCAAGAGGCCCCATGATGAATTAAGTGAAAAACTGAAAAAAATGTCTGCAGAAAAATTAAATTGAAGGGCCCCCGCTTAAGATCCATGATTCTGACGATATACACATGCTCAGTAGAGCATGCTAAAAGCTTGTAGAAACTTTAAGAAATCTTCAGCACTGGGCTCCATCAGATGACATCAGCCACCTACAAGGACTTCACATCCTCAGAAAAACATACCCATGCTGTACTTATATACCTGTGCTGCTAAGGGAGCGCATAGGAGGAGCGCATAGGTGGAGCGCATAGACAAGATACATGGTTTTCAATCTGAAATCCCCATGCATGCTTTACTATGCCAGCATTGCATCTGCTGCAAAGCATGTGCAAAGTTGTACCTGCAGCACTGGCCAGTACTCTGTGGGGCCTACAAGTAAAGCATGGATTTTAAAATCCCCCTCCCCCATGTTCAGTATGTCAAAGTACAGTTGGATTTTAAGCAACTGATATAGATAATTACCCCTAATAATCACCACTGGTGTGAAGGTGACCAAACAACCCATCAATGATATGACACCTGGTCAATTTAAAATCAGTCCTCAATGAAAAAACAAGTAGAAAGAGTGACATTCTAGATAGCCTCAGTTCCAACCCTCCCCCCATACATTTTTTTTAACAAGTGCCACTTTTGCCCCTCTCCTGTGCCCCATTCCCAAACCACTACCCAACTGTGAATTTCAGTCCATACAACCACAGTTCCTCCATACTCTTTGTCCAGATTATTAACTTTCATTTACATTAACTAAGTGGTTGTGTAGTTCTAAGAACTTGAATTTTCCCCTTGAATTTCCTATGGGCAAATTAGCCCATTTTATCCCTCTTTGTTCAATTAAAAATTGTCTACTTTGCTCTGCCTCCTGTACGCTACCAAATGACTCCGAAACGTTGAAAACCAGAAAGTTCACATGCCTGCCCAAGACGCTACTCCACACAAAATCTGGTTCAACTTAGTCTAGCTCTATTTGGGGTAGAGAAGAACACATGCAGGAATACAGACTGAATCACACACAGGCATTTAGTAATATTTAATATGCTTCTCTTCATATAGAACCTAGGCTACAAATGCAATGAAATGAAAAGCTCTGGATGATTCTGTCTGGAATTGAGAAACGCTGACATCATGTCTAATTATGTCAGTTCCCAAAAGTTTCAACTTAAGAGTAGGTTCTTTAATGTTCAGTAATATAATGTGTAAAAAGGTAATTCTAAACTTATCAAATGTAGTTTCATGCAGGCAACCAGAAGGTCTCATATTCAAAAAGTGAGTTACTTTGCCACAGGCTTTTACAGCACAATGAATTTTCACAGAGCCCTTGACAACTTAATTTTGCAAAATGAAATTGTAAAAGTGAAGCCTGTATGTGTCTTCAAAATTTTTCATTAAAATCAGGTATAGTTTGCAGTTCATGATTTTCCCTAAAATATAGTCTAAAAGGTTATTCAATAACCTTTCAATCTACAGTGGTCTGTTCAATCCAGTGACTGGCATTGTAGAAATAGTGCCCTCTAGTGTAAATGAAAAATACACTGATGGTGGCACATGCACGTAGATGTTAGGTTAATGTTTTTGCATAAAGTTTATTTTCTTTAGCGACACAAAATGCTTTAATATTATAATTATTGCAAGCATACATTAATATTATGGTATGATACTTGCATACCATCATAATAGTATCACAGCACTGTATATCTAAACAGGTTTACTATTACACAGAAAGACTAACATAGAATGGAGAGCTTTTTGTCAAGTCAACAAACGGAACTTGTATTTCATGCAAGAAACTATGCCACATATGAACTGCTAGGATTTGTTGAAACACTTCTGAAATACAAATGTTTGGCTGAATAGTCTGAAACATAAAATGTTATCACCTCTTTCCTGCAGCAGAAAAGTAAAAAAACCCATAACTGTCACCATTATTTTTATTTTAGCAAAATATTTTTGTTATTGAATTATTGTGCTATAACTATTGTTATAGTTGTAAAAATCACTATTCAGAGTTTTTAGCTGTATTCCCTGAAACCTTTCCCCAGACAGAAATACAGCATTTTATGACTGCCATGAGACATGCCAGGGTGGTTCAAATCACTCCATGCTAATTAAAACCCTTATTCAAACCACTGTCTGCAAATCATGGCCTGCAATCCATGAATTACTGGACAGGACTGCATCAACCAAAACAAGTCATAGATCATTACAGAGTAGGGAGGAAGCGAGTCACATATCACAAATTTTATATTTTTGAATGGCTATACCAGTAAAAAGAGTTCAACTAGTATTTCAACCCTTCCCTCCACAATCCTCCCTATCCTTGTTTTTTCTATATATGTACTTCAAGTAAATATAAGAGGTCATCGGCAAAGTAAATTACTCATGAACACTTCCAAAATTGACATGCAAACCACAAAACACGAATAACAATCTATGATCTGCTATTCATGAACTGTAAGGCAGGATCACAAAAAAATGCTAAATGCAGATCATTAGTCTAAAGGTTCGCAAACCACAAATCTGGATCATCCCATCTCCCATATCAACCTGATTAAAGTTTACTTTCAGGCCAGAAGGGTGCCTCTGGCATGTCATTTGACAGCCTTTAGCCAAATTATGCAATACCAGAAAAAAAAATAATAAATGCAACACTTCTTAATGGTACATAGATAGCAAGTCAATATATACAAAATCACCATTACAATGTTCCACACAGCAAATCTGAAACACTGTTTTCAAGGATTTTACTAAGAAAAAAATGCAAGAAACACTAACAAACTTTCACCAAGGATTCTATCACATGCCATTAATCAAGATACAGCAATCCCTCGATATATGGAAGAGAGATGTTTCAGCAACTTTTTTTTTTCATATATTGACATTTCACATATTGAAATCAATTTTCCCATAGTCTTCCATTATAAACTTGGAGATGTGTTCCCATGTACATCCAGGAAGGTACCGTACCTCTCTATAATGCTTCTGTATAATAAAGTACCTCTTGCAGGGCATAAATTTACAGATTATTTTCATCTATTTATTTCATCAGTCACTTTTGACTCTTTTTGCTACTTTTCATATTTTCTGTTAATTTTTATACTTTCCAACTAACAGAATGTTGGAAAAGATTATATAAAAGAGAAATGTCCATATGTCTGTCTGTCTAAATGTAGACCCAACAATGCTCTAAAAATGGGACAGAAACTTCCCAAATGTGGCATGCAGAAAGAAAATGTGAATATCTCAGACAAGTTCAAGAACCAGAAACAACAGATCAATATTTTCAGAGAGCCAAGCCTTCAAAAACTCCACATTGCTCTCTGAAGGAAAGTATTAGATGGTACGGAATGTTGACCAGCGCTCCAATCCTAAAGCCCCACTTCATCCTTCCAGCACTTTAACACAGAGCGATACAGACAGAGACAGAGAAAAATCTGAAGCAGCTGGAGAAGAATGGTACCAAAAGATAATTTTAAAGCCACCTCCCACCCCACTCTTCCCAAGTCACACATACTCACACCACATCACCCAACCCTCACACCCTTTATATTCCTACATTCCCCAAAACACACACACATCCCTGCTCCCTTCCATACATACCCCACACATTACCCAAACACACACACACCCCTATGCATTCCCACACACACACCGCAAACCCCAAATTTCTACACCCCCATACACTCCCTCAACCACCCGCATGCTCCCAGCACACCCAAATCTATACCACCATCCCACCTCCCCACACACACACAGGGAAAATAACACAGCTTCTCAATTCGTACTCACACCACAAACACACACCTGCCCTAACCATAGCCTCATAACCACATCCCCTACCTATACACACACACTTTCATACACCCCCCCCCAAAATAAAAACCCATACACTGCACAACCCCTCTTACATATACAATCCTGACAGACAATGTATCAGGGATGTCCAATTCTGGTCCTCAAGAGTCACTAACAAGCCTGGTTTTTCAGGATATCCATTACGAATATGCATAAGACATATTTGCATACAATGGAGGCAGTACATGCAAATTTATTTCATGAATATTCATTGTAGATAGCCTGAAAACCAGATCTGTTTATGGAAAAGATGAAGGCAGAGAAAAAAAGATCAATGGAATGAACTAGAAAGAAAATAGAGCCAAGCCATCCCATTTATAGACAATGGATATTCCACCTTCTACTATTGAGTGGAGGAGTAGCCTAGTGGCTAGAGCAGTGGACTATGAACCAGGAGACCAGGGTTCAAGTCCCACTGTTGATCCTTGTAACCCTGGGCAAGTCACTTTACCCTCTATTGCCTCAGGTACAAACTTAAGCCTGGATTTATCAAAATGCACTAAATATTGCATGTGATAGGAAAGGGGTGTGTTTTATGGTAATAGGCAGTTTATCACAATTTGCGCTAATACCTATGCGAAGTGCTATCTTAGTGCAAATTGCGATACCTTTTTTGCACTTTGTGATAAGTGACAGAATTGATGTATTTCCTACATTGACACATTGGGAGGACCATTGAGACCATTGAGACGTACGATTTTTGCAATGTTCTCTCAACCTAGCTTGATGTTACCCAGGTAGAGAGTCCATCAAGCTAGGTTGAGAGAACACTGCACAAATCTCATCTTTGGGTGAGTTTCCTCACTCCGAACGTCATCAAATCTTCACAAGAGAGCACTGTTCTGTTCGTACGTCTCACTTTGAATGTCAAAGTGGCCCCTAACTCTGACACTAATACCTAAACCTCACCTCGAGTGACTAGATGGACCTCCCATAGAGATATCTCTCTCTCTCTCATAGCTTGGCTGGCTCTCCAAGAGCTTAAAACAGCATGTGCAAAAAAACATCACAACCGCAATGAAGCCCTATAGCATGGCTTTACGCAAATGTAAAAGGTGTAGTTAAAATTCATGTTAAAGCCGTGCAATATGGCTTCGCAAAACTGTGAGCCCACTTGGCCAAAATTCCTGCCCCAATATCCTCCCCTTTTTCTCATTTGCATTGCACCAAACGTTATGGTGCTTTCGCATGCGTTAAAGGCATTATGCGAAAACGCCATATAGCACTTTGATAAATGACCCCCTTAGATTGTAAGCCCTCTGGGGAAAGGGAAATACCTACAATACCTGAATGTAATCTGCTTTGAAATGCTGAAAATAGTGTGAAAAGCAGAATATAAAAATCTAAAAAAAAAAAAAAGGACTCAAGGCAGATTACAATCAATTTAATCAACAATTGCAACTGAAATAAACTTACAGTGGTGATAAAATTCACAACAGGGTAAAAAACTTCAATGGAATGGGGTCTCCTCAGGGAAGACCTGGCTGAAAAGCTATGCCTTATTTTTTTTTACCTGAAGGTAAGGAGGCAAAGTTCAAGTCATATCCTGTTTCAGATTTTGAGTGCACAACAGATGAATACACAAAGCCAAGTACGGGACAATCTGGCACTGGCAGAGCGCAGAGGAGGAGACGAAAAAAGAGCCATTTAGGAACACCAAAAATCTCTTGTGATTGTATAGGAAGAAATTAGGAAAGGTACTCAGGTACTTGCGGTCAGGTAATTTTCTCTTATCTGCATATAAGTTGTATTTTACAGATTACCTGCTCTTTCAACTGTAGATCTACAAAGCCCTGCTTCTTTAACAACCAGTCTCCCAGAGTACACATGGACATACAACGTTATATTGATAAGCATTCAAAAATCTTATTCCTCCATCCTCCTTTGGCACCATCAATTTCCAATCGGGAATTCTAGCTCATTTTCCCCGCCACAAAAATACATTACTTATTTAATGTATTAATATTCAACAGAATATTAAGAAGAAGCATTTGAAGCAAATAAAGTAATTTTGGAATAGGTATCATCACTAACAATGCCTTTCTCCTTTCTAATGACACAGAAAAATTCAACCAACCCTACGTTTTAGCAGAAAATGCTCTAATTGGATTAATATTAAAGAATACCACATTTTCAGATTCTTAATAGTAGATAGGCCTAGATAATTTGTTTGGAGAGGTTTTGAGGCCTGGTGTGAGGAGCTGGGTGTTCTTCCTCATTCAGTTAAGACCCCTCTCATTCTGGATTTTTTGCAGGATGGATTGCATAAAGGCTTGGCCCTTAATTCCTTGAAGGTGCAGGTTGTGGCTCTTGCCTGTTTCAGAGGCCTGGTGAATGTGTTTCCTTGTCATCTCATCCTGATATGGCTTGTTTTTTGAAGGGAGTGAAGCACCTTAGGCCTCCCTTGAGGTTACCGGTTCCATTGTGGAGTCTTAATTTGGTGCTGGACCTTTTGGCAGGCCCTATGTTCTGACCACTGCATAGCCTTTTCTGTTCTCCAGACCAGGCTCTGGTGTTTGTCCTGGGTCTGGCCTGAACTCTGGAGTCTTTCCCAGGGTCATACCTGGGCCTGGGCTCTGGCCTAGGACAAGACCCAGGCATCGGGACCTGGCCAGGCCATACTTTGGATACCCGAAGATCAGGTAAGTAATTTTTGGGGAGTTCTTGGCCTTTGCTTGAGTCTCAGCAGGAGACCTGGCATTGTACTCAGGCCTAGATTGTGGTCCCTGCTTTGGGCCTGGGCCTTGGCCTATGCCCTAGGCAAGGTCCTACTTTGGGCCTAGGCCGAGGTGCCAGTGTAACACTTGGGTATAGGCCATGGCTCCTGGTTTGGGCCTCGACCTATACCCAGGCGAGGCTCCAGCTTCAGGCCTAGGCAAAAACATAAATAAGATTAATTTAATTCAGTGGGATCCCTCCATTTGTTTTGTGGCCCCCGAATGAAATGAATTTCCCAGTATTCATTTCGTCTTGCAAATTGGTTTAAAATGAATGTATATCCCTAATTGGGACAACTGCTACAGGTATTGCTGGTAGAGTTGGTGCTGCTCCTTTTGCTGCTTGGCCATCCAACAAGCTTTTCTGAATCCATTTCAACTTAGGTTGCTTTGGTATTGCAGAGGCTTACATTTTGAGCCCTGCTCTGATGCACAAAACAAAATTATTTCCACTGTTCCTCAAGGAGGAAAAAAGAAAAACATAGCCTGTTCAGCTCTTACTTATTACAGGTCCCTAACTGGCTAGGCAGAGCCCCCTTACCCTGCTATATTTAATGGCTGCCACAGCAGCTAGGCCCCTCAAAAAAAAATTTTTTTTTTCCTCTGGCATAGGTCTCTGCTTGTACAGGCACTTTAGAGCAGAGATGCCACTACTGCCACTATATGTAGAACCGTAGGAGTGATCCTTGTTTTGCTAGATTACAGAGTAGTCTGGACTCCAGCTATTTTTGCACAAACCTTTATTATTAACAATGCAAAATGAACAAAAAATACCTGCTTACCTCGTAGTGATTGAAACAAAAATATACCAGCTACACAAAAGCAGTTCTGTGTAGTCTCTGCTTTCTGCTCCTGTCTGGGGCCTTTGGTTCTCTCTGGGCCTAGCTTCTTATCCCTCTGCTAAGGGAAATGCCCTGGGCCAGGATTCCCTTCCTGTGTATGGCTTAAGGTAGACTGGCAGATCCCTGGAGCTGGTTCCTTAAGGTGTTCTAAGGCTCCCTATTGTACACTCTGTCACAAGCAGATCCAATATAAATATGTGTAGGCTATCTTTTGTTTTAGAGGTTTGTCATGCTGGATCTATCTGTGAGCCATTGTTGGTTGGTTTTGATGGTGGAAAGCATTTGATTGAGCTCCCTGGTCCTATATGAAACATATCCTCTGATTATATGATCTTGAGGGAAGAATTTATGATTTCATAATCATCTTCTATTCTAATCCTACAGCACAGATAAGCATAAGTCATTGCTTGTCAGAACCGTTTGCCCTACAAAGAGGTACGAGTCAGGATCGTCAGTTGTCCCTGCTTTTATTTGTCACTGGGAGCCTTTGGTGGAGACATGGAGAAATTGCTTACCTGATAATTTCATTTTCCTTAGTGTAGACAGATGGACTCAGGGCCAGTGGGATGTACGAAAGCTACTCCCCAACAGGGTGGGAGGCTGCCCGCGGTCCAGTCAACACTGCACGTGCAAAGGCTGCATCCTCCCAGGCCTGCACATCAAGATGATAAAACATGGAAAAAGTGTGTAAGGAGGACCACGTCACAGCTTGGCAAATATGGGAGACAGACAAACCTCTGCCAATGACACTGCCTGAGCCCTAGTGGAATGAGTCCTAACCTGAGTAGGCAACATCTTTCCAGCATCCACATATGCAGCCATGACCACATCTTTAATCCAATGAACTACGGTAGCCCGCAAAGCCGGAGTGCCCTACTTACTCCCACCATGGAGAACAAACAGGCGATCTGTCTTTCGAAAATACTCAGAGAACTCTAGATACTGCATGACAAGATGCTTAACATTCAAGGAGCGCAAAAGGCGAAATTCCTCTGCATCCCTGATCTTATCCAGGGATGGTAAGGAGATGGACTGATTCAAATGAAAGTCCAAGTCTATCTTGGGCAAGAAAGATGGAATAGTATACAGCCATAATGCCCCTAGAGTCATCTGAAGGAATGGCTCCCGGCAAGACAAGGCCTGCAGCTCATAAAACTGATGCTCAGAACATATAGCCACCAGGAACACAGTCTTTAAAGTCAACAACCATCTATAAAGTTCATCTCGTTCCAGGATGAACCCATGAACATCAACCCATGAACATCAACCTGATGACCTCTTATTTCTGCTCTTTTGTGGGCATTCCTCATTCAGGGTTTTCAACTTTCATAGTTCCTGTGAAGGTGGAGGGCATCCCGACCCAAGCCCTAATAGGCTAGGAAAGTATAAACTATCATTCAGAGGGAACTGGTCAAAAGAATATAGATCAATTTTGAGAAGACAGAGAACCTTGCATGTATTCATGGAGACCAGACAAGCCAAAACAGAAATAGGATTAATCCTCTTGATTCCGCATCCTGTAGTAGGGGGATAGGGCTATCTGGATTTTGGGACTCTTTGGAGTCGGCTTCTGACTGGCCTGGTTGGCTTCAATGAAGATGAGACCTCATTCTCTGAGGTCTTTCTGTTAGAAGACCCAGACTTATGCACTAGAAACCCTAACACACCCAAGCCGTGTAGGCAACGTAGGTTAAAGAAACGTAACTATGCAGAACACTTAGAGGTGGCCATAGACAGTATTCTGAGTCCAAGGAGTGTCCCCAAACCCAGCAAGAGCCATAGTAGGGCAGAGAGGGAAATCCCAAGAATTACAGGCAGGCCCAACGAGAAGGTGAAACCCTTAAGTTTTCCCAGGAGCACATACAGATGATAGATGGAGAATTAGTCTCTGGAGAAGAGGGTTGAAACCTAGTTCCCCCTTGTTTTCATAATAAAGGGAGACTAAGTATACTGAGTAGATAAGGGGAATTTAGAGGGTGAAATGTTTGAGCAGTTCCTAGTAACCCAAGCCATATTGTCAACAAATGTTTCAAGTAGCCCATAGCCACATCTTTAGGGGCTACCTAGGAGAAGAAAAAACTTGGGAAAAGATCCTGGCCCAGTACTATTGGCCTGGCTTGTACCAATAAGTTCAGGACTATTGTCAGTTCTGCCCTACCTGTCAGCTGACGAGACCTGTGGCAGTATAAGCAGCTGATCTAGTGCCAATGCCCACTATAGAGAAGCTCCTCTGAATGGATTGCAAAGGACTAGGAAGGACCCCTGCAGAGATTCAGCTGAGGGAACGAATATATTCTAGTCATCCTTCACTATGTGGCCAGGTATTCTGAGGCTGTCCCCTTGCAGCATATGAAGTCTCAAATAGTAGCCATAGCCTTGATGGAGGTCTTCGCCTAGCTAGGCTGGATTACCCAAGTATATATTAATGGACAAAGGTACCCCATTTGTCTTCAAAGTGATGAAAGAAATGTGTGCTTTATTGCAAGTGAAAACCCTGTGAACCACCATCCACAAACCGATATGCTTATGTAGTGCTTTAAGAAAACCAACAAACAGATGCTGAGAAAGTACATTATGGAAGATGGCAAGAATTGGGACGTATTCCTGCTCTATATATTGTTTATTGTTCGAGAAGTTCCCCAAAGTTCCCCATTTGAATTACACTGAAGATGACCATGAGAGATCCTGGATGTAGTCTGAGATACCTAGGAGGAGGCACCAGCTCTGGACGAAATTTAGTTGACTATATGATGAAGATGCAGGAGCAACTAAGAAGGGTGGCAGAAACTGCCTGCCTATGCCTGGAGAAGGCCCAGGCTACTCAAGCCCAGGAATATAATTGATCTAACCTGGAGACCAAGTTCTCGTATTACTACCAACTTCAGAAAGTAAATTGTTGTCCTTCTGGTAAGATCCATATGAAGTACTGGAGAAGATTACAAAGTGGCTTGACCAGACAAAAGGAAGAAGATCCAGATATTCCATGTGAACCTGCTGAAAAAGTGAGCTGTGCCAACTTGTAGCCTAGTCCAAGAAGAAAACTTTGGTCCAGATGTATCACAGTCCTCCAAGCCATTGACAGTCCCATTCTGGGACCAACTCTCTGCAATGTAGAAAGTAGGCCTAGGTCAACTGGTAAACTAGAAAAAAGAAGTCTTTTCTAGTATGTCTGGAAGAATTCACCTAGCTTGCCATGATATTACCCCTCTAGGAGTGGTGGTTAAACAACAGCCCTACCAGATCTTGAAGGCCAAGCAACACATGGTAGAAGCTAAAGTGATGGAGATGCTGTGAATTTGTGTAATAGAAAAATCCAATAGCGACTGATTTTCACTTATTGTACTTTGCCTAAACCAGACGATAACATCCAATCCTAGATCAACTTTCAGAAGCATCATAGACCATACAGATTAGATGCTTTTCACTCTCCTCACCTATTTCCATCAAGTGATGAAACTCTGCCTGTTTTTATTCAACAAGAAACTTTGTGAATTCCTGGGCCCTTTCCCGGACTGTTTTCAAATATAATATCACGTAGATCTGGTAAAACATAATGCAGGACTAAGACTAGGATATTGCGTTCCAATAATGCTTCCCTCAAAAAGATCCAGAATCTGAGGCTCACATCCAGAAGGTGCTGAGGCATATGTTCTCATCTTTTTGGCCTTTTTTAGAATGAATTTGACTACTACATTCTGGTGCAGTAACTAGGACTTGATGAATACCTCAGCTATCTGAAAACAATATTATGCATCTACCATCTTATCAACAGGAAGGATGATGTTTGGGGTCTCTCACATCTTCTTACTTATGTAGAGCCTCACTGGGATCCCTATGAAGACGTGTGGCTTTTTAGAAAGACTATAATGTAGCATAGGAGACAGACACTCGTACAATCCACAGTACTCCCATGTATGGTTACTGTAATGATTGCTGCCTGTTGCTATATACAATGGAGACCCCCTAGGCTATATGTGGATCTTTTAGTTGAAATCAGAGTGAGGAGTGTTTGAGTTCATTTTTATTTTGGTAAAATCCTAAGCCCAACATAGTGCGACCTAGATTGATGAAGTGCTTAGAGACTTTTCTTGCAGAGTTTCGTTTTTGAGAGAGGAAGAAGACTTGTTACCAGTTTGGAATTTCTTTGAAGAAAGTATTTCCACCCTTCCTTCCTTATTTGAAAATGGATTTGGTTTTAACTTGCACATCTGTTTTTCTAAATCTGAGAGATCCAGCACTACCAAACAGATATTTCAGAAGAGACATGGTCACTCATCTAGTGTGCAAAGGAAGTAACCAAAGTAAAGAAGAGGCGAGAAGTGGCACCCATCCCATATATAACCACTACAGATACCCACTTGGTATTCAGGGAAGAATCAACAGAGAGAAGAGGAAACTGTAAAAACTGAACATCAAGACATCTGATGCAAGGTATGGTACTCAGTTTGTTAAATAGGGTCAAGCACTCTACCAGTATAGAAATCCCAGGAGAAACCCCAAATTACCCCCTGACTGGGGGGGGGGGGGGGGGGGGAATCTGGATGGGACTTCATTGCTGAAGAAATCACAGATTCACAGATTTAGAAAAGTACTTTTCTGTTATGGATGTTATTAAAAGAGACTTGTATGTAGTGCCATGTTTTCAATTTTAAAGAAACTCATCAGTAAAACTGTGTTGAACACCAGCTTAGAGTCCAATATGATTATCAGCACCAATTAAAGTAAGCAGAGACCAATGCCCAGGGTTAAAAGGTTATTCTCCCCTCCCCCCCCCCCCCCCCAACACACAACCCCACAGTGAACCCTTTAGGACTGGAGCTACTTATACTATATAAATGGTAAAGAGAACATTAGCCCCAGTGTTGAGTGTGTGCCTGTGGACTCCTATAAGAGGACTCCGGTCCTGGGCTAATACATATAACCTGGAAGAGAGATGATGGACAGAATCTGCCACCAACCCTTTATAGTGCACCTAGGTATTTGAAGAAGCCAAAAACCCATAATCTAAATGAGATGGCCTTAGCAACCCTTTGTACAAAGTTTGGGAAGGAAAGGTCTTTGGGTGGAGACCTATTCCTGTCCTGTAGCAGAAAGGGCTCTGACAGAAGATCAGTTGAGTATTTGTCTTTCAAACAGTAATCCTCTGAGAAGTATCCAGAAACTTAGGACTCCTCAGACACTGCTTCAGAAAACATTGGTTCTCTAGTAGCTTGTGACCACACTGACTCTGGAGTCAACAACTATTGTGGCCTAAAACTCATGTCTTTGAGCTTCAGAACTAAAGAGCTCAAGAAGCAACCGAAACTTTCCACTTTGAGTCTATTCAACTATGAAACAGTCTCAGAATGCTGGATTTGGGTCAGCACCAAAACAATCAATGACAACAAAGAAGTGCCAAGAGGACCACTCGATACACGAAAGCAATCAAAATGCTCAAGCTAAGACATTAGCACACTTGCAAGTACATTTAAAAAGCCCTGTGCATGTAAATTACAGGGATTATGCATGTGGTCAGGCCCTGCGTGCAGTGCACGCATTTTCTGAAGGGCCCAGCCATGCGCGTAACCCCTGTTACGCGCCGAAGTGCCGAGCCTTTGAAAAGCCAGCCGGGGGGGGGGGGGGGGGGCGCGAAGTCTGGGCGGAGAGGAGCAGGGGTGGGCCGGGACAGCACCATTCAACGCTGTCCCAGGAAGCAGTAAGTCAGTAAGTAATCTAACAAAAAAAACATAAGTAGCTAGGAAGGGGTTAGGGGTCGGGGAGGAGAAGGGAAAAGGTAGGAAGGTTAGGAAGGGGCATAGGGAAGTTCCCTCCCAGTCCGCTCCTTAATTGGAGTGGACTGGGAGGAAATTGGGAAAACCCTACTACCGTCACTGCGTGTGGCCTTTTAAAATCCCCCCCCCCCCCCCACCGCATGGATGTTAAAATCTGCCTTGCATGCACGCGCGGATATCATATTTTATAACACGCACGTCGAAAGTACGCGTTATAAAATGGCCGCGTCCATGTGCACGCAGGTCTTAAAATCAACCCCTTCATTGGTTGCAAAAACACTTTGGCAAGCATCCTGTCAAACTTTGGCTTCAAAAAGTGTGGATAGCACTGAGAGGGATTAGTTTCACAGAGTGGGAGCCATCCATGGCCCTCTGAAGGATCAAGTTTAACTTCTCGAGGCTAATATGGTGCTGCCTGCATTTGGGCAGCAAAGCATACCTTCAGATGCAGTCACTTCAGATGGTGTGGAGATTCCTGTACCTCCTGTCTCTCAAAGCCATGAATCAAAGAAATTTGTTGATGATTCAATACCTCCACTCACAACTCAGAGCCAGTTCCCTTCAACTCCTTGCTAAAATGCTCAGAGCCCTGAACTTGGGTCAAACAGGGAGAGTGATAATTTTCTTGAATCCTGAGCCTATCCTTGGACTGAAAACCAAGAATGAGGGTCTCTTTGGTACAATCTGGCCAATAGCAGTTGGTCCTCATGTTCAGCCTTAGAGACTAAGAAGTTAAACTTTAGAATATCAACAAAGAAGGGTTGGAGCTTAAACTTGATGACCCAAACCACTGTGTGATATTTTTATGCAAGCATTGTAGTTGGAGTTATCATGGTCTTGTTCTAAACACTATTAGCAATTTTGGTGATGGTCAGTAATGGACATCTTCTGTTTGCACTTGGGATATGTTGCATAGGAGGTGGATCCTTGGGCTGAGGTGGGGTTGACGCAACCAGTAGGCGAGGGCCTACGGGTCCCCACAGTCAGCAGGCGGAGTGGGATGAAGCTGGAGGTCACTGGAGCTTCACATATACCAGCCCACGTTCCCCTCGGGTTGAACCATCGGGTGCTGGGGCCGGCAGGACTTAGGCGGGCCTCAAGGTTAAGAATAGGTAGGAGATCTTTCAGCCCGGAGACAGCAGCCAGCAGGTGGCATAGTCCTATCCCGGATGGGATGTGGAACAGAAACTCAAGCACCAAGGGACAAGAGGGAACTGAAGGTGCCTGAGCAAAGGAAGGCCGAAGCCTTAATAGTCCGTGTCCAGAGGATAGGGACAGAGGTGTCACTGTCAAGCTTGAATGGAAGCTGGTGGCACTTGGGAGGTGTAGCAAGCAATATGGAACTCTGGACTCAAGAGAGTCTGAGGCAAAGTCATTCGTAGAAATGGTCAAGGCACGGAGAAGGCAGGAGTGGTCAGACGTAGCAACGGTCAAGGCACGGAGATGGCAGGTGTGATCAGGCGTAGCAGAGGTCAGGCTTGGAGAAGGCAGGCAAGGTCAGGCATAGCAAAGGTCAGAACCAGGTAGTCGATCCTGTAGACGAAGACAAGATGAACACAGGAACCGAAGACACAGGAACACGATCAGGAGAGACGAAGAAGCAATGAGCACACAGGACCTGAATCAAGAAACAGAGGAGACCTGTTGCAATGGCAACGCTGAAGAGCGCTGCCTGAGCTTTTATAAGTTGAGGGAACTGACGTCAACATCCTGGTCCGCAGCCAGGTTCCTGCCTCGGGCCCTTCAAAGGTTTCACTGGTGCACACGCCTAGGGAGGAGCGCTGCATTGCTGGCGGCATCTCTCCATACACCCCGCGGAGAGGCCCGATGAATGGAGGCATCCTGGCTGGAGGTCCCGGGAAGCAGAGCAGGGCCTGAGGTGCTGCTGGAAGTCTGAGGTCGGGATTGGCGGCCCACTGCCGCCAGCGACGAGGAGCTGGAGCCTGTAGCTTGTGCAGAGAGGTGAGAGGGCGCACTGCGGGGCTGCTGTGGGCAGCGAGCGATACAGGATAGAACTTAAACATTCCCTTTTATGTCAATAGATATTCAGTAAAACCTGATATTCTGCTGCTATTCACCTAGTGAAAGCCAAAATCGACCTCATAATGTTTAGCATGAGATAGATGGATTACAACATTTATGCTGATAATACAAATTATTCTCAAATTAAAGGTTCAATATTATTATAGGATAAATGTACCTTTTCAATCATTTCATAGCAATCCTCTAGCTTTTCAGCTCTATCTTTCAGAACTCTGCTGGATTCATTATAAGATTTCAACCATTCCTCATAAACAGCTTCTGAAAGGTCTGTATAAGCAAGGCACAAAGTTCGTAAGCCTGCAAGACAGAAAATATAAAAGACACAATGAGTTTCTTGTAATATCTAAAGCCAGTCAAGTAGTTTTTTGTCTGCAATGTCTACTTGATAAAAAATAAAAACTTAGTTACATTCCCACACCTTAAGCTTGATTTACTAAAGCTTTTTTCCAATTCTGTATCTTTGTCAGTAGCTCAAGCTTATTCAGTTGTGCTGCTCTGTGAAGTCTAGATTCATTGCTAATGTTGGTCTCCACTTATTGGACAAGTAAGACCTAGGAGAGCCATAAAAAAAAAAACCCCAAGAATGGTTCTGTTTCAGATTATCAGTGAAAATTAAAGCTGTGAAACTGATGCAATAAAAGAATCATGGTTAAAATTTGGAGCCCCACTAATACCACTTGAACCAAAAAACTAGAAATTCAAAGTTGCTATCTTCTGATTTTACAAGTCATTTATTTGAATATGAAAGGGAAAAGGGAAAAGCAAAAAGAACAGATTCTAGAACTATACCACAATCACAAGTAGCATTAGAATGTGGAAAAGGACCTCAAATCTTAGTCAGATAGTTCAACTTCCAGAAAAAAACCCCTAAATTTAAAACTGAAGAGGGTATGCATCACTGTCACCAATTGGTAACAGAGTATTGTTACCATCATCCACATCCTTATCATGGAAAACTGTCTGAAAAGATTTTTGATGAGCATCCCATGGTGACCAATAAAAGGAGGCCACCAAATGCCATTGGCTTAGTGTATTGAATAAATTGAGAGGTTAAAGAAGTAAAAGAAGGCAGCACAAACAAACCATAAGAGCATTAAAGTCCAAGGAGTATCAGAAATACTGCCCGATCAGATCAGTCATTTACTCCAACACTATTGTTAAGGGTTATTAACTGCCTAGCCAGCCCCCTCCCCTGCAGTTTGAGCCCTTGGATTCTGGGAGCCAATAGGACTTGGGTATGCTGGCTCAACATCTTGGCTAAAGCTAGGTTGGTCTTCTGCCTAGCCAGACCCCTTCCGCACAGGTTGAGCCTTTGTGTTCTGGGGGACGATAGGACTTAGCTGGAACAGGCAAGGCCAGACTAGAGGATGAGGCGAGAACAGACTGAAGGCTGAAGCAAGGATGAACAAGAGACCAGGATTGAATGCCAGAGAAGTACAG